>NW_026945588.1:777500-1150000 GCF_034702125.1 Engraulis encrasicolus | reverse complement strand
AAAGGGCTGACTTACTAGGCTAGCTCTCAGAGAGAGCTGGGGAAAGAGACCATACTAGCATTTGGGGGCAGACAGCTGCGGGCACATCTGCCCTGTTACCTTTAGGAACTTAGGTTATGCTTAATTGTGCAATCTTAGTACGCTCTCTCACTTGCAATGTATCCGTAAAGTAACTAATTCTCTTAATGACAATGGCATTCATCTCTGTGACTTTCCTGGCTTTCTGTGTTCTTTTCCTGTTCTTCGGCACAAAGGTGGTATGTAGGGCCTATATGAATATTATATCCCTCTACTGCATAGGGTTGCCATATGGCAACCGTTAACTTTTTCCAGTTTTTCTAGTAGATGGTACACTATAACCTATATATTTAAACTTATTTGTTATAAGACAGCCTTTTACTTTGAAACCAAAAAAACTTTTCAGGTCACATGATTAACCCTCAAGCGACCGGCCTGTTTTTGCGACTAATCTGACCGAGCGGGGTCATTTATGACCCCAATGAGTTTATATAGAAATACCACTATATGAATTATTTTTTGGGGTTCATTCAAACTTATTTAAATCTTGCACATACTTTTCCTTCATCTAAAGCACATAAATGTGAATTTGAACATTTTATTGTTTTGCTAAAAAATAGTCAAACTTACATACGTATATGCTAAATATGATGTATGCCCTCATTTGCATATGTAAACATCAAAATACAAAAAACATCCAATACATTTTTTCTTCTCTCATCATCAGTAATCAACTGAGAAAGTTTCAAGGTGATATCTATCATTTAACATTTTTAGCCTATTCACTTGTAGTAGTCTCACCATAATAATACAGTATATTTATGCTAATTATGGCAATTGCTCAAAGTGAAACTTTGAGAAACCAAGCTAAATTCTATCCATTAGGCCCATAGATGACATTTCTACAATAAAACTTTAGGGTACTCAACATTTCTGGGTTCATGAAATCACAAGATCAGATAATATGGTCATTTACATTGACAAAACCATGTCTCAAACATATAACCTTATGCACACTCAAAATTTCTCTGAAACTTTTTCTGGACATTGTAGCTGTGACAAGGTGTCTTCTTCATATATTAGAGCAAAGAAATGATTCAACTGATGCTTCAGCCTTTGTATAGCCATAAAATAAGAAAAATTCTAAAAACGCCATTGATTTCTACACTGATGACTTGTTTTTCCCTCTTTGTCCATCAGGATGACTTTCATTTCATATTCTCATCATGTGTCTAGGACCACTGTGCCATGATATCAACAAATATGGAGCAATAACAGAGGAAATGCTACCTGGGTGCCCTCACAATATGCTTCGTTGGCTATCGCAGGGGTGCCCTATTTATTTATATAATATATTATCTTTTAATACTATAAATGTTTATATTGTGAATATTTTAGGTCTGCTGGCCATGGCCTGCCCAAGACAGAAAATACAAAAAACAGAGTTTGAAAATTACAACAACAATGGACATTATAATGTTGAGAATCTCATGGATCCTCTCGGGGTCATAAATGACCCCAGAGGTGTTTTGATTATAAATCATACATAGATGGTCCAAATCTCACAAAAATCATTCACAACATGCACAACATATGTATTGACAAACTCCTAGAAGGACAAGTTTTTCTGATGAAAATTGCCAGAATACTGTATGAAAATATGTGCCCGGGGTCATAAATGACCCCAGTCGGTCGCTTTAAACACAGGAAGCCCCTTTTCATCACCTACTTTGGTGTGTGGAGGTCATCGCTCAAGGCCTCCATAAACCAAGGTATTACCAACATTTCAGCCCAAAATATTGTTATAAAAAAATAAAAACACTATCTGTAATATGTAAACTGTTATTTTTCATCATTAAAACAACTTTAGATGCAAAGGTTTTTTTGTAAAATGGTAAAATGTTATGGTTGCCATATGGCAACTTCATGCAGTTATGGAACAACATTTTGGCCATTCACCCCAATCAACCCCATTGGAATGACTTAGAATTAGAGTAGTATGAGGCTATTTTTACAGATATTTCTTATAATTCTTGTGCCAAATGAATAATTTGTACTTATATTTGTAATTTTAGACATGTTCAATGTAAAAATGCATTGTACATGTTTGCAAATAGGTGTAAACAACCTTTTCGGAAGCTTTTTTGTAAATGTGTGTACATGTCTATGGGCCGAATTGTTGACCATATTTTGCTATCTTACCAAAAATAATTTCACTAAATACTAAAAATATATATTTTAATTTATGTAATGTAATGTGTTTTAACATTTGGAAAGTAATATATTGGAGTTTTATTGCCATATGGCAATCATAAGCTAAAATCTTAATTAAAAATAATTTTATTAAATTTGTTTTGGAAATCTATTATTTAACTAATTTTAACACTAAAAAAGCACTGAAACATTTTTTACATTGTAAATATAATAATTCATGCAGTAGAGGGTTAAGGCTGCTTGAGCCAAATTAACTAATAATAATAATAAAGTATTTTATAGCAATAATATATAAGTACGTGGATATCAGGTAGTAGGCCCGAATATAAGACGTGGTTTTTGTTCTAAAAATAGTACTCTAAAAAGGGCGGTCGTCTTATTTCCGCGCGCTAGAGAAAAAAGTTAAAAAAAAATAATTTTTTTTTTTTTTTTAAACTTAAAGATATCCAATGCAACTTTGACATAAACACACCGATGTAAACAACTTTATGGCGGCCTCTAGTGGTTCTGCCGAAAATGTGCATTGAACTAAATTAGACAGACATTGGCTTCGAGATTATGTGCGAATTAAATTTCTTTGTCTTCTGTAATTAGCCAGATTCCCTTCCTTGCATTCAGCTCTCTCCACTTCTAAGGGGCTTTATCAGCGATTCTCCCCCTTGCTTATGAGTTCGCTGCTTCGTCTATTCACTTCACACAACTGCAATCACGTTTGCACTTCCTTCAGATGGATATTATTATTTGATCCACGGCAGATATCCCCGTCTTTATTTCACATTTCCAGTAACTATATAGTACCTGTACATTAGGAGAACGAGGAGACAAAAGGCTATTGCTTATTTTGATGTAATAATAAAGATTTGATTTCCAAGTCGAGGTGACAAGACGCGTTTTTATCTTGTGTGGTGTTGAAAGTGAAAGTGGACACCCATAGTCGGCGAGAGATCACGTTTTGTTTCCTCTTGATCGGCAACAACATTTTTAGCCCAATCTCTGTGTGACTATCTATGACTTATGACAGGCCCAGCCACTATGGACCTTACACATCTAACAATCCTGGTCCTAACCTACGTTGACCTTATGACTCTACATTCTCTGTCTATCTCTTCTTCCTCTGCCTTCCTGCTTTTTCTGCCTCTCCTCTATACCTCTCCTTTTAAATCTATCTCTAACAATGTTTTTTCCCATTTGTTAAGCACTTTGAGTTACATGCCTTGTATGACACAGTGCTATACAAATACAATTATTATTATTATTATTATTAGCCTCGCTTGACTGATTGTGTCCTTTGACATCAAGTAAAAATGTGTGCCATCAGATTTCAACTCGTATACATTTGTGTAGCTTTGTAAACTAAAACGAGGTGGCGTGGACTTTGAGAATGCTAACGCATATACCCCAGTGCAGTGAATGAGTGATAAAATCCACATATTTGCTCTTTTGGCGTTCGGCTCTCTCCGTTTTGAAGCCCTTTTCCAATGTTCACATAAGCGAATTATTTGCCTGTCCAAACCTTTCATCTCAATTAGCTCGTGATTTATTTGCAGTCCCATTCGTTGTTTTCGCTGCATGCCAGCGTGATATTTTACAATCAGCTAGTAGCCAGCTTTCAGCGAGCTGCTGCTGCTTAGCAAACGAAGGGGATGAATGGGTCTCTCATTCGTTCCACTCATACACCATAGAAATCTAGACGCCCCTAGCGGCCACAAATTCCACAACAAGTGCGCGGCGCCTCCAGGCAAAAGTGCTGTTTCGGAGCAGAACCACCAGATGGTGATGGAAATATTCCCATTTTCGCCATAACGGGTCAGTCAAGCAAAACCCTGAGTTCCAAGCCATTTCATGACTATGAAAAAGTTGCATAGTGTTTCTTTAACGTGAATTCGGCCATTAGCCTATGCTTCACAACAATGCCAAACAACTCAATAATGGATGGGTTAAGAGATTGTTTTGTCCATATCAAATTTGCAGTGCTTGTTTCGTTATGACTGTTGCACCGCACGTCTATCAACTGTCAATATCAACGCGATGCGGACGACAGTGCAAGGGGAAAAACACAAGTCAATTGCGGCTAGTTGCTCTGCTTTTATTTGTGTTTGGTTTGACAGTCTCATCAGGAAAGCTTTGGTCGTTCTCTCTGGTCAGCCGATAACGCCACTAGAACTAAAGAAATGAAGGGTGATTTGACGAACAACCTGTAGGCTAAGTTTTGGATGCTGTCATAAGCCAATCAATGGTCATCTGTGTGCGCGACAAAGCGAAGATATGCCTCGCAACGATGCAACAACACAGAATAATGGTTAGGGCAAGAGATTGTCTTGTTCATATAAAAGCACTAGGAGTTTTACCCTTGGTACGAAATGAATATCAATCGGACTTTTAATGTCAACGTGGTCCTGATAGGCAGCGCATGGGTTTCAAGTGCAAAGCGTCAATCTGCCTTTGGTCACGTTCGGTTTCTACAGTCCAACGGAAAACTTTGGATGCATAAAATGAACGGCGATTTGGCGAGACGGCTGCTGGTTAGATATTGCTGTCAACGAAGCATTTCGCAAAATCTGTGCATTGCACAATAGATTGCCTATCTCTACTGGACTGGTTGTCTGCCTGGCTGGCGCAGACTCTGAATGTAGGCTATGTTGCGTCGCACTTTAAACAGGCGGGCCCAGACGGCTGTAGCCTGTTACGGTGCCTATTGGCGCTTGACAGGTGAAGTGAGTAAAGAAAGGAAAAGGATATGAGTAGCCATCTGTGGTCTTATATCATGGAAATTCCATGAAAATTATATTTTGAAATTTGTTCTTTGTAAAAACCCTCAGATTTTCCAACAAATTAAAAACTGCATTTTGAGAAAAGTTTCAAATGTGAAACAAAATTAAGTCTTCAAAAAACTTTTTTCCCCAAAACATGAGCCTGAAAATGGGGGGTCGTCTTATAATCAGGATCGTCTTATATTCGGGCTAATACGGTACATTGGCTCAGTCAGATAGCGGGTTATCCATTGTTCAACTGCGATAGCTCAGATGAAGTCTTATTAATTATATTGACTTATGCCAGTTTATTAGCCCAGCTTATAATCTTAATTAGTTTATGGGTAAAATAACGACACGTGTCTTGATGCTCTCCCTTCACAGCAGGGTCTTGGTACACTCCTCTCAGATCAGGGTGTCTTAAGCCCTATTCCGATGGGACTAGTTTAATGTGGAGACCTAGGGTAAAGTAATAATAACTGGGATATTTAGTCCCGTCCGAACACACCATGTCATGTAAAAATAGCTGAGTATGTTGGTAAACTTCACCGAGAGTTTTACCTACTGTGAAACCGCCTGGGGACATTACCCTCGGTAAAACTAATCCCGTCCGAATGCGACCCCATGTAAAGATGTCTAGTTAAGTGCACGAAACACACAATATATCCAATCTCTCCGGGCTTAGAAACAGCCTGGCAGTAAACCGTTTATTTTAGGAGTTGTACCACGCAGTGTTCGCTGTCAAAATCAGACAGCATGGTCAAACACACTCTTCAAATGAAAGGACACACACTGCAGACGCATTAGAATGGATTTTGATGGGTTAGTAAACCAACAGGCAATTATCTGAAGTGTTCCACGGGACCAAATGCCTCCATGGATGCGCAATAATGTGCTCAAAAATCAGTAATATATTGTGGATTTTCTTTTACCGACGTCCTGAGATAAACATTACACTTCCCCATGTCCATACATAAAACTAGTCCCTTCGGAATAGTTCTTAAGTAGACTCTTGACAGAGTTGAAGTTGAGTCAGACACACAGGCCTTTCGTTTTATTTTAAATAAACTACTTTGGTTCAAAATCAGTACCTTATTTTATTTACATTTAACCCTATCGCGCCAGATGCATCATATATTATGCATCAAATTCAAAGCCCTCTCCACGCTGACACAAAAAAAAATCTCAAAAACTCAAAATCTCAAAAACATCCTGCATGTCATTTCCAAACGTCCTGCAGTACACGGAAACCGCCACAAGAGAGCAGCGGTCAACAACAAGTTGATCACAGCTCGGCGAAAAATGCAAAAATGGAGTAGAAGCGGTTTCCCTGACCGACGCTGAGATATCGTCAAATTGCAAAAGGTTTGTGTACAAATTTCCGAAATATAACTCTACATCCTTTAATTTGAACACTTGCTTTGTGCAATTAATCAAGGAAGAGTTTATATTTTGAGAGATCGTGCTAAAACTGATGAAACATATAAGCACCATCCGGCGGTGGCAGGAAGTCAGCCATCAATGCATTTGCTCCATAGGGAAACTTACAAAGCATACCACGACGATCGTTTAACAAAACACACAAGTTGTTTTACTTCAAGACAAAGATATTGCCTTAAGAAACAGGTTTTACTTGCAATTTTGAAAATGTAATGCAAAATGTTGAAATTATGATCTCGTAAAAAATGCATTGAAGTAAATGGAGAAATGGTCCAATTGTAGTAATGGACCCATATATTCAAATTACACATCAAAAATGAATAATGATCTATATTACACTCATAAATAGGTTGTTAAGCATTCGATCAGCTATGTTTTTACATAGATTTAAAAAAAATACCCAACCAGGCTGTGGGAAATGTAAAATATGGTCCTGCTAAAACAAGGATAGGCTTTAAAAAACAATGGCAGGATCTCACTAAATATTTAAAGAGAATCCTCAAATTATTATTTTTTAATTAAACAAAAAGTTGTAAATGCATTAAAATTCATTTTTCAATGGTCATGAAATTGGAATTTTCATTCATTTAAAGCCTGATGCATCATATATGATGCATTAAATATCTCAGTGACCTTAACAAAATTTAGATTTTTTTTTTACATTTCTTATAAGGGACCAATATTGAAGCAAATTCCAAAAAAATAGAATTTTCTCTCATTGCTTTCATGGTTCAGGTTTCACAGGGTTAAGTTAGTGTGCAACGTGTCCACCGCATCACTGTGTAATGTGTGGGGTGTTTCAACCACAGCCACCCATGAACAACCATCATCATCATCATCATCATCATCATCATCATACTCACAGACAGGAAACAGCAGTATGGTTGCTAAGACAGAAATGATTGGTCATTAAAATGTTATTTATCATACATAATAGCAGACTAGGCTTGGAAAGTGGCAATATAGTGGGCTGTGCTGTGCCGTGCTGTGTTGCGCTGTGTTGATCTGAGCAGGGCTGTCATATCACAATGGTTGACTTTTCCATTGGAAAACTTGCAGCCCCCAAGAACGTGGCACCCAAGGCAGCACCTAAGGGACCATCTGACATTATGGAAAGCTAAAAATTGTCTACACCAGCGAAAAACATTTGCAGAGCATTTTTTCAGTTTTCCTTGTTCTATTTTGCGCTGTTTCCACATGCACTTCTGCAGATAAATTGAGCCGATGGTAAACACACAATATTGATGTTTGAAATGCACCCTCACTGGTTACTGTTGAGGATATCCAGCTCATCTGCTTTTCTAAAGTTCCTGCGCACCCCGTTGTATATTTGAATGGTTTGCTTACAGCATAACTGCCACAACTCACTGCACAACTTTGGTTAATATTATATATAATTATTGGGATTTAATTAGTTTGACCAGCATTGAGGACTTCGCACAATCATATGGCATATTTTTGCCTACGAGGGTATACCTGTATCAGTGACGTGCGGTCAAGTTTATGGCTGGTGAGGCACTGACTTCAGATTTTAGAATATATATCAGATTTTCAAATATATAATACAGCAGTTGGGTCATTCCATGCCAAATCTCCGAATCATCCCGCACGACCATCTCAGATTTGGCAGAAAAAAATCAAGGAGGTTCACAAATGTCCCAATAGGAAAAGTGCAAAATTATAGCTCTCAATTCCTCATAGTTTTTTCATTAAAAATGTTTTTGTCAGGTACCCCCCTGACTCGTTCGGAACAGAGTTCTCAGAGAGCCCACTTTCAGATTGCCGTATCCAAAAAACTGCTTTAAGTAGGTCCTTACAAATTTCAAGGGGTAACATTTGGAACATGTACTTGTGAAATGTCGATTTTCACTTATCCTCTTGTCATTTACCACCGTTTTCTGGGGGCTTAAAGTTGCTTGAAAAATTCTCACCTTTGAATTTGTGGGCATCTTTGAAGGACTGTGGTAAGCACAGTTTTAAAGATAGAGGTTTGATATGGACACTGTATGTTCCCAACCATTCTGTGCATGTTGTGTTGAAAGACTGATCTTCTGCGATGAACAGTTTAGATTATATGAAGTCTTTAAAATGGAAAAACTGAAACTTGGTGCCATCTTTGCCATGTCATTAAAAACAAGTCCGACAGGCGGACAACAGATGTGTCCGTCTATGCCCGTTCTGAACCTTTTTTGCCCAAACGCCCCCTTGGCCTCCTCATAACCTGTCAAGGCAATTTATCAATAAGCCTACCATGTACTGTATAAGCCTGGATTTGAAAAAGTACCATAGGATTTCAACAGTGTTGGGCAATTTACTGAAAAACTGTAATGCATTGCTGATTACATGTTACTGTCTTTTCAAAATAATCCCTTACACTACATTTAGCAATGTGGGGACCTAAGGCGAATTTAGCTTAGGGGGGCCATCGGTCCATCCCATATCACATTTTTTTTTTTAACATAAAATCTCTATTTTTGTTAGGCTATTTTTTTTTTAATCACGATTTTTTATTTTAAAAAAATAAATAATTACAAACATAAAAAACAGGCAAACATTACAATGAAACATTTCAATGAATAGGCTATTTGCAATTTTGCATAGGCCTACATTAAATAAACTAAAATGTGAAATTCTCTTTTCACTTTAATATGAGAGCAGTGATGTCCCCCCCTCACTGAAGTGTTATTTCATGTGTGTGCATGATGCTGTCACCTATTTGAAGTGACGTTGATGTTGGATTTCATGGAATTCTTTTAAATGCCGCTTTGGGCAGAAAACAGAGTAGGCGACAGGTGAACTGTATTTCTGTCAAAACAGTGGTTTGCAGGCGTTTGCGTTTTCACGTGGATATTGTCTTCGTGGGCCGTAACAGACAAACCGTAAGTTCCATAAACTAATCAATGAGACATTGGCTACGTGTACATGATGTTTTTAAGTCCGATTTAATAAATGCGATTTAAATAGATCGGATTAAGAGTTATTTTGCGATGTGTATACATGGCACTTTCACTTAAATGCGATTAAACGTCTGGGGAAAATAAAGCATTGCGATTGGACTGAGGACGCACGTGCTGAGCGAGCCAAATAAGGCACGGGGGCGTGGTTCAATGCCACCGAGATGCAGGTCATCTTCCCCACGAAAATCGTTGCCTCAGGCGGACCGAAATCACAACATTTCCCCCTTTCTCCCTGGATCATTTACAATGCTACATTAGCTACCCTGTTAGCATAGAAAAACGAGTGGTCAAATGGTAATGTGGAGTAACTTTGTTGTGCTTCATTACTTTGTGGGGCACTTTTACATCAATATATGGAAGCCACAACATTTATAGTCGCTTAGGGACTTTAAATTAAGCAAAACTTTCATGTGAAAATCAACAGGAAGTGCCGCCATGTTTTTCTCACTGGCAAAGAGCTTTTGGTTTGCACGCATGAGCTCCAGGCCAAAACTGAGCGACTGCCACCTTGTGGACACAAGAGGGAATCACAAGAGGGAATCACAATTCAGAAACCCATCACGGGAGGGCGGACGGACGGACGGAGGGACGGACGGACGGACACCAAAGCCTCTTATAGAGATGCGTGGGACGCATCTAAAAAATGTCATGACTCACCACCATATTATCAACAGTTTTGGAAAGATTAGATGTCTGTTCTTAACATTTCCAAAAACTGTGATGGTATTCTGCCTCATTTGGTCACAATGATTTTTCAAAAACCCACTGTTGGGTGACTTCCATAGCTCCTATGAAACATTGATATTAGTGGCATCTTCTCCATGTTATACAAAAGAAATGACAGAACTCACCACTATGACATTTACAGTTTTAGAAAGACTCAATGTCTGTTTTTAACATATCCAAAAACTGGGGCGGTGCTCTGTCTCATTTTTTAAGAATGGACTTGTAAAAACGGCTGTGTGACATCTTCAGCTTGCTGCTCTATTGAGGTGGGGCCCCTGCTCTGATCTTTGCAGGCTACACGGGGGCCCTATCTACCTGTGTTTGCCATGAGGCCCTATGTACAATTGTTCCGCCACTGTGAATGACTTGAGCAATTTGAGTCAGACATTTTTGATACAAGATATTTGACTTGAGCATTTTCGACACACTCAATATAATACGGCAAAAAAGTAAAAGTGGCTGTTGACAGAGTTTTTTCCAGCTTTTTCTGAAACTACATTTCAGTAAATCAAAGTTTATAGACGTGTGTAAACTTCATCTTTAGGCACTGAAAACCAAATACCGGAATAAAGTGATGAAATGTTGAATCACTGAAACATCCCCGTAGATCTTGAAACAAGTACATCCTGACTATCACCACATCTCAATGCTTTTTTTTTCAACTTATAACAATCTTTAATAACTTGTTTACCAACTTTGATGCAGTTCTGAGGTCTGCTGTGGATTATTTTGGATTGTGTTAGAGAAATTACCTTTTATCATGTGATTATTCTTTCTACAGTTGATTTCAGTTACACTCCACGTATAACTGTATGTTCATATGCAAACTCATCAGGATTAATGTAGAACATCATACATTGAAGCTTGCATTGCACAACTCTGTGACAGAGTTGACCCTTGATGAGCATTTAGTCAGTATTGCAGTGGTCTAGCACCATGCTCAGGGTAGCTCAGTCATGGTGATTGGAGGGGCAGGACAGCTGTTTAGTCAGGTTACCTCCTTACGAACAGTCTCCTCCTTTTGCATCATCACTGTTTTTTTCTCTTCTCCATGATAATAAAAGTGTCCCACCCCCCAAAAAAAACCATGACAAAGGTGACCTGTTCATAGAACTTGGCCCCGCCCCAGTCCTAACCATGACCGAGGAACCTAGCGCATTGTATTGGTTCATGGCAAAGATCTGAGTGTAGAATCTTTTGATATGCACCTCCATTAACAGAGTAAAGTTGCAGAATTCTTGTGAAATTTGAAATGTATTGAAGGAAAATATCCATGTTTGAGGAGGGGCCAGGGTTGCCCGAAATGTCACAAGATTAAAATGAAGTAAATGGGAGCATCGGTGTTACGTTCTATTTTCATTATTTTTTTTTATCAAAATATTCCTTTAAGCTGAAAGAAATTTGTTTAAAAAATCATATCCTGAGTTTGGCAAACATCCTGTATCAAGACAATGTCTTAACAATGCTAATTTACCAATCAGAATGATTCAATGAATTTATCACTACTGCAATTCAAGACTTACTTTATGGTATAATAGCAAAATGTTAACTCCTACAGTGTTGAGGTTTAAACACATGGCCATAACCTTTAATTCACGAACATTTAGTTACCAAAAAGAAAAATAATAGAAAAATAGAAATAGAAATAGAAATAAATAGAAAAAGAAAAATAATAATGGTATATAAATCACTCAACTGTTTCTTATTGTGTGCTTCAAAAATACTCAAGTCACATTTCTTGTATCAAAAATGCCCAAGTCAAACTGCCTGTCATTCACTGTGTCAGCCCAAATAGATTGGCACCCAAAAGTCTGCAAAGGTCATGATTTTGGCCCCTACCACAAATGCAGGAGGGCCCTGGACAAATGCCCTGCTTGTCCCCCCATAGCTCCGCCCCTGGTAATTCATGTGACTTAGGCATTTTCACAGGAGCTGCTGATGTAACAGCAAACTGGTTTTTCAAGAGTCATTACAAGACATTGATGCAGAACACCATCCCAGTTTTTGGATATGTTACAAACAGACATCCTATCTTTCCAAAACTGTTCAGTTCATTGTGGTGATTGCTGTCATTGTTTTGGTATAGCATGGCAAAGTTGCCCCCCAATATCAGGTTTTCATAGGAGCAGTGGAAGTCACACAACAGTGGGTTTTTAAAAAATCATTGTGACCAAATGAGGCAGAATACCATCCCAGTTTTTGGATAGATTAAGAACAGACATCTAATTTTTCCAAAACTGTTGATAATACGGTGGTGAGTCGTGACATTTTTTTAAAATAACGTGGCAAAGATGGCACCAAGTTTCAGTTTTTCCATTTTAAAGACTTCATATCTTCTAAACTGTTCATCGCAGAAGATCAGTCTTTCAACACAACATGCACAGAATGGTTGGGAACATACATTGTCCATATCAAACCTCTGTCTTTATAACTGCACGTACCAGAGTCCTTCAAAGATGCCCACAAATTCAAAGGTGAGAATTTTTCAAGCAACTTTAAGCCCCCAGAAAACGGTGGTAAATGACCATAGGATATGTGAAAATCCACATTTCACAAGTACATGTTCCAAATGTTACCCCTTGAAATTCACAAGGACCTACTTAAAGTAGTTTTTTAGATACAACACTCTGAAAGTGGGCTCTCTGAGAAGTCTGTTCCAAATGAGTCAGGGGGGTACCTGACAAAAACATTTTTAATGACAAAACTATGAGGAGTTGAGAGCTATAATTTTGCACTTCTCCTATTGGGACGTTTGTGAACCTCCTTGATTTTTTTCTGCCAAATCTGAGATGGTCGTGCGGGATGATTCGGAGATTTGGCGTGGAATGACCCAGCTACAGTATGAGTACATTTTTGTAAATTTGCCAAATAGGCCTACCGATAAGTTTCATATGTCATAGCTTTCTTAACATAAGGTAAGCCTACATATTAAAACATGCTGCATTTCCGTAGAGAAAATGCTATTAGATCTCTCTCTCACACTCACACACACACACACACACACACACACACACACACACACACACACACACACACACACACACACACACGCACACACGCACACGATTCAAACAGTGGTCTCACATAAACCACACAGCACCAAGGTGGACAAACAGGAGCATCACGGCGGATGCTCAATGAAACACACACGCACACACACAGGATTCAAAACATGGTCTCACATAGACCGTTGAGCACCACGGCGAACAAACCGGTGTGATAGCTTTTGTGATAGGCTACGCACCAGATTCTCGTGCAAATGTCTACTTGTACGAGGCTACGGCAAGTAAAACAAAGTGAAACATGGTACAGATACAGCTCTTATGAGGAGCTGCATGCATAGGGTGACCAGCTGTCCGGACTTCGGCCGGACAACCCCGCCCCTTAACTTTCTAACCTAGCGTCCTCGCGCGCACCCATTGCTTCGACTTGCCGAATCCCCGCCTCCGTGGAGAAAACACTGAAGTTGGCATTCTAAACTGTAGGCAGAAATCAGGGAACAGCGCTGCCATCTTACCTCAGCTGCCAACAGCAGTTTTACTTGTAAAACAATATTTTTTGGGGGAAGGATTTTCGCATTTCATTACCTCACTCCGATAAAGGAGTCATCAGTACCACCAACTTAATATTGTATCAGAGACGGCAGGTTACGATAGACAAATCCTTCCGTTGTTGTCTATGTAGGCTATTTCATATTTTTTTTTAAATGTATTTAATTTTGGGTAGTCATGCATTCGTAGGCCTAATAGCTAACAATTAATTTGATTTACTTAACTCAAAGTTGGTCAAAAGTCTGTTTATCCGCGGTGTTTTAAGGGAGGCAAACCGCTTCTGTCAACCTTTTTTTCATGCAGACGCTGGATGGAGCTCAAAATACAGACAGCGCCCGTGCAGAAAGACGTTTCTTTGACCTGTTTGTAAAGTTGTGAGAACCCTCGTATCGTTGTAAAGGCATTTAGCGGACAAACTTAGTTGCACTAGGCTATGCGTTGCCACCAGTGCAGGAAAAAATAGGAAACAGACTGTAGACAATTATAGTAGGCCTATATAGTTAGGCTACCTTATTTAACTTTCATACAGTCAGTTAATGACCTTCATATAGGGCTATTGCACGGAGATTTCCCCGACATAAGGCGACAGCAATACAGTTAATTCCACAGACAGGTCTGTGGTTAATTCGCTGGGCGAAATCTAGGGTTATATCTGGAGTAACATGGCGGCCGCAGATATCGGAAACGCGACCGACTGTCAAGGTCTAGTTTGCGTTAATGACGTTGCCTCGCATCTCGAGGCCATAAGCAAAAGGCTAGGAGGAAAGGAAAGACAAAGAGAGGGACACACGGACGTCGTGAACAGGTCGTAAAAACGGACCGATGGCCACCCTATGCATGCATGCTGCAGGTGTTTGAGGGCGTTTATCATTGATTAAATCATGAAGTTAAACATGTATTGCTCTACGAATAGCGAATATGTCACCATCTCTCATTGAACTCCATTGATTTTCATTGTGTTACTTTCCATGATTACAATGACCCTAAACATACACCTCTAAGGCCAAAGTCAATTTTCTGGACAGGTGAGAGTGATTCAGTGATTAAGTATGACACCCAATCTGCGTATTTGAAGTGTTTTGAAGTGACTTATCTGCTCATTTTCACACAGTAAAACTTTTGGGTCATTCCACGCCAAATCTCCGAATCACACAACATGCACAGAATGGTTGGGAACATACATTGTCCATATTAAACCTCTGTCTTTAAAACTGCACTTACCACAGTCCTTCAAAGATGCCCACAAATTCAAAGGTGAGAATTTTTCAAGCAACTTTAAGCCCCCAGAAAACTGTGGTAAATGACAAGAGGATGTGTGAAAATCCACATTTCACAAGTAGGCCTACATGTTCCAAATGTTACCCCTTGAAATTCATAAGGACCTACTTAAAGTAGTTTTTAGATACAACACTCTGAAAGTGGGCTCTCTGAGAAGTCTGTTCCAAACGAGTCAGGGGGGTACCTGACAAAAACATTTTTAATGACAAAACTATGAGGAGTTGAGAGCTATAATTTTGCACTTTTCCTATTGGGACGTTTGTGAACCTCCTTGATTTTTTTTCTGCCAAATCTGAGATGGTGGTGCGGGATGATTCGGAGATTTGGCGTGGAATGACCCTTTTGTCTTGTGAAAATCTGCCCTGTCTGTGTTCAATAAAGGGTAAATCTTTTTTTGTTGCATGAAATTTATTTTTGTACATACATTTTCATTCGGGAGGGTTGTAGCTTTCATATGAGTGACTTCTGAAGCCAAGTGATTAATTGAAAGTCAGGTTATTAGCTGTTATTCCAAACAGATGAATAGGCGACAACTCTTTTGGAGGCGAGTGTATTGTTCGTTAGTATCGTTCGTTAGTTCGTTAGTATCCTGATGTTATAACGTTAGCAGACATCCCAAGTTCCAAAAACTCAGGGACATTCTTATCGACCCTAGACACTCCCGACAAACAAAACGGCATTAGTGCTAATGCATTTGTATGTTCATGTCCTTCCTTTTGTCCAGTCTGCATAGAACATAAGCCTACTATTTTTCCTGGGACTTCTGCAGGGTGTCCTACTACGAAGTAATAGATTTGAAATAGGCCATTCCACGCATGTGAATCATTATCTTTCTCTGTCCCACATAGCCAATTAAAAAAATCCCAATAACTAGCATAGTCTAAAATCAAGGAGATTGTGTCTGACTCAAGGGCATCAGGGAGCCATTAGGGGCGTTCATGATGGCGTTTTTTCAACCAGGTTGAAAATTTGCTAGGCAGCGAGCATGCCCAGTGTGTCCGCGTGAAGAATCCTGGTTAGAATTGCCGTTCACGACGCAGTTGAAGGGAGTGACCTCTGCGCGGCAGTCGTGTCACATGGCGTTGAACCATCGCGGGAACAAAAGTTTTGTCAAGCAGCTAGGCAGTACCAGAAAGCTACTGCTGGGCAGAAGACCTGATTGGTGTTCATAGCTCATGTGATTCATGTGTGTGTAGTTGAACGTGCTTCATTTTCTACATGCTGAAATGCATTTCATGCTCAAATGCAGCATACTCAGAGTGGTATCATCCATATGTATGGTCGCACAACCCACTTACAACAGTAAAAAAGAGAAACAAACCACCCTGTCGTCAGATGCTCCATCTTCGCCACGTTAGGAGTGTATGCCGTTGGTTACAAAACCAGTACTATTCCGTGGGCCGCCTGCTCGACGGTTAGAGTAGTGGTTGCGCGCCTGACTTCCATTCGTGATGTCCCCGGTTCGAAACTGCATCGAAACACAGGAAGTCTTTAGTTGCTGATGGTTAATGTGGAAACAGACCTGTTGCGAGTGACTTATGTTGTCTTTTATGTATGAAAGTGCACGAAACAGAGTGGCCTTTGTGGTTGGCGCGCCATGGTAAAGCTACATATTGAACACCTGGGTTCAATCCTCGCAGGATGGGTTGGCGCTGTTATGTCATTTTAAAACTGTCCTATCTGAATGACGACTTTGGTCCCAAAACACAAAATGAAAAGCCTAAAGTGAGTACTAATTAACTGAATTATTACATGGAACTGAAGCCAAATCATCATAAATTTGACTAAGAGTCAAACCTTGATTCACCGGGTGTTAACCTGTATCTCTACCTCAAAACCATCCGATTTCTCTTCGAGTGGGAGAGAGAGTCTCTGATTTTACAAGCATGTGCCAACGTTGGTAAGCGCGTCATGGAATTAGCGTCATGATGATTTCATTCCACGAGAGGGCGACCTGGTACACCCGCTGTCAAAAAAGGTAGATCCACCCACAGACCTTTAGATCCACCTTCTTTGCCGCTGTTGAAATCTCGTCGTCCTGATGTGTCCAGCTTGGCTGCGACGCAGCTATCCCCGCCTTTTTAAGATCAAGCAAATCACGTTTTGATCAAATCTTTTCCAACGTGGTTGCAAACGAGCCTATTATCAAAATCAAGGAGACTGAACTTCAAGGAGACTTGGGATGTCGGCGTTTGCCGCGGTAGCTCCGGTTAGTTCCTAATGGCCAAAATGGTTTATTTATGACACAGCAGACCACAGTTGTTGAAAATAAGATTACATGGAGATGTTAGAAAGGGAAAACTTGAGGAAGAAAAATCCGCACTCACAAACTAATGTATTGTACTTCCTTTCCTTTGTAGGTTCACTGGGCTCTGATGGGCAAACGAGCGTCATGGGGCTGGGTGTATTACGCACTGATGGGGTTTAGCCCATTATGTATTTATTTATTTATTTATTTATTTATTTATTTACCTATGGGGATGAAAGGGGTAGGTAGGAGTGAAGGCTGCTGTTTTCTTTATGAATACAATTTCTTAGTAAAAAAAAAATTTGGTTACTGGTTATGTCATTCCATGTATTAGTCTTAATGTTGGCTATGGCCAGCGGTGGTACATTGCTGCTGCCTTCATAACATTTTGATATATTTGAATTTTTTACATTTTTTTTAGACATCCTACAATTCCAGCCTTGTTTTTCTTTTTCTTTTTTCCATTCTTTATTGTTCCTTTTGTTTTAAAGATATAGACGGTGTATTTTGGTTGCTGCCTATAGGCTACACTGTGTTTTTGCACCCTTGGGTGCCACCCACTATCATGTGATCCACCTGCAGCTTGTGACCTCTCACCTCCCCTTTGATAAGTGAAAGCCCATTGGGAAACTTCGACTCCCATTGTCATTGTGACACAGCACTCCACAGCACACAAGTGAACACTGCACACTGCACACAACGAAATTGCATTTATGCCTCACCCGTGCAAGGGGGCAGCCCTCAGTGGCGCCCCATGGGGAGCAGTGCGGTGGGACGGTACCATGCTCAGGGTACCTCAGTCATGGAGGAGGATGGGGGAGAGCACTGGTTGATTACTCCCCCCACCAACCTGGCGGGTCGGGAGTCGAACCGGCAACCTCTGGGATGCAAGTCTGACGCCCTAACTGCTCACCCATGACTGCCCATTAGATGCACCCCTGTCTTTGTTCTGAGTACCACGCACTGATGAAGGCTTGATAGCCGAAACGCGTTTGCTTTTTGGACATGGTGGTAATATAAATAAATAATGAGACGCAGTTTGTGAGTGCGGATTTTTCTTCCTTAAGTTGATCCATTTTATCGCGCACCCAAAGACTTTTTCCAAGAAGCTGAGCGCGTCCTTTGCCTAAACTTGAAGAAAGGGAAAACTGCCATGTGGGTAAATTCAGATATGATAATTGTGTACACTATTGCCGTTTTCAGGGTTAGACTCCCTGTTTATCCAGTTGCATCCAATGCTCACTTAGGCCTACCTTTTTAAAAAAAAAAACTTTACTTCAGTTTATAAATGGAAGCTACAGTACCTCCCAGATGACTTTTTAAATTAACATTAATTGACTTATGAATGCTACACAGCAACTGACAAGTAAGCTGTATCTTTACAGACAGTGGTGCTCATATGTTTACATACCCCAGCAGAATATACACTTTTTTGACGATTTCTCACAAAATATGAAGGATTACACAAAACCTTTTTTTCCACTCATTGCTAGTGACTGGCTTAAGATATTTATTAGCAATCTTCTGTGTTTACTCTTTCAAAAGCATGATCACAACCCAAACTATCCAAATGACCCTGTTCAAAAGTTTACATACCCTAGTTTCTGATGCTGAATATGGCCCTGTTTAAAATCAGGGACTGCTCTGAATTGTTTGTGGTAGTTGTGGATAACCACTCGTAATGTTCTCTGATGACAAAACAGCACATTCTTCTTGGCAGAACGGTTGTTTCCTATAATACCTTTGGGTGTCTTGCTGGAACCTCACATTTGAGGTTTCCCCTGAATGGCTCAATGATGTTGAGATCAGGAGAGATGGTCGCTCAAAAACTTCATTTTATTCTTTCTGAAGCTAATGACTGGTTGCTTTGGCTTTCTGTGTTGAAATATTGTCATGTTGGCATGTCCAAACAATGGACCATGTGCAGTTTCAAGGCTGATGTGTGTCAAGTTTCCTCCAGTATTTTTCACAGGGCAATGTATTCATCATTCTGTGAGCATGGACCAAAAGTATAGTGCATTTGTAACTCAAATGTCCCCATGACATCAGTGGTCCATGACCATGTTTCACAGAAGTGATGGTGTAACTTTCATCATAGGCTCCATTGACTGTTCTCCAAATGGTACTGTTAATAGTGGCTGAAAAAAGTTCCATATTTATCTCATTTTTCCAAATGACTTTGTCACATGCATTCTGATGCTTCTCACTATGCTATTTGGTGTATCATATATAAAATAACATGTTTGCATTATTGTAGTAATGGCTTTTTCCTGGCAACCCCCAACAGCCCATCTTTCCTCAAGCGCCTCTTCCCTGTACAGTTTAAAACATTTTTTCATGTGGTCCTATATTTCACCTGAAGTTATTTTTTGGTTGTCCTATGCCTCCTGAACAATTTCCCTTGCAATGATCATTGCAATGCAATGATTCCCTTGCTCAATGGCTTGATTCCAACCAAACCCCCTCATATTGCATTTCTGAATTGAAATTCCAACAGTGCCAACATGACAATATTTCGACACAGAAAGCCAATCTCAACATCCTGATCTCAACATCATTGAGCCACTCAGGGGAAACCTCAAATGTGAGGTTCCAGCAAGACACCCAAAGATATTATAGGAAACAACCATTCTGCCAGGGAGAATGTGCTGGTTTGTCATATGAGAAACTTAAAAACCTTATCCACAACTACCACAAACAATTTAGAGTGGTCCTTGATGTTAAACAGGGCCATATTCAGCATCAGAAACTAGGGTATGTAAACTTTTGAACAGGGTCATTTGGGTAGTCTGGGCTGTGATCATGCTTTTGAAAGAGTAAACGCAGAAGATTTATAATAAATGTCTTAAGCCAGTCACTAGCAATGAGTGAAAAAAGGGTTTTGTGTAATCCTTTATATTTTGTGAGAAATCGCCAAGAAAGCGTATATTCTGCTGGGGTATGTAAACATATGAGCACCACTGTATTTATTGAAGTAGGCTAAATAAATGTACATATTTACTGAAGTGAATAATAAGCAGCCTAAGCATTTTTTTTTTTAAACTGAAGTATATTGCAATGCATCGCAATAATGCAGGTATCGCAATACATCTTGATATAAATGCATCGCATCGCGAACCCCTTGCCAATACCCACCTCTCGGCACTGGCATGCTTCAGTTTGCGGAGGAAATAGAGACGCTGCTGTGCTTTCTTGGCCAGTGCTGCAGTGTTGTTGGTCCCAGAGCCATCTAATAACAGAGTTGCGCAAACCAGGGACCAGGAAGTCGGTTGGTGATGTGATTCGCGTAGATTAAAATGTTTCTTAACAGTAAACTTCTGTTCGTTGGAAACTAACACAGAACCATCACATACCAAACAAAGATTAAGTACAAACAAATTACAGTACCTTTACCACATTTTCTGTGTTCTACGGCCACCTCCTAGAACTAAGTAATTTCTAATAGAACTAAAGTCAATGGGGATTTCCATGTTAACGCTCCGTGAGGCTCCATGAGAGCCGCCATTGCTGTGGAAAGATTGGTCCATAGAGGTCTATGGGAGTGGCGTAACTCTGATATTAGATGGCTCTGGTTCGTCCAGGAGAGGTTCTGGCTGAGGAATTTTGTGCTGCTCACCCTATCCACAGCAGTACCATCGATGGTCAGTGGTAGGAGTCGGTGGGGAACTTTCTGGAAGTTGACACCAATCTCCTCAGAAGACCTGTATTCCTACTTTATTTCATTTTAGGCAACATGTATTTTTCTTCACATTCTTAATTTCCAACACAGTACAGCTCTGATGCAATCACATGATGCACACATACAATTTTGTATCCGGTCAGTTCTAAAAAGATTGATCTTGGATTCATGACTTCAGTATATCATCGGCTTGCTACCAAAACCGCCTAAGTCTGAATTTGGTCGAAATGAGATTTTGACATAAACTTACTCCCCTACCACAGACGCATCACCCTGCCTTTCTGCCAGGGTCATTGATCAATCACAACAGTCACCAGAGTCAAAAATCTGTACGTATAAAGTCACACACTGCCTATGTGAAAATAAATGACCAGGGACGTAGCTTTCTCTGAGTGACAGTGAGTGCAAGCTGGATCTGTCCTGGCATGAGCAATGAGTATTACCATTATGGCTATTGCTGTGGCACAATGACAATAATCTGAAGTGCTTTGCTTTGGATGAGAGTCTAAATGATGTTATCATTGAAAACTAACAAGATTGAAAATACCAGAAAGTAAAAGAAAACTGTGAAAATCAGTTAGTAGATATGGGATTTACCACCATCCCTGACTACTACAAGATCTACAAAAATATTTTCATACACTATTTCCAGGTTTTAAGTTCGGAATAAAAATAAAAAGAATAGTATTACTATCAAGATTATGTGCTGTGCATTGATCTTGTTGTGCTGCATCAAATAATTTATTTTAAAGTGTTTTGTTTTCCTTAGAAGGCGTTTCATGTTTGACTTGCAGCTTCATTCAAAATAAATAAAGAAAATAAATTGACGTCTTGGACAGGTACTTTTTGTAATGGACCAATGACACAGACCAGATGATGCAGAAGTGGTAGGGGCGTGAAGTACTGCAAAAATCCCCTTTTAGACCAAAATCATTAGAGAGGACTCACAATTGCTCTTTGCCCAGGGTGTCAGACTTCGCATAATCCGCCACTGGTGATTGGCGCCTCTTAGGAAATTTAGTTTTTCCCTGTTTTCCGAAAACCCCAAAATCAGACTTAGGCGGTTTTGGTAGCAAGCCGACGATATAGAGTCCTATTCACTTTATTTTTCTGAGAATTAGGCCTGGCAAACTCTTGGCGTGCTTTTTGTTATCTTGGTCTCTTCAGATCACACAACAGTTCCAGTGATCCATATCCTTGGTCTGTTCATCTCTCTTGAGACCAAGATAAACAAATTTGCTTTAGATGGTGTCAAGCATGTGTGGTGGTAAACAAGTGAGTTTTACATAAAAGTGTATCAGCTTTCAAGTCAAGCATGGTAGTGGGACTGACATGGTTTGGGTGTGCATGAATGCTGTCAACATTGGCTATCTAAAACACACCTAAAAGAAACATGCATGTCAACATGCACTGTGACTACTGAAGCAGATCATGATATTCTCCATAGGATTACATTCAAATCTCACACCAATCTATTTAAGCCAGGTGCACACTCAAAATGTAAAAGTTCAATGCAAAGAAAGGTTGCAACTTACACTGATGACCTCCCTTTTAATGCCTTTTCATTTCGAGACGATTCAAGCCAACACAGCCCCTTCTGTACCGGATTTTAATCTGGGGTGTATTCACTTTTGTGAGTTCATGTTCAAACTTTAATGGCTGTATTTAGTTTTTTTCTGAGTGAACAAGAAATGTAAGCGGTTAAAAATGTTGTTAAAAGGTCACTAATCATTGTGTCAAAGTGACATTTCTGTAATGCTTTCCTATGAAAAGATATACTCACAAATCCGCAAAAACTGTGAGGGGTGTACTCACTTTCGTGATATACTGTATTTGCTATTGGTAGAGCAATACATGTTTAAATTCATGATTTAATCAATGAGAAAAGCCCTCACCTCTACGAATACTTATAATAATACTTATAATACGGCAGAGAGGCAGCTGGGCCAGATGGTATTCCTGGAAGGTTGTTAAAATATTCTTCTGATCAACTTGCACCTGTCTTCACAACAATATTCAATATGTTCTTAGCAAGCTCCACTGTTCCCAATTGTTTTAAAAGGTCAACTATCATACCTGTACCCAAAAAGGCCAATCCAAGCTGTTTGAATGACTACCGCCCCATTGCTTTAACATCTGTTGTAATGAAGTGCTTTGAGAAGCTTGTTAAAAATGTAATGTGCTCCTCTGTCCCTGGCTCATTAGACCCCCTTCAGTTTGCCTATCGTGAAAATAGGAGCACTGATGATGCCATCTCCCATGTCCTTCACGCCACTCTTTCTCACCTGGATAAAGGACAGGGCAACTATGCAAGACTACTATTCATTGACTACAGCTCAGCATTTAATACCATCGTGCCCTCAAAACTAGTATCCAAGCTGAAAAACATTGGACTTTGTCATTCTCTATGTGCATGGATACTCAACTTCTTATCAAACAGACCATTGTGAAATTTGGGTAAGGAAGTTCAGAATTTCATCAGACATGCAGAAGTCCTTCTATTCTGCCACAATTGAGTCAGTAATTACAGGAAGCATAACAACGTGGTATGGCAACTGCACAGCTCAGGGTAAGATAGCCCTGCACAGAGTAGTGCATGCTGCAGGAAAAAAAACACTGGCTGCATGATATATACAGTATGCAAGAAGGGCAAAGACACGAGCACAAAGGATTATGAAAGACACATTCCATCCTAGTCACTCCATGTTCGAAAGGCTGCCCTCAGGGAAACGACTACATTCCATAAGATGTAGAACAGAGAGACTGCGTAAGAGTTTTTTTCCTCAAGCCATCCACTTTTTAAATGATTAAGACAATAACTATTTTTAATATTTTTTTATTTTATTTTATTATTATTTCTTTGAATCTTTTACCATCCAATACAGCACAGAGCACACACCTCTGCTGAATGGCGCTTTTACATCAAAGAGCAATAGGGCAGTTCAGTTTAACCTGGTGCCCAGAATCAAAACCAACACAAAAGCAGAGGGACGAGTCCAGTTTTGTTGTTTCTCTCTCTCTCTCCGGCGCTGTCAGCCAGCATATTTTTGATGGCTGATGGATAGACCACCGCATCGTCATTACGAGGACGGAATTAACATGTGAATGATGTGCCAAATGCTCAGAAATTGCATTACTGGTGCTCTCGTGAATAACCTTATTTAGGCTATACAAACGCGACATCCCCTACAGAACTGATTTCTATCAGCTGTCAATCAATGCGTACGGAGAGAGGGAGAGAGAGAGAGAGAACTACGTTCCCAACTTGCAGCTGTCCAATGCGACTCCTGTGCTTTATTTGCGCTCTGCTTGCCTTCATTGCCCGTTTGACAGCGCCAGATTAAACTGAAAATGAACAGCGATTTGCGATGTGGTGGTCACCAAGCAATCTGCGCGAGAGTTACACCAGGCAGGTGCAAGTGCACGTATCATTCACAATGTAGGATGGAATTACATTTGATGTGGACAAGACAATTGGTCTTTGACATTGAGTGTCTTGGCGTGGTTGTGACGGATGGTTGCGGAATTAGGTTAAGGTTTGGCGCTCTTTTCTCTGCTGATAGACGACCTCCACCCTTTTAGAATTAAAAAAAAAACAGTCAGGAAGTTAGTCTGTGTGTTGTAGGTCACCCCCTCATGTCCTGTCCTCATTTCATCTGCTATTGTCAGGCCGAGGTGTCGAGACACATAGTCCTGAACTGCTGGCTTCACACACATTTCTGTGAATTGCTTTGCTTTCAAGCACTCATCCTTTGCATTAAAATAGACAAAAAAAATGTCACGGTATATGTAGATTGCTTTAGTTGCTCCTGTGGGTCATTGTGGGCATTGAACTCATCATGTCTATTTTTTTTTGCAACTTTAATTTTTTATTGAAAGAATGTTCTTATCATTCACAAGAGTGCTCCTGTAGATCTTAAAACATACAGAAATTGCCACATACCCACATTGTGAAATTCCCATGTGAAAAATGACAGTCACAACACACAAACTAACAACAACAACACAATAATAACAATAATGAAGGAAACAAAACTACAGAGCAAAAAACAAACAAACAACAACAACAAAAAAAACAACAACAATCACACACACACACACACACACCACAAGCAGGTACATAAAAGGTCTCATCCAACCAATAAGTTACATCATCTTGCTGTAAACACTGTATGAAATAGTCCACACTAGAAAACCCATCCTCAAGAACTGTCCTCCCCCTCTATAACTCTCAACCATGGAGACCACCTAGCCTGGAATTGTTCCTCCTGTAGTCTTAATTTAAATGTTATCTTCTCCATTGTGTATATTCCCCTAACTATGTCCAGCCAAGTATCATATCTTGGTGGATCCACCTTGAGCCAACTAAGCGTGATAGACTTCTTAGCTGCAGCAAGAAGAATATGCAACAAGTATATTCTCTTTTTGCTCATGGTCTGAGTTTGAACTGCACCCAGAATGGCCAAGAACGGACCCCTCACTATTGTGGAGCTGAAAATGTTATCTATAGAGTCAAGTATCTCCTTCCAGAAGTCATTTAAGACAGGGCAGCTCCAGAAAATGTGAAGGTGGTTAGCACATTGTTCCCCACAAGCTCTCCAACAGGCCCCTGATTGAAGTGGATTAAATTTAGAGATGATGTGAGGTGTTCTAAAGAACTTATGGACTATTTTCCATTGAAACTCTCTCCAAATATTGGCATTAGTGACTTTATGTATTTGCAAAGAGATATTCTCCCAGATGTCGTCCATGATTAACATACCAAACTCTTTTTCCCATCTTTCTTTGACAAGGAAATTGTTTTCTTGAGCCATGCTGGAAAATATTTTGTACAAAATAGAGATAGGCTTTCCTATACATCTTTGTGTTTGAATTCTTACCAAGTATTTCTCTATGCTAGTGTCAGATCTGTTTATCTTATCCCAATCAGGATGTTTTGTCAAAAAACTTCTAATTTGAAGATATCGAAAAAAGTCCGTTTTAGGTATGTTAAACTCTTCCATTAGTTCTTCAAATGATTTCAGTTCTATAATTCCAAGAAGTTGATGTACAAAGCTAAGATTTAGGTGTTTCCACTTTTTGTATCCTGAGTCCAGTTTGAGAGGGATGAAGTCTCTAAGATGGGCAATACTGGAAAGACCTGATGTTACAGGGAGATTATACGACTTTTGCACTTCCCTCCAGGCTTTCAGTGTAGGTTTTAGACCATCTACTGAGTGAATCATCTATATCCTTGCTGCTTGTAAAAGGTATTTCTGACAATTGTATTGAAGAGAAGGAATTCTTCTCAATTTCCAACCATCTGGTGTCTGTCTTGTCTACCATCAAGCCCTCAATTGACAGGCCCACCAGTATTTTTTCAGGTTGGGCAAACCCCAACCTCCTTGGCTTTTAGGTAGTTGTAGCAATTTATATCTGACCCTTGGCTTTTTCCCTTGCCAGATAAATCTAGAAATATGACGATCTAAGGTGGTAAATGTTTTATTTGGGAGAACAAGAGGCAAGGCTTGAAAAAGAAATAAAAGTATCATGTTTATTTTTAGATCAATATTAACCAAGCCACCAATGAAAATGTGAACAAACATCCATAAAAATGACAGCCAATACATTTTCAAATAAGATCTGTGATTGATTTGCGCATGTCACTTCAGAGGGAAAATGTGGCTCGCTGCAAGCACCCAAGTCAAATTTGTCAGTAAATAAACAACACTGTGCATGAAGTGGCGCGTCAGCCGAGTGGGAAAAAACAGGTCTAGACGTAGCCTACTTGGCATAATGCAGATGGCTGTGATGCGTGTTCATTATTTATGTAGGCATAGCAGATTTCAAATGTAGGTCTGTTGATTATGTTGGGCTATTTTTTCTATAACCTTGCAAGCCGCATGAGGCTCGCGAGCCGCGCAATGAGTAACAGGGAATTAGAGCATGAGAACACTGAAAATGTACTTCCACAAATCAACCTTGGGCAGTGTACATAATATGAATATCTGAATCTCCTGCAAAAATGCTAAGACAAGGAATGGAGTGAAGCACATTTATTCAAATCACATATAATTTATATAACATTAATTTATTCGACATCTCAATCATACTAACACCATTATCATCAAGTTAAATGTTAGAAACAAACAAATAATCCTCAACAATACACACCGAAGGTACAATCTAAATCAAGTGCACAGTAATTTACGTTATGTGATCAATGCAATACATGGGCTGGGGTCAGGCAAGTATCAGGGCCCAAAACAAAAGCATTTATTTTAGCATATTAAAACAGTTAAGGCTATGATATATTCAGATGAAACCAAAGGATGATGACCGAAAAGTAATGTAGCCAAAATATTAAAAATCTCAAAGCAGTACCAGTGACCGCAATCCAAGGAAATCAGTTTAACAGCTACAGAGATGTATATGTATTCTATTGAAATTCATCCCCAATGACATAGTTGGTTAACCATTCAACCTCTCACCGGAACAGTCAAAAGTAATGGGAAAAAAAAAACATATAGGCTAATCATTCACCAACACCAGAATTACCCAATTTTGGATGACAACACCAACATTTGCCATTATCTAACATACCCAAGACCCATATCAGTATAAATGAGTTTTCAACCATCTGATTATATTAAACTTCACTTATGTGATTTTGACTAATAACTACTACTCTTCTGTAGCCTAGTACACTAGCGCCATCCGCTTGCGGTCTATTTTTTTGACCTGCGACTGGTCTAGCCTTGATCCATAGCCGTGAACTGCCAAATTGCCCTGAATCTGGCAAACCAATCACAACACAGAGATTTGTTTTGAATCAAAGCGGGCAGGGTTTTGAGGGAGAGACGAAGAAGTCTGAGACGCTGGGAAAGCACACCAACAAGAAAGATGGCGATGATTGGTCAGAGCGTTGGCCTATTGGCACAGGTACGGTTTGAAAGACAACAGGTTGTTGTCATCGACAATCTTCAGATGTATCATTCATAGAGGCCAGACTAAATTAAACATCCAATCTCACATTTAGTCTGGTTTATCAGGCTAATTCTTCTGTGTTACACATGTACTTCCACAGGTGAATGTGTGTGGTTGTTGTGTGTGTGTGTGTGTGTGTGTGTGTGTGTGTGTGTGTGTGTGTGTGTGTGTGTGTGTGTGTGTGTGTGTGTGTGTGTGTGTGTGTGTGTGTGTGTGTGTGTGTTTGCATGTACACCACAGTTGTGTTTTTCATCCCTGAATTATTCCTGCACTAGTTTGTGTTAAATGCCGTCCTCAGGCTTGTCAGTGCATCCTGTTGTGTGAGCTTCGTCCACTCATAAGGGATGTCTGCAGGTTTTACTTTGTAATATTCAGCCAGTTCTGTGTTGAACTCCATCACATATTTCCAGTAGTCTGAGGCCTCAACACTGGCATCTCCTGCTATGTCCCAGTCTGGGTAGATCTCTCTGTACTCCTTATAGGGGTGCCATTCTCCACTTGTTTTTGAATTCCTAAAACTACTATCACTGAAGACAGAAGTTGTGCATATGTCGATTGCCACTTTATTGGAAAAAGTCCATGTGAGGCCCTTCAGTCCATGAGGTCTGTGCATGCTTGAGGAGTGTTTGGTGTGGCCCTGCCCTCCAGCTTCACAGGGTGTCTTACAGAAGGGACACTGGTGTCCACATCCACACAGACTGGAGAAGAGCAGATCATGGGGTTTAGAGGGCAGCTGCTCAATTCTCTCAGTGATGTGGTTATGCCACCTGCCATACTCCTCGGCTAAAGACTTCTCCATTTCCATTATGTGCTGTTTGAGGTAGACAGTAAAGTGGTGAGTTTCAGCACTGAGGAGAAACATACATTTGTCTAGGGCGTCTCNTGGGATGACCAGCTGATCCTGAAGGGCAGAGCAGAAGTTCTGGATGAAGTCCTTTATGTCCATGTTCCCAGTAGAAGTGGTGATTACATTGTTTATTTTTTGCACAATATCAGAGAGGAGTCGTTTCTCCAGCCTAGAAGGCTGACTAATTGTAGACATTCTCTTGATGATCTGTTGCTTTATCCAGTCCTTCGTGAATGTCTCGTATGATGTTGTGTATTTGTTGTACTTCTCGAATGAATGTTCCTCAAGCAGCTGCTTCATCACAGCAAACTGGAAATTAATCCTCGTATTGTAGATCACTCCCTCATCTCCTGTCTTCATTTCATCTGCTATTGCCTGGCCAAGGTGTTTAGACACATAGTCCTTAACTGCAGGGCTCACACACATGTCTGTGAATTGCTTTGCTTTCAAGCACTTATCTTCTGCACGAAGACAGGCTAAAACACGGTCACGGTATGTGTGCTTAGATTGTTTCAGATGCTTCTGTGGGTCATTGCGGGAATTGAAGTCCTTGTGTGCTTTCTTGAACTCATGTGCTGCAAAACCGATGATATAGCACTTCAGATAAACTTCACATGCATCAGAAATCTTGTGCTTCTTCGTTGCTATTTTCTCATTGATGAAATTCAACAGCCTTTTGATGTACGTGTCATTGTAATCTGAATTGGCTCTTTTCATAGAATTAATGTGATCTATAACACGAGTGCCACATTCACGAATTATGGAATCACAGATCATTTGTCTTTTCGGAAGAAAGTCTGTCTTGCTACTGATGGTACGAACTCGTCCTTTTATGGTTGAAAACCACTTTGGGTTGACAATAAAACGTCCAGCTCCACAATATCTCCAATCAATCCTTTTTAACATTTCAGCTATTTTAGGTTTTGCACGAACATCAGCCTCTGCTAAATCTAAAGCATGCTGTCGAACATCTACCTTTTGTAGTTTATCAACTGACAGCTCAGGTATGATCTTGTTCCACATTTCGTCAAATTGCTTGTTGAGTTCAGCCTCAGATAAAATATTTTGTTTCCTACACCTCCCAACCAGCTGCAAGATATTATCCTCAATTATATTGGCTTGTTTGTCCTTCATTGTGTTTATCTTTTCCATTCCCTTCTTAATTTCAACAGCCTGCTCCAAGCAATGTCTTAGATCACATTCTTTCTCTTGTCTGAGAAACCTGGCACTGCTTTGGAAGTCCTGCCTGTATGTGTCTGCTAAAGAGAACTTCTTGTCCTTTTGCCTAAAGTATTTCTCAATACTGTCCTTTATTTTCTGCTCTTCACAATCTAATTTGTCTGAGGCCTCACATAACATGCCCTTGAGGATAGTCGGTAACTGACTAATTTCTGCATTCTTTTCAGTCATTCTGAAATTGTTTATCACTGTAGTCTTGGCATCGAGCCAATTATCCATCTCTGATTTGAATGCCCATTCCCAGTTGTGGTAGTTGGCACATAAATCCATGTAGGCATTAACCACCAATCTGTTATTGAAATTGAAGATAAAGTTCTCAAATTTGACAGACTTCCACAAACTCTCAGTCCACTGCAATAATTCTGTTGCATCATTGCATCTTTCATCATCAGGTTTCAAGAGGTAAATCAGCCTCTTCTTGAGTTCATACACAGCTTCACTGTAGCCAGTATTCACCCGGGCCATTGGGGGAGTTCCCTGCCAAAGTCCAGGTATGTAGTAGCTGTCTTTGCCAGGATCATATTTCATCACATCAGTAAACTTTGTGATGGCTTTCTTCTCCATCTTAGCTGCTGCCTGAGTCATCTCATCGAGTTGCTTTAAAAGCTTATTCCGATCTCTCATGTTTTTGTCAGAACCAGACATGTCTGACACGTTCTGATGCACAAACAGACATCTGGGCTTCTTCCCAACCTCCTTCATCCTCAGAAAGGCATGGACCACAATCTGTAGAACATCTTTCATCTCTTGGTTGTTCTCCATGGCAACATTGATGATGGTGATGTCACTGAGCCCTATCAACAGTGTTGCTAGTTCATTGTCGTGTTCATAGCTTGTATCCAGTGCAGCCAGCTCAGGTGATTTTAAACCCTCTGTGTCGATGACCATGATGAAGTCACATTTGAGATCATGTGTGAGTTCCTCAGAGACCTTCATCAGCAGCATGAAGGCTCCTCTGGTGCATCGTCCACTGCTGACAGCAAACTGCACCCCAAACATGGTGTTGAGAAGGGTGGACTTCCCAGTGCTCTGCACCCCCAGCACAGTCAACACCATGATCCTGCTCTTGTTGTCCACCAACACATGCAGCTGAGTCAGGACTGCTGATATCCACTTCATTGGGATGTTTGAAGCATCTCCATCCACCAGCTCCACTGGAAACCCATCCAACAGCATCTGAGCACATAGACCAGGTAGTTGCAAGACTTGTTTTCTGGCTGGGTCATGAAGTTGAAGGGAGCAAGCACACTCATAGACCTGCCCTAGCTCTCGGAAGAAGTGCTCAGGTCCCAAAGAGCTGTTGGAAATCTGCTCATCTAACTTTTTAATCTGGTCCTTGTTCTGTGGATCCTGGCTGCAACAGTCTTTGTACTGCTGTCTCAGGGTGGACAGGTCAAGTCTAGTGACAGTGTCTAGATGAATCTTCAGCCACTTCAGGAAGTACAGACGTTCTTTGTGTGGTTGTGAGATTCCAGCAATGAATTTGGCCATGGATTCTGATATGTATAGCTGATACTGTTTCTTTCTCAACTCCTCTTCTTGTGTTCTTAATGAGCTCTTGTAGCGTTCTATGTCTTCGACTTTGTTGGCGTTTCTCATTCTGTACCTCTCGTTCTCTAACAGGCTGATTTCCTTCCAGAGGTTTCCATGCAAAGGCAACTGTGTCTCCTTAAATGACACAACATCAGTGACCATTTTACTGATTTCTTCAGCATTACATTTGCCCTTCTTGCTTTCATGGGAGTCTTCGTCTACTGAAATACCAATCTCTTTAGCTATAACTGCCAAATCCAATGTTTTCACTTTCAACAAATTGTTTTCAAGAACTGTTTCTAGATAACAACGGATCTTATTGGCAAATTCAGAATAATTCTGTTTTCTCCTAACTATCACATGGTCCTCATCAATGTTGAATTTTCTGCAGGTCTCCTTGAGTTTCTCATAGTCCTTCTGCTGAGAGTCGGTGACCACCAGAAACAGCTCTGCTGTTCTCTGTGTGTTGATGAAAGGACTGAGGTCCCCCTGCAGGCCATCACTAAAGATGAAAACTGCAGCTGAGGTCTGACACAGGAAGGACACCTGAGCTTCAAACGATCTGCTGTCTCCTCTCAGGTTGGCTATGGCCACTGGCGCTGTAAATATGTCAATGGTTTTGTTTCCACATGGCAGATACCAGCTGACTTCAACCAGTCCATCTGAGATTTTCCTAGGCACATCACCACACTCCATGTTGCGGTGGATGAATGCTTCATTGTGCTGAGAAGAATTACTCAGCAACTCATTCAGAATTACAGATTTAGACAAACTACTCTCTCCTACCCTAATGAAAGACACCATGGGGATTTCCATTTCCACAATCCTGCCCTCTACAACTGTTCTCTCTCCGGATAAAGAAGGAGGTTTAAAATTCTTCACTAGATCTCTCATGGCCCACAGCATCAGAGTGCTCTCCTGTTTGTCACAGTTTGGTAGCAGTAAAGGAACAGCAAACTGGCACACAGACATTTTGGAGACCATTTCCTGCTGGAGGAAAGGATCTGCACAGTGGAAAAGGGCAGTGATTACATCTAGAGGATTCATAGAATCGGAATCGTCGTCATCATCAGTAAAACCAAAGTTATACTCTGTTTGCTCTTGTGTGCATTTGATATTTCTAGCATCTGTATTGGACATCATAAGTTTCCTCAAGAAAGTCCATGATAGTTCGAGTAGACCTTGTGGTGGTGTATCAGAGAGTGTGTTGCTGTTGATCTCCAGGACTGAGCTGAGAGTGAGCTTCCCTCCCTGCAGATCCCTCAGGCCCAATTCAGACATCAGCTCAGGAAGGAGGCATCCTGTGGGAGGAAGGAAGTACATATTTCATTGTAATGTAGCAATTACATTATAATAGGTTATCTGTAGTGACATTTATAAAATAACAACTATATTTGAAGAAATGCTGACACTTTGACATCATAATAAGCACTGCATCTTTAGCTTAAATACAATTCAAGTGAAAGTAAAAGTAGAAGATGTGTGCCTAAAATGTATTTCCGAGACTCTTCACCTATTGGTGGGCTGGAGCACTACTTAACCATTACTTCATCACACTTGCAGTTGAGTTTGCTAAATCAACACTTATTTTGGACAGCTGTAAGTGCACTGCTTCTCAGCTAATTAGAAAAGTGTTGAAGTACACTTCCACTTCACATTGTATTGTGTACAGGTGAAGCAAAAGATCACTGAACCCAGATCAAAACTAGATTGCATTCTCACAGAAAATGCTGGAAGCGGGCTTGCCTTTTGGGGCAGAGATGAAACAAAGTACTATTGAGAAAACAAAGCTAAAAGAAATGTTGGAAAAAATCCATCCACCCAGTCAGAAGTTATGGGCCAAACAATTCAGCCATCTTGGAGTCAGCCATCTTGAAAGTGTTGTAGCTCTGCGTTTTGGGGATATACTAAATGACATACATGGTATTTTAAGTTGGCTAAGGGACACTGCATATGATATAATTTTGAAAATCAACATGGCTTCGAGCGGGATTCGAACTCACAACCTCCATATCTGTAATCCAGCCTCTTTGCCATTGATATTAAATGACATACAATACATGATATTTTAAGTTGGCTAAGGAACACTGCATATGATATAATTTTGAAAATCAACATGGCTTCGACTGGGGTTCGAACTCTCAACCTCCATATCTGTAATCCAGCACATTTGCCATTGATACTAAATGACATACATGGTATTTTAAGTTGGCTAAGGAACACTGCATATGATATAATTTTGAAAATCAACATGGCTTCGAGCGGGATTCGAACTCACAACCTCCATATCTGTAATCCAGCCCCTTTGCCATTGATATTAAATGACATACAATACATGATATTTGAAGTTGGCTAAGGAACACAGCATATGATATAATTTTGAAAATCAACATGGCTTCGACTGGGGTTCGAACCCCCAACCTCCATATCTGTAATTCAGCACATTTGCCATTGATGCTAAATGACATACATGGCATTTTAAGTTGGCCAAGGAACACTGCATATGATATAATTTTGAAAATCAACATGGCTTCGGGTGGGGTTCGAACTCTCAACCTCCATATCTGTAATCCAGCACATTTGCCATTGATACTAAATGACATACATGGTATTTTAAGTTGGCTAAGGAACACTGCATATGATATAATTTTGAAAATCAACATGGCTTCGAGCAGGATTCGAACTCACAACCTCCATATCTGTAATCCAGCCCCTTTGCCATTGATATTAAATGACATACAATACATGATATTTGAAGTTGGCTAAGGAACACTGCATATGATATAATTTTGAAAATCAACATGGCTTCGTGTGGGGTTCGAACCCTCAACCTCCATATCTCTAATCCAGCAGCATTCCCATTGAGCCAAGCAGCTGGCTGTCATGCACAGTCCAGCAAGACTATATCACATTGCATTGAAGAGCTGAACAATAGACTTCTAGAATGGTTGCTCGCACCTGCTCGTTAAGAATAGAATGTTGAGACAGTGACAGTTGAGATGGAACCCTATATTGGCAGCACCTGTTCTGATTGACTGTATGGCAGTTAGTATTGTGCTCTAAGCAGGGGACAGAATCAGACCCAGTGTTTTGTCTTTACACAGTCGTTGTAAAAAAACCTAAAAGGAGTTGGCACGTGTCCTTCGCACAGATCGGAGTCATCCATGTGATCTCTCTAACAGTCTTTGAATGAAGTTTATAGGTTAAATGGTTCAGGCACAAATGGACCTCCGTGTGGGACATGCGCTGATCTCTTGAAAAAGGCACTTTTGGGAAGACTGGAATCCTCCATAGACCCAGGCCTGTCGTTTTTTACAAACCTGCCATTTAAAAAGTATTGGGAGTTGGGAGATGAAACTTTGACAATTTGGAGACATCCCATAGAGCTCGCTAACAACGCGTCAACTAAACTTCCAGGTGAAAGTGTTGATGTTTTATGACCGAAAAAGCCTCCTACACTCTAAACTCTAGAGTGGCGGAACCTTGGTTCATGAAGGTTCTACCATTGTTTTCAATGGGGACCCAAGCTTGTACAAATTTGCCAAAAACGGGAAAACGGCAAGAGACACGGACAAGCCTATTAATATACATGATCTCCAAGCCGAGCCGGTCGTTTTAGTGTTTGAACGGTGTCTCTATCTCGAAAGGCCTAGGAGGAGATCCATTTTCTATTTTTGCTGCCCTGCACAAGAGAACCAATAATAATAAATAATTAACAGGACTTAGAGATTACTAGAATCGGGCCTTGCTTTGCAAGGGCCTTGATCCGCAAGCCCGCTTAATAAACAGGACTTAGAGATTACTATAATCGGGCCTTGCTCTGCAAGGGCCTTGCTCTACAAGCCCACTTAACTACTACAGTTGAGTATAATAACAAGGCCGACAGGCGGACAACAGATGCGTCCCTCTATGCCAGTTCCAACTATGCCATTTTTCCCCCCAAACGCCCCCCTGGCCTCCTCCTAGCCTGCCAACGCCCCCCGAGGATGTACTTTTTGTTTATTGGTCATCATGGACACTCCAAATATTGTGGCAGGCAGCAAGGCAGCAAAATGGCGAGACATGGCTTTATTTTTTGCAGTTTAGGGTATAATAAGCTTATCATCATTCTTGGATTTGGAAAAGAACCATATGATTTCAAGTAGGCTACATTACAAATTACCAGACATTTATTAGGCCTAACAACCTTTAGTATCACGCCATTTCAGCATTATGTGCATGTGGGAAAGAATCTAAACATCGACAAATAATAAATAAATAAAACCGTTTGGGTGAATCATGCGCTTATGGGTTCACCCTTTAGGTGAATTATGGACTTTTTTTCAATACCAGCTTCACCGTCAAGGCACAAAGCAGTGAACTTCCGTGCCAGAGTTTATCAAATGCACACGACTGCAAAGTAATTACGAAAGACGCGTTCTCTCCTGTACTCTCTCTGAGCGCAACGAAAAGCACCTGTGGGGTACGAGCCTGCCAACGAAAAAACCTCCCTATGTAGGCTACGAGTAACACACCGTATGTCAAATGGCCCAGCTGTCTACTTGTTGTTCGAGTGAAAAGGCAGAACTAAGTAGCCTAAACTTGCTGGGAATATTAAAAGGGGGGCTCGTAGGCTACATACAGATGTCTGAGCCCGAGTTTGTGGACTGGGGAAAAGCGGAGGAAAATGTGAATGTTATGAAAGAAAGAAAAAGTTAACCAAATGTTACAGGTCCACGTTTAGAGGAAGAGCTACGCTGCGGGTTGCCTGTCAACTAATTACAGTTCCATGTCGTGGAGCGTTATACATGCAAACGCCAGTCTATCCAAGCACAAAGGAAAATGTGAATGTTATGAAAGGAGAAAAGCTAACCAAATGTTACAGGTCCACGTTTAGAGGAAGAGCTGTAGGCTATGCGCTGCGGGTCGCCTGTCAACTAATTACGGTTCCATGTCGTGGAGCGTTGTGCAATGCAAACGCCCCTCTATCCGAGCACAAACATCTGTGTCAAAAACTGCCTGCCTACTTCTAAATAGTTAATTTCCGCTAGTTTCTGACGAACCAAAATAAAGTTCCCTCCCATTGTCCAAACGCAAAACAATGGCGAAAATTGAATGCCCCCCTCAGTTGTCTCTCAATGCTTCGTCAGTTAGTCTTGCCTGTTTGGTAACATAGCATACGTTCTGGCTTGCACGCATTCGCTCCGGTTCAAAATGGCAACTCTGCCGCCTTGTGGCCACAGGAACACATAACATACGTTCTGGCTTGCACGCATTTGCTCCGGTCCAAAATGGCAAGTCTGCCGCCTTGTGGCCACAGGAAGGAACAATTGAAGGAATGCGTTTCAGACACAATTGAAGGAATGCGTTTCAGACGGACGGACGGACGGACAGACAGACCCTCTTATAGAGATGCTGGGACGCATCTAAAAACTNCAATGAATCATGTTAAAAGAGTATTCCTATTTTGTGCAAGTGCAATGGACGCCAACTGGCAGCCAAAGTTTGGCGGTAGACCGTTAGTTACCGTATCGGTGATGCTGAAATATCATTACATTACATTACATTACATTGCATTTGGCAGACGCTTTATAACCAAAGCGACTTTCAAAAGAGGACATAATCAAGCCAACATCACAAGCAAATACAAAGTGCACAGGAGATATACAGAACAACATGTGCCATTGCAAAGAGGGGTTAGGTTTTTTTTTTTTTAATAGAGGAAATAACGAGTACACACACACACACAAACACAACACTTGCTGCCTCTGGGAGACTGTTCCACCACTTGGGTACCACAACGGAGAACAATCTTGACTGGGAGTACCTAGAGCGACTGGATGGCAGAGCCAGACGGCTTGTGCTGGATGAGCGCAGTTCTCTTCCAGTAACATAAGGCGTTAGTAGGTCCTTCAGATAAGCTGGGGCCGTTCCTGTGATGGTTTTGTAGGCAAGGGTCAATGCCTTGTGCTTGATCCGGGCGGTGATCGGTAACCAGTGCAACTCAATAAATAGAGGAGTAACATGGGTCCTTTTGGGTTGATTGAATATCAACCGTGCCGCCGCATTCTGGATCATCTGCAGAGGCTTTAGCGCACAAGCAGGTAGACCTGTCATGAGTGAGTTGCAGTAGTCAACGCGGGACAGGACCGTGGCCTGGACCAGTCGTTGTGTAGAATATTGTGTCAGCACAGGTCTGATATTCCGTACGTTGGACATCTGGATTCGACAGGTCCGGGTGACCGAGTTGATGTAGTTGGAGCATGACAGCTCATCATCAATCATGACGCCAAGGTTTTTGGCGACTTTGTTTGGGGTCACGATGGTGGAGCCTATCTTGAGGTTGATGTTGTGATTGAGCGGCTCTCTAGCTGGGATCACCAGGAGCTCTGTCTTGGCCAGGTTCAGCTGTAGGTGGTGGTCCTTCATCCATGTTGACAAATCGGTGAGGCAGGCAGAGATGCGTTCCGAAACCGTGGTGTCCTCTGGACGGAATGACAGGTACATCTGGGTGTCATCAGCATAGCAGTGGTAGGAGAACCCATGTGTTTGAATGACACGTCCCAGGGAGGAGGTGTATATTCTAGTAGGCAGGTAGTGGGACGGCTTCTTGTGATGAGTTTGGAAACGTCTTCTTCAGAGAGCAGAGTGAATTCATGAAGTGTTGCAGGAGTCGCCGTGTTTTCCAGGGGGGTGTCTTCTGGGCGGGAGGGCGGTTCACAGAATTGCTTGCTAATATTTGCCGTCTTTTCCGTGAAGAAGGTGGCAAAGTTGTCCGGGTTAAGGTCTGTGGGTGCAGGAGGGGGGGGAGGGTTGAGCAGTGACTTGAATGTAGAAAACAACTTACGTGGGTCTGTAGTGTTGCTGATCTTGTCGTTGTAGTAGGTCGTCTTGGCAGCTGTTACAGAGGCGGAGAAGGAGGCTAGTAGAGATCTAAGTTTTTCGAGGTCAGATGGGTTGCGGGTTTTGCGCCATTTCCTTTCTGCCGCTCTGAGGGTGGTACGTAGAGCTCGGATGGTCTCTGTCAGCCATGGTCGCGGTTGTGAAGGTCTTGCAGGTTTAGTGACTAGTGGGTTGTCGAGGCAGGAGGTCAGTGTGGAGCTGAGCGAATCTGTAGCAGTGTCAACATCGAGTGAGGAGAGCACGCTTGCTGAGGGCAAGGCATCTGCCACCACTGATGCAAAGCTAGTGCGTGACAGGTTGCGTAGATTCCGCCTATACGTGACCAAGGGGGGGGGGGGGGGGTGTAGGGTCGGGTAGGGAGGTGGTGAAATGGAGGAAAAAGTGGTCTGAAACATGCATTGGTGTTACCTTGATGTTGTCCGCTTGGCAGTCCTTAGTCATGATCAGGTCGAGCTGGTTACCACTCTTGTGTGTCGGGGGGCAGCTGGCTAGTTGAATGTCAAATGACTTCATCAGGGCCTTGAAGTCTGTGGCGTACGGCTTCTCTAGATGTATGTTGAAGTCGCCGAGGACGAGTAGGGGGCCGCCTAGGTCCGTGATGGAGGAGATCAGCGTATCCAATTCGTCAATAAAGTCACCCAGTGTTCCTGGAGGACGGTAGATCACAAGTACAGACACCTTGATTGGGGCTGTGACTTTGATTGCATGGTATTCCAGGCAGCTGTAGTTGTTGGCAGGCAGCAGGGGGGCATAGCTCCAATGTTTGTTGATAAGGATCCCTGTTCCGCCTCCTCTTTTCTTTAGCCGACTGGTGTGTGAAAATGAGTAGTTAGCTGAGAGTGCTGCTGTAGTGGCTGTGTTTTCAGGCTTCAACCAGGTTTCTGTTAGTGCCAACAGGTCAACAGAGAGACTACTAGCATAAGCAGAGATAAAGTCTGCTTTGTTGACAGCTGACTGGCAGTTCCAGAGACCAACAGTGAAGGAGGTGATTGAAGTTGTGTTCGGTTGTAGTGGCTGAAGGTTGGCCAGGTTTCTGCGTTGGTTGGAGGGTTTGAAAGGCCTGCGCCTTCTGCAGATTACTGGGATTCTCTGGAAACACATTGTCAATGTAGGTCAGCAGTGAGATAGAAATGTGCCTTACGTGTCGTTGCTTCGGTGGAGTTGCACAGGTAGAGTTGCTTGTCTTGTCACTCGTCGGTCTTGAAGTTGCACAGGTAGTGTTGCTTGTCTTGTCACTCGTCGGTCTTGAGTTGCACAGGTAGAGTTGCTTGTCTTGTCACTCGTCGGTCTTGGAGTTGCACAGGTAGAGTTGCTTGTCTTGTCACTTGTCGGTCTTGGAGTTGCACAGGTAGAGTTGCTTGTCTTGTCACTCGTCGGTCTTGGAGTTGCACAGGTAGAGTTGCTTGTCTTGTCACTCGTCGGTCTTGGAGTTGCACAGGTAGAGTTGCTTGTCTTGTCACTCGTCGGTCTTGGAGTTGCACAGGTAGAGTTGCTTGTCTTGTCACTCGTCGGTCTTAGCACGAGGAGGGCTGCCGCTGCCCAGCTGCCGCTGGAAGCGCACTTACTTTCCTAATATGGGCGCAGGTACCACTCAATGAGCACTGCCCCCAGCAATTACAAAAACAATACCTAGTTTCTGTGGGTGTGGCCCTGATAATTGGTCACCTGACGCCTTCACAATACTACAGCTGACTTTACTAATTTCACTACAGCATGAACACACATACACACAATTGACAATTTCTTTTACAGAACACAATTAGTAAAAATGTAGCAAAATACACTTACTGGCTGCAGTCACATGTACTCTTGCTTTGTCAAGTGAAGCAGGCTTGTCCTACACCTTAGCACTTAGCCTGGCTATTTAACTCTTGGGTTGAAGTGACTCGCACTGCCCCCAGCAATTACAAAAACAATACCTAGTTTCTGTGGGTGTGGCCCTGATAATTGGTCACCTGACGCCTTCACAATACTACAGCTGACTTTACTAATTTCACTAAAGCATGAACACACATACACACATACACCCAATTGACAATCAGACTGGTCCTTTCACTCAGCTGGGTCATTTCACGTGAAATCAGACACTTTGGGACCCGACCGACACAGATTTCAGTCATACTTGCTGTGCCTGTTTAGTAGCAAGGTAGCACCCCAGAACTGCATTTGTGTGAATCTGACACCAATATTAAGGGAGAAACAGACTAGCGAAGGTTTACATATGAGGGTAGGACACTATGCATTCAGCCTTGATTATGTCAGTCAGTGTAAGTCACAAAAAGATGTCTGTGGTGTTATTTGAAAGCTCTTTTCTGGCTCTACAAACTACACACGCAGCATGGAATGCAACAACCCTCAGAATATGAATTACCATAAATTGAAAAATTAAAAATTGAATATCAAAAAAATTATCTTTTAAAATGGCCAGTTCCTTGTGTAGTCCCTGCAATGTCATGAACAACACCTGAAATGATGGTGTTTGGTTCTTTATTCATTTCAGAGATAATGGGACTCAAAAATATGGCATCATTCAAATCACCTAGTAACAATATGGTAATATCATACTAATATCACATGACAACATGTCTATCGGAATTGATGCTTGAACATTCCTTTACTGAGCTTATTCTTTAAATCTGGTCTTCTCTAAATGCTTAAAATGGTCTAGCTTCCACTTTGTCCATTGACAATCGGCAGAAGCCGTGTAGCTTTTGAGTACCTGGAATAGGGACCGACGAAGGTGCGGGGCCCATGGGAAAATGCCTGTTATGCCAGATGGTCAGTCCAGCCCTGTCCCTGACACTACTCTATTAGTACTTCATTACAACTCATTTCAACCTTTATGTCCCATTCTCTCTGAAATGAATAAAGAACCAAACACCCCATTTTCAGGTGTTGCTTATGACCTTACAGGCTATGTTTAGACAAGAAACCAGCCATTTTAAAATATAAGTTTTTTCATATTCAATTTTTAATTTTGCAATGTATCATAATCCATATTCTGAATGTTGTTGTATTCCATGCTGTGCGTGTAATCTGTAGAGACAGTAAAGAGCTCGAGTCGAGAACAAGCTACTTCCTTGTTCTAACCTTCGTCGGTCTATGGACTGTGAGCTCTTCATTAAATAAGTTGCCCGTGCTTTTTGTCGTTTCATTTATTTACACGAACCAAAGACAACATGTGCGCTTGCAAGTTACGATGCTGAAGTTATTTGGACAGTTGAACAGTGTTTCTGAGGTCAAGGAAACATTCCGCTTCATGCAGCCTATCCTTGACACATGAGCCACTTCTTTGTTCCAAACTACCGCAGTGGCTGCCAGTGCGATCAAAAATGCACGTGACATAAAGATTTAATGTTTCATTTTCATTGCCGTCGAGTCTGTGAGGCTAAAAAAACAACCGACACGTCTAGGTTACTCTTTGTATTGAAGGCAGTTTGAACGTGGAATGACATTGCGCAGACCATGCTTCAAAACGGGGCATAAATCAAAATTAACTGCATCATGGCTGCGACAAGCTCACTCTGTGGCACTGCCAGGAAGCATAACCCGCCCTTTATAGTATGCTCATTTGTGGAGTATTTGAAATTAGACCTCAACTCCATAGACCAAACTGGCAACATACAATTAACACACGAGGAGGAGAGGGACAAATCAAGAGCATTCCTGGACATTAAAATTCACCACACAGACGAGGGAGACATCAGAGGAGGTGAGGGTGAGGAGGCTGTGGATTGGACGTGTGTGAATGTGAGTGAATGAATGTATGGTGCTGTGATGTATTGTCTTGTATTGTTTGAATTGTCCAGATTTAAGGGGAGCCTATTGAAAATGAGATGTCACATCTCAAGAGTAAATAAATAAATAAATAAAAAATAAAAATATATGAGATTCCGTGCCGGTCATGTAACAAAACATACTTTGGGGAGACAGGAAGGACATTCAACACAAGAAAAAAATTGCATTTAAAAAAGTGTGAAAGGGAAACATGGCCAAGACATACAGTACAAGAGCAATAAAGGAGAAAGCCACACAGGAGAACCTCAAATCAACAATAACAGACCACTGTAGGAGGGAAAATCATATCATGGACTGGGACAAGGCAAAAGTCATACAGCAGGAAAACAACAGATACCACCACTGGATTAAGGAGTCTATGGAGATCAGAAAGCGCAGCCCAAGTACATGCTCTCACACACCTGGACCACCATCCTAAGAGGACAACTCTAACAGCAGGAGGTGTGACCAACCTGTCATTATTGGCAGGGAGGTCACACCTCCTCTACACACACATCAGCTGTTTTTAAAGCACGTCACTCATCAACATCACAGTGACCCTCTGATGAAGACGGAAGTAACACCGTCGAAACATGTCAGGTAAAAGATAAAAAACTTGTACATGTCTTGAGGCAAAAGAAAACCCTAAGTGTAAACAGTTAGACATAATGAACTTAATACATATGTAAAAACGTTGCTGTCCACCCTCCATCAGAACCTGAGGAGGAGGAGGAACTAGGCATAGTGTAGCCAGTGCCACCAGCCAGTGGACGTTGTTTGTATCTCGATGGCTTTTACCTTCCTCATGTAACCCCCGCGGTTCTGGAGGTGGTACCCCAATTTCCAGACATTATTGCTGAAGTGCAAAAGTCTGGTGTAACCCGCTTTCATCCAAAGTCTTCACGAGCAATTTCCCTGCTTTAAATATGTCGGGCATGGAAGGCATACGAGACTACCCGACACGTATGGAGAGGAGTCTCGCAGGACACCTGGCCCCCTCAGTGGGAGTGGTGTTGTTAGCGCCTACGAGGCCCAAGTTGCCATTCAAAGCTGAACTCTTTGCTGCTAGTAGAGTAGAGTAGAGTAGAGTAACTTTATTAATCCACAGGGGGAAATTCAGGGTTTGGGAGAAGTCGTATAGATTTTCTGCCCAGGCTGTTCATTCACTTAACATTTCCACCCTGTTGATGGCCTATTTAGGCACACTGGGGTCTGAAATGGATGTTTACCTCTCTGAGGGCAAACCGATTGCATCGGACCTCTTTCTGAGGACATCCCCGTGTATTGCCCAGGCCTCAGAAGTAGGGGTCTGCCTACTTTGGTTTAGCCTTGAGCCCGTGTGTGTTCACACACTGCCTTGAGGCCGCAATCTACCCCTACGGGGGACAAGGCGTGCGTGTCTTAGCATACCTAAATGACTTGTTGACCTGTGTGACTTCTGCATCCCAGGCCAGAGCGCACACTGATATTTTGGTATCCCAACTCCATGGACTAGGGTTTACTATAAACTGGCACAAGATTTTGCTCTCGCCATCTCAACGTATCGTGTTCATTGGAATGTCTCTTGACTCAGTCACGTACTTACCTGTCCCCCACGTGGATAGAGGCATTCAGGCCCTCCCTATCACAGTTTACTCGTTTACGGAGCCTACCGTTCCGATTCTTTTTAAGCCTGTTGGGGATCATGGCTTCATGTATCCATGTGGTTCCCCTGGGGCTGGTCTTTATGAGAGAGCTGCAATGATGGGTCTACTTGCTGAAGTTGTGCCCTTCACGTCTCAGACGATGCCTGGTAAAGGTGTCTGACGGCTGCCTGACCTCTCTGGTGTTCTGGAAGAGGCAGGATGTCTGCCAGAGGAGATCCCCTGTGGAACTCCTCGTCCCGCACAGTGATCCATACAGACGCATCCCTCACTGGATGGGGGGCTCTGGTGGACGGTCGCAGTGTCAGCGGAACCTGGTACCCCCAGTTGGCCGCATGTCACGTTAACTACCTCAAACTCCTGACGGTGTTCTTGGGCCTGAGGCACTTCGAGCCTCTGTCTGGGCGCCACATTCTCGTCCGAACGGACAATATGGCGGTGGTGGCCTATATTAATAACCAAGGTGGTTTGCGTTCCAGGCAGTTGCACCAAACGATTACTGCTATGGGCAGCTACACATCTCCTGTCACTGATAGCCTCTCATGTGTCACGGTAAATATACTCCGAGATATTCGCGATCGCTTAACGAGCTGACATGCTGTCCAGAGGTGGCCCCTGCTCGGCGGAGTGTAGACTCCATCCTGAGAGAGTGCGCTTGATCTGGGACCGCTTTGGCGAGGCCGGCGTGGGCCTGTTTGCATCTAAAGAGAACACCCATTGTAGGTTGTTTTTCTCTAAGGACAGGTGCAATGCGGCAATGGGCACTGATGCCCTAGTGCACTCCTGGTCCGAAGGGAGGCTCTACTCCTTTCCCCCGGTGGCACTAATTCCCGCGGTTCTACAGAGGGTGCGTCCAGAACGTTCACTTGTGTTGCTGGTCGACCTTGTTTAGCCAAGATCTCGAGCCTTCTGGTGGGCGAGCCTTGGGAGCTATGCTTTCCCAGGTCTGTGGTGAAGTTTTTCACCCACATCCTGAGCTGTAGGCTATTTGGGTGTGGCCAAATCAAGGCTGAAGCCGGTGAGCAGGTGAGGCACCTTTATTTACATCTTGTTGATGGGATAGTAAGGGATCAACTTGATATTTGATCTTTAAAGGTACACTGTGCAGGAAATGGTCAAAAAAGGTACTGCAACTATGCTGCTATGCAACTATGCTGCATTGAAACAGGACTACCTATTGCCAAATTTGATCTTTACATGAAGGTTTACTTCATAATAAACTAACATTTTGTATTATGGCCCAAGTACAGTCATTTTTGCAGCTAAAAATGGCTATTTCTGGACATTCAAAATGGCGGACCATGGGGAAGATCCCTCTTATCATGTATGAAAAGTGCAATTTTTCCAGTCATAATGAATACTTAAAATGTAATGGTGGTGGTAAGTATTCATGAAAAAGGTAACATTTGTGAATGGTTAGCATGAATTCTGGAAATAAACAACTAAAAAACTTACCCAGTGTACCTTTAACTCACTGGCTGCCAGTCACATAACAATCCAGAGCTTTTTCAGGATTTTGAGTGGATTTTTCAAGGCTCACAGAAAATTGAGTTTCATGTCTATGCCAACACCACACCTACCAAAACATAGATTAGACTCTCATCTCTCATCAGCAAAAAAAAGTGTCTCTAACACTTTCCATTCTTTCATATTCAGCTGTTGGCAATACGTGGAACTCAACAAAATGCTGACTTCTTGCCTAAAAGCTGAGAAAACTACATTTTAAGTCTTACTGTCTGTAGATGAATGACTACTGTCATGTTTCTAATGCTATGTGGTCGTGTCTGATGTTGTTCTATGAATTGTTCTGATCACATATTCAAAATTACACAAGTTGATTGGATAATATTTTAGAGATGAAACAGAGGACAAGAAAGTAAACTACTGTCACATGTACTTTCAAGAAATTATTTGCTATGCTACTGTTGAGATTATTATTGTGATTGTGATCATTTCTCCTTGACATTTCCCCTTTCATGTGCTCTGAGCTCATGCCCTGATTATCCCTAATGACACTTCTACTTAGGAACTGATCCTGTAGGTGGCAGAATAGACTATTTTTTATTTGTCTCTCCAGTGAGCAGCGGTAGCACAAGCAGCATCTAGCAGATGTTGCTTTTCCTAAGTATTCGTAGGAAATAAAGTCTTTGCTGTTCCTTCTTCACGAGCCCAGTGGCGTGGACACCCCAGGTCTGGTCCTCCCTAATGTTAACTCCAAGGAAGCGGAAGTCTGACACCCTCTACACACACACACACACACTCAATCACAAGTGGCTGGATGCTGCTTGTGCTACCGCTGCTCACTGGAGAGCATATTGTCTTTCTGTGTGGTTCCCAGGCTGCAGTGTGGAAATCTTCCTCCTGAAATCCACAACCAGCTCCTTGGTCTTGGCCGCCAGCTGATCTCATAGGACTCAATGTTAATTGATTAATTCAGTGTTCAGCGCTTTGGTCACTCACCACAAGCACAAACACTTTTTTAACATACGCGTTAAATAAGATTCGCATTGGGCTTCGTGCTCATGTTTAGGCTCCTGTATGTCCGTTTTTTTCTGATTAATTTCCATCAGCCATTGTAGACCATCATTGCCTTTGAGGAAAGGTTCTGGCTAGCAAACATACTATTCGCATAGCCTACTTTTTGTTTTCAAGTGAGGAGTTAATAAGGACGCAATAGGGAGAAAACTTCGTCATTGCCAAATTGTCAAATCATAGTTTGATGGCCTAGGTCTACAAATAGTTCTGAATCTTAAATTAATCAAACAGTCGTCTTGGTTGCGACATCGCCATTATTTTTTTTTAATTAATTATTTGGAAATGTGTAGAGGCGCACGCTCTGCTGCTGCGATGGTGACAAGCAGAGAGAGGAGGTGAAAGGATAAAAGTTGCCAGAACCCTGCTCTGATAATAAGCCTAATTGAAATGCACACTTGCTCTACTGATAGGGGTGTTCTTAAACTTGCAATTAATTCATTATGACCCTAAATGTAATCTGTCAAAATGACGGACAGGCCTCAGAATTTTCCGTCATCCTTCAAAAAATATCCGTCAATGATGGACATTTGTCAGTTAATGCGACCTATGCTTATGATACAGCTGACGACAATGGCCACGTTACGAGGACCTCTGGGGCTTCTCTGGTGTAAGCAACTTCATCTCTGCTTTACTTGCTCACTTGCTGCATTTGGGACTATATTAACATTGTCATGTAAGTGTAATGTAATGTAATAACAAGGTAATGCATTATATACAACATGACATATTGTATATGACATGTTTAAGCTTTTTTTTCGAGGGCTTCTAGGCTAGAATTACCACATATTCCCTAAATAAGCACCATGCAAAGTCTGGTGCTTTTGTCACTTCTGGAATGTTAAAACCCTTAACAGACTCCACTGCTACATCAGCTACATCAAGACAATAGACCCCTTGCTAGTAGCAATAACCGACTAGAAAAAAAATTACTACACTGGCCAAATTAGCAGGACTGACTACACACTAAAGTGAAGCTGGCAACAGCACTAAAGTCAGGCCAACAGCATGAGTAGCCAACACACCCCAGCGTGGACGAGTTGGCAGCAAGTCTAGCAGCTCTGTGTTTTTGGGTCATTTTTTATCGTCTTTTATTCTCTTTTTCTTTACTTTCTCTACTTTCCAAGCACCTACAAGGTTCTATAACTATATCCAATGGATATGGATACGTTTCTCCCGTAACACTTTATTTTATGGTTACATTTATAAGCACTAACACACACAATGTTAAACTTGTAAGGCATGTACTCAGGAATTAAAGCAAAAAAAAAAAGTAATCTGACTGAACTTTTTTACCGGTTAGGCACCGATCAAGTATCACCCCGTAACCCTGCGAAAACCAGTAGCCAGGCTCTGCCCTCATAATGAAACATACACTGGTTCTATGCAAGGAATGGTGGCAGGGCTGGCACTAGGCAGACATGTCTTGGGGGCACCAGTAATACCAAAAACTCCCACAAAATTAGACCTTCAACCAACATGAAACATTACACTCCACATTGACAATGATTATTCATTATACACTCAGTAGGCCTATATACACTCAGTATGAATGTAGGTATAAGATCAGATGTGCTCGATCGGATGTACAATGATATATTTCAGATGCCAATTTCTAAATACAAAAAAAGGACAGGGGAAAGGAAGTGCACGCCTAGGCCACCAGATTGACTAGAACTGGCCGAGAATAGGGATAATGGAGATAGTAGATCAGACTACAAACACCATTTAGGGCACGTTTTGATTTCCTCTAATTTCTATCCATTGCTTATTAAATGTTCAACAGTATGCAGAATGGATTCATAATGAGTGTTACTTCAAAATGGACTAGCTGATTTCACAGAATTATTGACTTGGAATTGCATTGGGTTGATACAGTGTTCCGTCTGTGTGTGTGTGTGTGTGTGTGTGTGTGTGTGTGTGTGTGTGTGTGTGTGTGTGTGTGTGTGTGTGTGTGTGTGTGTGTGTGTGTGTGTGTGTGTGTGTGTGTGTGTGTGTTTTACTTTGTTGTTTTTTTAGTAGTATATTCACATCAGAATGGGCAAACACTGTTCTGGTGAAAGCACTTTGTTCTGACTTTGAAAAAAAATGCACTGGTGATACCAATGAGAAGGAGAAAACAATAGGCCAGTTGTTGGTTATTTGAAGTGTTTTTCACCCTTCAGCATATCCATCCTGTTACAAACTTGTTGACTTTTACAAACAGGGTGCTGTAGTCTACTAATGGTGTTCTCTTGGCGTGGTGTTCTACTGTTTTGAAACCTATTGGATACTTGCCTCTCTATGTGCGGTAGGCTACCAGGCAGGCACACGCTTACCATGATTAAAAAACGTCCCCGATTCTTACAAGTTCTCATGTTTCACTCACACATGCAAGCAGACACGACTCAGGCACAGACAGACATCTATCATTTATATCAAAAGTAACGCACTTTCCCAAGCTTGTCGCGCAACTTTCCAGTCAGACGCGCTCACTTTGAGAATGAAACGTATGGTAGCTAGTTTTCAGTGATAGCAGTCCCATTGGGGCGATGAAGAATGTTAGTAGAGAAGCCGCAATTCATAAAATGTGAACCCTTCATGAAAAGGACACTACATTACATTACATTAGTATTTAGCAGACGCCTTTGTTCAAAGCAACTTACAAGGAGCAATTTAAACAAGAACAGGGTAAGGTACAGTGTACAGTTGCAACACTGATAGCATTGTCCTTCAAAGAGTAAAGAAGAGGACAATGCATTAAAAAGCAGCAAAAAGGTAAACAAAAGACCTCAAGGTGCAGTGTACAGTTGCAACACTGACAGCATTGTCCAACACAAGGTAACAGAAACAACATAAAATAGGAAGGTTACAAGGCAAATTGGACAAGTAAGCAAGACATCTAGGCGCAGTGTACAGTTGCAACACTGGCAACAATGTCCAACTCAGTGTTAAAGAAAAAAAATAAGTAAAGGATTTAAAAAGGATGTTAAAAGCTAATTAGGTACATAAAGATGTTAGGTACATAAGATATGTTAATAGCAGTGGCTTAAAGTGGAAATGAAGCACTGACAACTATTATCATTTTTTGGCGGCTTATTAATTTTCATAAACGAATGGATGTTCGTTGGACTGCACTTTTAAGTAGTTTTGCTGAAAAATGACATGTTATTACGCAGCCATGTTCGCCGCCTACGTAACGCGAATGGTAGGAAGTTGGTGGCTAATGTAACCTTCCATTCACATAACGTTAGCGTGTGCTAACTACAGTGCTAACTGACTTTAATCGTGGCAGTAAAATTGAAGAAGGACGAGGGTTTCATTTTACCTTGTCCCTACATCGTCTATGTTATAGACCTACTATCAGATGAAAGAGAAATGCCAAGTGTCATTATCACTTTGTGTCAAAAAGCCTTTGCTACGAGCATGGTGGGATAGCTGCAGCCATCCACCATAGGACGACTGTGAGGCTGCTCGCTCTCATAGATTTGTAGTGAGAGACCGTCACCAACGTCTTTTCCTGCATTCTTGGACGGTAATCTGAAAGCCCATGTCGTGAAGTTGGCTATGTGGTCCAATTCAATCATAATTGAAAATAACTTGCAAAATTGGCGGAAGTTTGGAAAGCTTTGTGAAGGGAAGGGACGCCACCTGTGTGTGTGGCTATCCTCCCCTCTCTTGTCTCGGAGTCGGAGGAGCTTTGGGGATTTGAAGTTGATGCCACGGGAAATGACACGTTAAACTATCATGGCCTACATTAAGTTATGGCATGCTTAAAGTAGCTGCATCTATTGTAGTAAACTATTTTGTTATTGAAGCCGCGGATGCATCCTCAAACTGGCTGGAATAGCGTTGTTGCCTTGGATTATTGTTGACTGGATAACACCGATAAACGTGGGCACGGAGATGTCAAAGTAATTCAGGTGCTTGGAAAATGTTGGCGAAATCATCGGAAGATGAAGGTAGGGAACTGCAACATTGCACGACATCGCACGATTATGAATAGGCCTAGTGATCATGTTGGCTCATGCCAAAATTTGTTAGCGACTTGTCACCTTGGCAAAAAAGCTGCTTGTTTACCTGTGGTTCATGTGATGGGATGTCTAGTCTGCCTTCATGCCTCATATTTGTTCTGTCCCACCCAAACACGTATTCTTGCTTCATTTGGGTTAAGCAAATAAGCTCATAATCAGCCACGCAAGGCCCAAATGTTTAATTCACTACTATCATAACAGCATTAGAATAGTACACCACCATTCGCGTGACGTCACCCGCTGTTGGCTGGAAACGTTAACAGAAACGTTACGTGTTTGTGCTTTATTTTTTTATTAACGGCTTAAATTTCAGACTTCAAAACAATATATATTTGCTGGCTTATCTTACTGGTGTTATAGACCCCTATATTAGGTCACTGCTTCATTTCGTCTTTAAGGAAAGACCTCAGAGACTAAGACTAAGGAAAGAGACTAAAAACTAAACGCTACAAGGTGAATAGAATTAGTAATGTTAGAGTAGAGTAGAGTAGAGTAACTTTATTGATACCCAGGGGGAAATTCAGGTATCCAGTAGCTTACATAAATACACAAATACACAAAAGCCCACATGGACATTTCAAGACAAAAATAACACAGGAATAGTCATCAGGGCGGGGGAAATAAGATAAAATAGTAGATATAATAAATGTAGAAAATTTAATTGTGCAAAAAGACATTCTGTGAGTTGGGATAGACCATTGCAGAAAAAAAAACATACTCTGTCAGTTAAGGGAGACAATCTTAACATGACCTGGAACAAGTGTTTATGGATACATCTATGCTATAGTATAGTATGTAGAAGTAGGCAGTGTACAGAGTATGATAGGGGTTGAAAATTCTTACAATGTCACAGTAAAGTACAGGTAAGTGTATTAGGCAAACACACACACACACACACACACACACACACAAAGAGGTTCCCCAGTAACTGGGCCAGCTCCGACAGATCACAGTCTTTGCTTGTGGTAAGCAGGAGAAACAAGTATATCCAGTGGTCAAGGGTCATAAGTTCCTTAGTGCAGTTATTGGACAGCATGCACGCACGCGCGCGCGCACGCACGCACGCACGCACGCACGCACACACACACACACACACACACACACACACACACACACACACACACACACACACACACACACACACACACACACACACACACACACACACACACACACACACACACACACACACACACACACACACACACACACCAAGAGGTTTCCCGGGCTGGGCCAGCTCTGGCATCTCAGGCAGTCCAGTCCCCTATGATGATGTTCTTCTTAGTGTCCTTCTGTGTGTTGTTAAACAGCTGAATTGCCCATGGGACAAAGGACTTCCTTAGTCTGTCAGTCCTGCAGGTGAGAGTGTTAAGCTTTCTCGGAAGACGTGAGTCTTCACTAGCTTCTTGAAGGTTGAGAGGGATGACCCTGATCTTGTAGCAACTGCTAGCTCATTCCACCATTGAGAAACAATGACAGAAAACCGTTTGGACTGGGGTTGCCTTGTGTGAGTAGAGGGCAAGGCTTGGTTGGTATTGAAGGAATGCAACGCCCTGGTAGGAACATATGGCTTGAGCACAGTGTTTAAAGGGATATGCCACTATTTTGGTGTTTAATACAGTCAAAATCGTTGGCTGGGGTTTATAACGGTGGTTAAGTGTTTTATTTTTCATGTTAAGCGTTGTCTTGCTTTAAGACAAGTTTAAAGAGGGAATATGTCGCTAAGCTAGTGAAAGTCAATGTATCCGTGTAGCATTGTAGCATGCTACATGGATCCATTGACTTTCACTAGCTTAGCGACATATTCCCTCTTTTAACTTGTCTTAAAGCAAGACAACGGCTTACATGAAAAATAAGACACTTTACCACCTTTATAAACCCTGGCCAACGATTTTAACTGTATTAAGTCCCAAAATAGTGGCATACTCCTTTAAATTGGCTTTCGGGAGTTGGGGGAGCCCTTCCCTCACGGTCAAAAAAGCTTTTTTTTTTTTTTTTTACATCGCCCCATCAGGCCAATACATGTAGGCTACTCTATGAAGTTATTGCCTAATTATTATATGGTGTGACGTCATCGGTCGAATGCTCCATTCATTTCAACGGGGCTCCCCAACGTTCGCACGTCTGTTATTTTTCGGTAACGGACGGGTTGGTCTATAACAGACCGCTGTCAATGGCAACAAGACTTTTCACTGCTAAAGCGACTTTTCAACAAGACTCTAATCAGCTGCTGTGATAGACAACACCTGTTGTCCTGGCTAGCTGTTGCCTAGCGGTGTTCCACAACGGCACTGTTTTGTTTTGCGCAGCAACAATCTTTTGACATTAAAAACTATAATAGACTTAACATTAAATAGGCTTAAAGAAATGTCCCCGCCATGTGTGAATCATTTAAGTATATCCATATAATAAGCGGGTTAACTTTCGGCGAGTCGGTCGCTTTGTGGAATAGCAGCACTTCAGAGAGAACAAGACCCCTCCGCTCCGCGTCGGGGTCTAAAGATTCTCTCTGTCGTGCTGCTATTCCACGGTAGCGACCTTCTCGCCGAACGTTAACCCTTACTTAATATCATACATAAATCAATGTATTACTAAAAAAAAAACAAGCAAGGTAGGCCCTACCCTCATTCCTTCTTCACTGTATTAAGTTGCTAAAAAAAAAAATAGGTAAACAGTTACAACAGTATCACACCTGATGCATTTATGTAGCCTACTTTTTAATAGTCTCTCCTGTCAGTTGGAAACAGCATGCTGTTGGACTGTCAGTGCTGGGGCAAAAAAGCTTTAATTCAAGCTACAAATGTTCAAGACATTGTAAAGAAAAACACCACATCAGAAGCCTATTCAGAATTCATATTAATGATGTGAATAACAATTTTTTTTAAAAGATCATAAGTTTAATTTTAATTCTTCTATAATGTAATTGGTTTAGCGTGCATTTATTAGCACGTTTTATGCCTAATAAGTAACAAACTTAAAAGAATAATAAAAATCCATGCTTAGGCTATCTGTTCTATTAGGCCTACATGGAGTGAAAGTTTGCACTGTCACTTTAAATCAGGCGGAGTCTGCGGTGAATCTTCTGACTCAGGCACGTCTCTTCTTTACAGATTGCCACTTTGGCTGACTGACCAACTCAGCTATGTGCTTTCGTCCTGAAGTAGGATACGGTCCCTCTGCCTTTCCATGATAATAATAACACTTCAGTCACGTCAAGTAAATGTTTTTTTTCCCGAATTTGAAGCAATAACTTTGGCAAAAGGCGGCAATGCATTTGAGCTCGCTGCAGCAAATTATTTCTAGCGCGAGAGAGACGGTGCACTGTTCTACAGTAGGCTACAAGCAAAGCTAGGATGGAAACGCAGGCATTCCTGTCATTTGCTTTCTCTTTTAAAACTTTTAATACGTTCCTGGCATTTTTAAGCCCACATAAAAGTAACCTACTCAAATGGCCTCACATTCTGACAGAACGATGGACGGACATCCTAAACTTGATGGTGATTTCCCCACATTAACAAAGTACTGCTGTCAAAGTAGGCAGACACCACGCTATTCTGCATGACTGTTTGGTTAACTTTGCCTGAAAGCTAAAACAGATGAAACGACAGCTTACCTCCGTTTTGTAAAAGGTGTTGTATCTATCCCACAAACTTTGCACATTGAACATGAAAGCATGAAGTACAGGCTAAAAGAAGTGATTAACTCGAAGCGGAGTAGTTCTAGCTGCGGGAAAGGGCAAGCGCTGCGCACAACAGTTGCTACATTGCAATAGAATGTCTGCTACAAACTCAAATTGGGGTGTCTCGCAGTGCATGTGCAGAATGCAGATGAGTAACTCAAATAATGCGGGAGTCGTTGCTATCATTAGAAAACTTTCATAAAAATAATATTTCAAGAAGAGGTGAAAATATATTAAAGTCAAATTTTAATATGAACACTGATGAGGGTGGGGCAGCAGGAGATCAGCTCCGTTTGCCTGTCCCTCCGAGGGGAGGAGGCGGAGCTGCGCTCCAGAGTGCTCCGCCCCAATTTAAACACTGCTTGAGCATATCCTTTAGGTAAGCCGGAGCAGAACCTGCTTTAATTTTGTAGGCAAGGGTCAGAGCTTTGTGTTGGATTCGGGCAGACACTGGTAGCCAGTGCAGGTTGACAAAAAGTGTTGTGACATGCGCCATGTGACATACGCAGTCAAAGTGAACAACTTTTTTCTAACTACCTGCAACAGCAGGTGCAATGATTATGGAAACTTGTCCTACCCAGAGGTGTAGCCTTTTTTTTTTTAACCTCTCGTCACCGAATTGTTGACCGCTCGTGCTCTAGTTTATGGACAGGGCATGACTCAACATAATTTATGAGGGAATCTGTTGTATCACACTAGTGGAGTGGTAACTAAATCCGCACACCAAACACATCTCTCGTCCCCTTTTCATGACCAAGAGTGCTCTCCATTAGAGTTCAGTTGGAAATAGTCAGGTTCATTACGTTTGGATCTGAACCTTTCGCTGGATTTTTATGGGGATTTGGAAAACTATACATTTTTGAAAAGTATATTGTATAAGCAATCAGAAAAACCATGTTTCCATTTGCACAAATGTCTGCATGGCGGCCATCTTGGATTTTTCAAAATGGCTTCCGAAAAACCATAATTTTGCAATATCTCAGCTTCTGAATGAGCTAAAACATTGATTCAAACTGCTAAACCTACATTTTCAGGGTCACTGAATCTACTGGTGGTAGTTTTAATGTTCTCAGACAGTTTGTTACCATGCTAATTTATTTGAACTGGTGATTTACTGTATAGTATCTACAAGTAGATGCATGTCTGTCAAGCCCACCATACAAAACATCCCAGCTAGAATGTGCAGAACAGTTTACGTGTCCAGCATTGTGCTGTATATATCCAGGCTTGCTTGTGCAAAGCTCATACCAGCTACATTGTATCCAGTAAACAGGAGCAGTGCCATGTAGTGAAAATATTGAATGTCAACAGGCGTTACATTTTTGCCTTTTGCCTTCCTTCAGCATGCATGTATTTTCTGTATGATGATCCTGGAATCTGACTGCAAGACACAGTTACAAATCAAGTAATAAATTGGTGTTATTAATATTGTTAATGCACATACTGTCATTAACTGGTGTTGGTGATGGTGGTGGAGTGCAATGGTGAGGGTTCTGTTTGCTGTTTGTTCTGGTTACAATCATGGGTGAAGAGCATCGAGGTGAACAAGAGGCATTATCAAGCATTATGAGCTCATTAACTGGAAGCTGTGTGTTTTATGCCAGTCTGACGATGCCAAAAGGTGGTTCTGGTCCAGAATCCAAGATTAGATGCCGATGGACATGTACTGGAAGTAGTTCAAGAGGGGGCCAGTCTGAGTGATGGGGGCTATGTTAAAATCAAAAGACGACTGCAGAACTGCACTAGACAGGCCACAACCTCCCAGTGATGCAGCACCTTCTGCACTGCTTCCAGGCAGGCCAAGAGAAATGTAAATATTGTTTCTGATCTAAAAAAAATCGGGAACTCCACTCACTTGGTCGGACAACAGTCAACCAGTAGCAAACCTAAGGAGGCAGATCAACCATGCCGTTTGGGAAATGTTAATTGTTATGGACTTGGTCAGACCAAGTCTCGAAAAATGACTGAAAAATGACTGACCCAGGCACCTCAGCATCTGATTCTTCTCCACTATCCACAAGATTTCGTACGAGTCCACTCGATAAGAAACCATGCTTCTTCTACCAAAAGGACGATAGTGAATTGCTTTATCAGGTCAAAACTGCAAATGGCAGTAAAACTCTAAAGGCTGCTGTAAAGTCCCAGAATCCCACCCTGAAAACAAGAATGACCACCAGCATCTCAGCAGATGATGCACATTCAATTGCTGTCCAATATCACAAAGATTGCATTCAGTAGAAAGTGGCTGAAAAAGAGAATCCTCACAGTCTTGCCATAACTGAAATCTGTCTGTTCTAAATGACCTAAAGAAGTCAAAAGTCTCTACTATCCAGAAGCATGTGAAGAAGACATGGTTCATGCTGCAATGACAACTGATGAATATGATAACGTGAAAGCAATTTACAAAGCAGCACAGGTGACAAGGACAAACATTGCAACCTTCACCAAGACAGGCCAGGGAACAGATGCCATACAAGTATCCAGCAACATCAATGATGTCCCAGCTGAATTGTACAGACTAGCAAGGGTGTGTCTCTCTTTCGGCCACTTTCTACTGAATGCAAGTTCATGATTCTCCAAGGCTTCTGAATCAAGCATGTTGACATACATTTTTTTTCAATGATGTCCATGCTTTGTTTTGTGTTTCCACATCAATACGGTTGATCAGCTCAAGCAGACATGTTAACGTCAAGGCTTCTTTGAGAGTTGTATTTCTGTCAGGCCTGAGTCTCGCCGTACATGACACATGTTTTGTCCCACAATCTTTGTGATATCATACATCAATTGCATGTGCATCATCTGCTGAGATGCGGGTGTTAAGTCTAGTTTTGAGTGTGAGATTCTGGGACTGTTCCAAAGCAGCCTTTGGAGATTTTCCGGCATTTGCAGTTCTGACCAGAAAAAGTAGTTCACCATCGGCCTTTTGGCAGATGGAGCTTTGTTTCTTGACGAGTGGAGTGGAGAAGAATTAGATGTTGAGGGGCCTGGGTCATCCATTTCTGTTCATCCTCTCTTCTTGCCACGCTTCTTGGCTGTGCACCGTCCTGTAGAAATGATGTGCATGTTGGTTGCTTGCATGCTGTATTTGAACCTTGTTGGTTGCACCTGAGTGACAGGAGAGATGCTAGACTGCTTTCTGTGTCCCTGGTGTCTCAGCTGTGCAGTTCTGCAGTCGTCTTTGGATTTAACATGGTCCCAATCACTCAGACTGACCCTCTCTTGAACTACTTCTCGTACATGTCCATTAGTGTCTAATCTTGGATTCTGGACCAGAACCACCGTCTTGGCATCATCAGACTGGCATAGAATACACAGCTTCCAGTTAAGGAGCTCATGGGCTTGACATGTCTCTTGTTCACCTCGATGTTCTTCACCCATGAATATAACCAGAACAAACAGCAAACAGAACCCTCACTGTTACACTAAAGCACACTCACCAACACCAGTTAATGACATGCTCGTATGTGCATTAATAATATTAATAACACCAATTGATTTGTCACTCTGTCCTGCAGTCAGTTTCCAGTATTATCATACAGAAAATGCATGCATGCTGAAGGATTCCCCCAAATGAAAAAATTGAACACCTGTTGACACTCAAAACATTCACTATGTGGCGCTGCTCCTGTATACTGGATACAATGTAGCTGTGAGATTTGCACAGGCAAGCCTGTAAATGTACAGCAAAATGGTGGACATGTAAACTGTACCAGTTTTGCACATTCAAGCAGGGATGTTTTAAATGGTGGGCCATCTACTCATAAATACTATAAATCAATAGTTCAAATAAATTGGTGTGGTAACAAAATGTCTGACAACAATAAAACTAACACCATTAGATTCAGTGACCCTGAAAATATTGGTGAAGCAGTTAAAAATCAATGTTATTCAGAAGCTGAGAAATGACAAAATATAGGTTTTTCGGACGCCATTTTGAAAAATCCAAGATGGCCGCCACCTGTGCAAATGGAAACATTGTTTTTCTGATTGCTTATACTATCTACTTTTCAAAAATGTATAGTTTTCCAAATCCCCATAAAAATCCAGCAAAAATACATAATGAACTTGACTAGAAAGTAAAAATTGTAAATTATTTGACATAAATTATACGGACAGAAATCCGTCCAAACGACAATCCAGTTGACGGAAATAAGGGATTTATTACCAATATAACCTTAGTAAGGTTACCAGTAAGCCTATATTTCTATTTGTTAGTAAGTAAGTAGTAAGTGCCAGAATACAATGTGTGTAAGCTCCTGATGCACAAACCCTGAACAGTGTAAAAAGAGATGTGGAATAAGGGTCCCTATTCTAAAGTGACTCATTGCTCAGCCCAGATGGCCTTGGGCCCCCACATGATTCAAGATCCCAAGGGAATTGTTCTGCTTTTGAGGCCAGCGGGCTGGAGTTGCAGTGCGGAGTAAACGTCGGTAGGATAAATGGAGTAAACAAATGGAAATGAAAAAATGACTTTCAAAAACTGTATTAGCCGCGAAACAGCAATTTCCAAAAAAGCAATCCACCTACGTGTTAAGTGGTAGCGTACCGTAATTAATAAATTACAAATAACATATGCCTGCAAAACCATGGCCAATAGGAAGTTGTTTCATAGATATGACCACACAGAATATCTTAGGCAGAGCACCAGATGACACACAACTATGAGTGGAACATGATGTTATAATGTGAAATCACCCCCCCCCGCCCCCCGCCCCCCCCCCCCCCCCCCAGCACTCTTTTCTACTTTAAAGCGATACTGTGCCATGTTTGGGGCAAAAAGCTTATCGTACACCTCTCCTTGAGTTAAATGACTGAGTTTCACCTTTCTCCTGTATTTTCAATCGTTTCTCTGAGTATGGCAGTGCAAATTTTACCTCCATGCTAGCATTTAACATTGAATCCTATGAGACCAGCTAGCCGCCAACTGGTCTCATAGGATTCAATGTTAATTGCTAGCAGGGAGGTTAAATTTGCACTGCCATATTCAGAGAATGGGTGGATGTACAGGGGAAAAGTAAAACCATTTCACTCAAGGAGAGGTGTAAAATAAGCTTATTTCCAAAAATGGTACAGTATCAAGTAACAAGGCACTTTCTTTGCACTTTTTTCCACCCCCCCCCCCCTCTTTTTTATTTTTATTTTTTTAATCTCTTTGAGGACACAAAAAAACACAAACTTTTACTCTTTATATGCTTCAAACCTAAAATAAGACGTAATAAACTAATCTTGAATCTTGAATAAATCTTGAATCCATCACCGTAAGATGCTATTAATTTTGATAAATTCATTTCAAAGTCCCTAGTTAGTGTTGAAAGATAACAACCCACTTGCAGAGCCCAGACCTATGCATTTGGTAGGTATAGGTATACATTGCACATGCAATCAATGTCAACTTTTGCTATTTCACCACTCAGGGCTCAACCTTACACCTTTGGCATGAAACCACAAAGGTCCAGACTGACAGCTCAGCTTGTATGTTCTGGAGGGGGGTTTACTCATGTTCTACCTCAAACTCTGCTAGTCAGCATCCATTACAAATACACATACAAGCCATTGCTTTATGCCTGACAACGGGAGTTGCTTCAAAATGGAACTTGTTTGAAGGTGAAAAGGGCTAATCAAGCCACACCCTGCTTGTGCACATACTGTACAGAGGAGACGCATGGGGTTTTAACAGATATGAACAGAACAAATACATTTATGGTAAATGCTGGTCTTACCTGTCCTCAATTTAAAAGTTGTTAGCACATTCTTCCCTCCATGTTGGAGCTCAGTGTAGACTCTAACAGTGTAGTTAGTTGCTGGTATCAGGCCTGTGATGTCTGTGCTGCATGACTCAGTAGAGATGTACTTTGGCTCAGTCCGTCTACTCTGGTAAGAGACCAGGAAGTTGTGTGGAGTCTTCTGTATCTCAGTAGGCACCTGCCAGCTGATTCTAGCAGATGATGCCGTGATGGAGATCTCAGTCACTCCCTCTGGAATCTCTGTTAAGATTTAAAGGTATACACTGTAACAAGTGCAGCATGGAGCAGTTCATTCAATGTAATAGCTACCATTTAGCACATTGTAAAAGTATTGCCATATTGAAATTTGCAGAATAAATACATTTTTTCTTTCACCATACCTTTCTATTAATTTGGTAGCTAAATCTTGTGGTGTTCCAAAGTCCGTACTTACCGCCCTTTGTTACGTTTGGGCAAGAAGGGTGTTCAAATTGTAATCCCGGTGAAATCAATTGCACTGTTAATAACCAGATGATGACCTCAAACCAGACAATTTTTGAAGTGTGGAGTAGGAGAAGAGTACACTTTTGGCAACCAACGGCTGCCATGTTTTTTATGTAGCTGAATGTCAGATCAGTCAAACAGTCGATTCTCCATAATAACTGCACAGTTTAGATTCGAAAGAAAATCACCATGTGTATAAGAAACAGGGTTAACAAAAAAAAGTCAACACAACGAACAGTGATGAACTGTATTTTGGCGGTTGGTAAACTGTGATGACACACGGCAACAGTCATTTCCGTTAAGTGTACCAGATAGAAGGTGATTCCAACCAACACTTCACCCTCGAATTTTGTCTACTCTCTGAGGGCGGAAAGTGCGCTCAACCTCATTACACAGTTCAGAGTTTGAAACACACGGTTGGTCTCATCTAGCTCAATCAGTAGATTATCTGCAAATTTCAATGTGGCCTTCAGAGTCTTACCGCTGATTAGTGTTTTGCATTTGTAGTATTGATTCTGTATTAACATGATATATCCATTTTGGGAAATTGACATTTTTTGTATTGGGCATTATATTGCAAAAGTAACAACAATGGTGCATACATCATTCTACAACGAAACTGTTCGAAATTTCTTCTGTCACAGTTTTCCTTGCATATTGGATATTACCCTATAGAGCAGGGCTATTCAATTCGTTTTTCAAGTGGGCCACATTTTGAAACCAAGAGGTGAAGGTGGGTCGCACATGTCAGCGGCCGCCGGTCACTAGGCCTAGGTGGTAATATAACTTTTTCTAGACTTTTAAAAGATAGCTTTAATCTTAACATTGAATGTTCAATCCTACAAGCAGGGCAGAGATTCACAAAAAAAGAATCATTTGTTGTCCATGCAATATCAAAACTGCAGTGTTGCTACAGCACTTACTGCAATAATCTGCAGGGGTGACTATCATACACTCCCTGGAAAATGAGGTAACTCAATGGGATCTTCCTGTTTAAATAAAGGTAATGATAATAGTTTAAAAAAATACTCTGGCAATACAATTAGCACAATTCTGTATTGTAATATTTTGGACACAATATAGCCTATTGCAGTATTGCACAGTGCAATGACTAATGTTATCTGACCTCACAAACTATAAAACAGATATCTGTTCTCTTAAGTGAATATGGAAAACTAATTGTTTCTGTAAATCAACACCAGAAAAGAATCACGGAAAACAAATACAAAACAGGGAATGTTTGCAGTTGTATAAACGGCAAGCGATCTTGAAATCATTCATTAGTGACCACATCCTGAATTGGAACGGACGTGACTGGCATGAGTGACCATATTTCTGGAGCCATATGAACACACATTGTTGAAGGAGCTTTGAAGTGAGTTGACAAGTCGAAGAGGCTACATTTTGATGCACCTCTAATATTTCCCCCCTCTCTTTACGCGTTGATCCACTTCTTTTTTCCAAACTACCGCACTGGCTGTTAATGAGATCAAAAATGCATGTGACATAAATATTTAATGTTTCATCTTCATTGTCGTCGAGTCTGTGTGGCTACAAAACAACAGACACGTCTTAGTTTGCTCCTTGTATCGAAGGCAGTTTGACAATCCTGTCAATGCCCCTACCGTTGCGGGATACGGATAGCGCAGACCTAGAATGGAGCAAAAATCTAAGCTAACTGTTTTGACTAACTGCGTTGAGGCTCAAAAGAGAGCATAACCCGCCCGTTCCAGCTTCACTTTAAAACCAGTCAATGCTGCAATTGTCATCCACACCTTCCAATTCAGCAATAATAAAATACTTAAACATCTTCTCCCTCTCCACATGCCCCATGGTCTTGTCTGCACTCCCCGCCTACTTGACTGTCACTCACACATTTCTTTCTTTCAGGTGGATACGGACATTTAGGCTACGTGCACATTTCAAATGCACACACGTATTGTGCAATGTTCATCAGCATTGACGTGTCGTTATGTCGGACTTCATAGATTGCATTTACTTTAAGAACATACCTGCTAGATGCCGCCTCGCCTCCGTGTTGCATGAACTGTGTGTCAAACTTCATCTCCATTGTAAGACTCTCCATAAATACAGTTGCTCATTTTTTCAGTCGGCAACTATTCCACATGAAGCACAGACCTATAGTGCTACCTCAGTCTCATTACTGGTGGAGAGATTGTTTTTCAACTTATTTCAAACACATCTCAAACACATCTCTTAACTTTATTTTTTAATAATTATTTACATCCAGATACAAAGTTACAAGCAAGAAAAAAGACAAACAACAAAATAAAAAAAATAATATAATATAACAGCTTATGGGTTCATCGTCTTCATTTAAAAAAAATATATAAATGCAAACGATCAAGTCTATTCATCTATAATTTGTTCAGTGGTATCATCTTTGTTTTTGTACCAGAGCCATTTCACCCATTTCCTTCCAAATAGTTCCTCCCGCATTTTCAAACAATGTGAGAACTTTTCCATGCCATATATCTCTTCCACTATACTAAGCCAGTCTTCTACAGTTGGGGGGTCTACCTTAAACCATGCTCTTATAACTGCTTTTCGGTTGGCTGCAAGTAGTACCTTAAAGAAGTATGTATCTCCTTCTTGAACCTCGTCTTCTGGTATATATCCTAAATATAATACCAGAGGTGTTTTTTGAATTTCATACCCCAGTATTTCTTTCAACTCTTCCCAAACTCCCTCCCAGTAATCCTCTATTTTTTGGCATTTCCAGAATACATGTGCATGGTCTGCCTCCTTTTGACCACATAGCCTCCAACATGAGCTTTTCTCTGGTGTGTATCTTCCTGTTATCTTTAGTGTTATGAAAAACCTTATGATATTCTTCCACCCAAATTCACGCCATATTCTTGAACCCGTAGCTGACTGTTGCGCTTTACACACATTATTCCAGTTTTCTTCCGTTATTTCTATGTCCAGCTCTTTTTCCCATTTTTGTGTATTTTGTATTCATGTGGTTGAATAACCTCCACTGGCCCCCAGGGCTTGGTATAGAGCAGAAATTACTCTTCCTTGTTCTTCCTTCATACAGTGAGTCCAATATGTATTTGATCCCTTGCTGATTTTGCCCGTTTGCCCACTAATAAAGACATGATCAGTCTATAAATTTATGATAATATGTATTCAAACATGGAGAGACAGAATATCAAAAAGAAATTCCAGAAAATAGCTTAAAATAATATATTTTAATTTATTTGTATTTAATTTAGGCTAATAAGTATTTGACCCCTCTAGCTAAAGAAGATAAAGTGCTTTGTGGCAAAGCCCTAGTTTTCTAGCACTGAGGTTAGATGCTTCTTTTAGTTAATGACAATGTTTGTGCATATAGTAGAAACTATTTTTGCCCATTTTTCTTTGCACATTATCTCTAAAACATTAATAGTTTGTGGCTGTAGCTTAGCAAATGGGAGGTTCAGTTCTCTCCATAGAATTACTATAGGGTTAATATTTGGAGACTGTCTAGGCCACTTCACGACTTTAATATGCTTCTTATTGAGCCACTCCTTCATTGCTTTGACTGTATGTTGTGTATTATTGTCATGTTGGGAGATCCAAAAATGGCCCACCCTTCAGTGTAGTGGTGGAGGGAAGGACGTTTGCACTCAGGATTGCACATTACATGTCTCCCTCCATCCATTCATTGACGATGTGAAGTTGTCCTGTGCCTTGGCCAGACAAACACCCTCAAACCACAATGATACCACTTTCATGCATGATGGTGAGGAGGGTGTTCTTGGGATCATACACAGCAGTACTCTTTCTCAAAACACATTGAATTGTGATAATGCCAAACAGCTTGATTTTGGTTTCATCTGACTACAGCACCTCCTTATCATATCCTAAACCAGTCTGATGTCCGTTGGCAAACCTCAAGTGGGACTGCGCAGGTTCCTTCTGAAGTAGAGGTACCATGTGGGCACTACAGGATTTTAAACCTCTGTGGCATTAAGTGCTACCAGTAGTTTTCTCAGTGATTTTGGTCCCAGTAGCTTTGATATCATTGCCTAGTTCATCCCGTACAGCTCTAGGGTGATTTCTTTCTGTTCTCATGATTATCAAATCCCTACAAACGGTCAAATCTTATAGAACCCCAGACAGGCTGATGGATAGTCATTTTGTATTCCTCACATTTTGGAAGAAATGCATCAACAGCTGGGTCATTAATACCCAGTCTCTTTCTTGTGGCTTTGCAGCCCATTTAATCTTTGTTCAGGTCTAAAATAGTGTCCCTGATATCATTTGACCACTCTTTGGTCTTTCCCATGCTGGTGAGGTTGGAGTGTGACTGATTCACTCATACTATGGACTGATTCTGCTGATTCAATGTGTCTTTTATGCATGTTAGTATGTACAGGTGTCTTTAATTCAGATGACAAGTTGATAGGAAGTGCCCATCTGGTCTGTGGGCCCGGAACTGTAATCAGTTGGCAGGGGATCAAATACTTATTTTGCTCGATGAAATGGAAATAAATTAATATATATTCTCTTCAGTTAATTTCTGGATTTTCTTTTTGATATTCTGTCTCTCCATATTAGAATACATATTATCATAACATTTATTGACTGATCATGTCTTTGTTAGTAGGCAAACCAACAAAATCAGCAAGGGATCAAATACATATTGGACTCACTGTATGCCAATGTAATATTACTTTAAAGGGGCATTCCACCGGTGGAGACATGAATAATATGTTTTGAAAGTGGGTCATACTGTATATGTAGTAGAATAGCAGCATAAATTTCTAATTTGGTGCCTTCTTCACCGAGAAAAGGGAGAAATCTACTTTTTAGTAATTGTGGATTTGTGACAACAATCCCCATAATGCATTGCAATGCTCAAGTTCCACAGGCCACAACCAGGCAGCTCTGCCAGTGACTTACTGGAGACTCAACACAGACCTGTATTAACCTAGACTGGCAATGCCCCTCGAAATTTTCGGATTTCTCAGAGCCTCAGAATCGTAGTCCGCCATCTTGGTGGAGACTCCCGTAATTACGTAATGACGGCATGCACCGATGGGTTTTTTTTTTAAAGTTTTTTTTTCAAGATGCAGATTGTGCAGGCATACCAAGTAGATCCAATGTCATCTCCGAGAAAGGTCTTTATTTGAGTATGTCTAAACGAAAGAACAGAAAAGAGATACTCACTCGGGGAGTGTCGTTTCTTTGTTTTACTGAAGCCCGGATCTGTCAAGTTGTGGCTTTCGTCTGGTCTGGCACTTTTCCTAAGTATTGAACTAGACCTTAACGTCTTTAGAGGAAGTCCAAATTAAAGTTCCATAAAAGTATCGCTCTCAAGGGGCTCGTGCGTTATTTTCACAGCTGCGATGTGTTTGGTAATTAACATGTCGTGTCCCATGGTCGGTTAAATTTCACATATCTTCACCTTCCCATATAGCCTACAATTGTAGTTATGTGCTTCATGTGTTGCGTGTCCTTGTACACAACGTTATGTTGGTGTCATGTAATACGAAAATACCACTCTGTCCTAGGTTAAAGTTGGACCAGGCCATGTGTAACGTCTTTAGAACAATAGCTCTAGTATAAATTAATGTTCTAGAAAAGTCTCGCTCTCAAGTGGCTCGTTATTTTCACAGCTGCAATGTGTTTGGTAATGTTGTTGCTAGGTTACCTTCAGCGTCCTTTTGGGGGGGGGGTATTAATAATAGCACAGTACTGAAAACGTACGGCTTATTTAAGAAATATACATACCTATATACATAGTTGTCATTACATCTGAGTAAAGTACATAAAATAAGCTTTATACACGTAAGCATGGCCGATTCAGTGTCACAAATATCCACAAACCTGCATAAGCGGCAACGAAAACAGTCGGCTTCAGGGTTGCCAGATGATACTGATTATTTTTGCCCATTTTTACCCACAGACCGCCTTCCTCAACGGCCCGATTGGGCGGGAAACCGCCCGATCTGGCAAGACCGCTCAACTTCTGGCTCTCTAATAAAACGTTTGGTGCTAGTGAGGGTAATTTCATTAGTGGAGTGAGAATTTAGACGTTACGACTTGTCAAAATCTTACAAAAAATTATTGAAACCCACTTTGATAACGTTGTAATCACCGTTTGAAATCGTATGCATTCCTATGGCTCACAGCTGCGATAGTCTCCACTAGGCGGGGCTACGTCTGTGGGAGGAGCCCACAGGGCGCGAAAAAGGCAAAGATGGCTGCGCCCAGTCAATCCGAAAAGCTGCCACTGGCTAGAACCGCCCATTGCCAGTCTAGGTTAATACAGGTCTGTGAGCCTCAATGCCAGTGATTTCAAAAGCGCTGTTAAAAGAGCTGTTAGCACATCAGGTCCAACCACCTATGGGCGGGGTTGAAAGGATGGGAAAAAGGCTTGTAGTCTCAACAGAAATCCACCTCTCTTACACTTCCTCATACAATGATGCAAAATGACGCTTTTTACAGTACATCATTGTAGGAGGAAGTGTTAAGAGGTAAATACGGATTTCTCCTGTCTCAGGGGGAATTGAGAGAGTGTTACACGACCATTCAAAAGCAATGGAAAGCCTAATGCAAATGGGTGAATTGTCCCTTTAATGATCCCATTTTGTTCTCTTGGTTCTTTTAATTTAATTTCCTTTATATAGTAATCCCTTACCTGGAAGTATCTATAAAGTTCCCTTGCATCCAGTCCAAATTTCTCTCTTAAAGCTTGAAAGCTCTGCAGCTCCCCCCTCTCAAGCAATGTGCACATGGCTGTAATACCCCTTTGTGCCCAACTCTCAAAGCCCTGATCATTTACCCCTGGGTTAAACCTCTTATCATGGGATAGCCATCTCAAAATCTTTGCTTCTGTTTGTAGATTATATTTGTTTATTACCAAGTGCCAGATCTCCAATGTGAATTTGCTTATTGATCCCAACATGGTCTCTTCTCGCATGGTCTCTTCTCGCTTCAGTTATTAGTACTTGTAGTGGGCTAGCCTGTTCTTTCATTTCTATATCTTTCCATCTGGCTATATATTTTCCATTGCACCAGCAAAATACTGCATAGAAGTAGTCTTGTAGCTTTGGCACTGCCATGCCCCCTTTGACTTTAGGAAGCTGCATGGTGCTATATCTAATCCGTGGCCTCCTGCCTGCCCAGATGAACCTGGAAATCTGTCTATCCCATTCAATAAACTGTTTTTGTGAGATCATTACTGGCAAAGTTTGAAATAAGTAGAGCAATCTTGGTAATACATTAATTTTAATTAGTTCTATCCTTGAACTAAGATCCAACTGTAACATTGACCATCTAGCTATGTCTCGCCTGAGTTCTTCATTAATCTGAGTATAATTTGCAGTGAACAGCTTTTCCACTCCCTTTGTAATGTTCACTCCCAAATATTTAATTGTTTCTGAGTTCCATTTAATTTTGTATTTATTTTTTAACTCTGGGGTTGGGGCATAGTACATGGCCAATATCTGAGTTTTGTCAACATTAAGTTTGTATCCTGAATAATAACCATATTTCTCCAGTTGATTCATCAGTGCAGGAAAAGACTTACTGGGGTGTGTCAAGTAGGCCACCACATCATCTGCAAAGAGTCCTATCTTGTGTTCTTCCCCTTTTACCTCGACCCCTCTGATGTCCTGGTCTTGCCTAATTGCCTGTGCTAGTGGCTCTATGAATATTGCAAAAAGAGTTGGGGAGAGACTACACCCTTGTCTAGTGCCCCTTTTCAGATAGAATGGTTTTGTGAAACTGCCATTCACCTTAATTCTGGCAGTTGGTTCTTGATATAACGCTTTTATACAGTTGACAGATTTTTCATTAAAACCAAACCTCTCTAGCACCATATACAAATGAGTCCAACTTGAGGAGTCAAAAGCTGCTTTCGCGTCAACACTAACCAAAGTGGTTCCCTTTCTTGTACGTTGGGTCTCTTCTACAATGTGCATCATCCTCCTAATATTGTCCTGCGTCTGTCGTCCTTTAATAAACCCAGTCTGGTCTATAATATCAGTCATAAATGTCTCAAATCTTTTAGAGATTATTGAGGTGTACATCTTGTAGTCCACATTTAGTACTGAAATGGGTCTATAGCTACTGCACTGTTCTTTATCCTTACCCTCTTTTGGTATCTATTTGGTATCTTTCCTTTTTAAATTGTGTATCTAAATGAGGCCAGCAGTACTGGGGATAACTCTTGTCTAAACGTTTTATAAAATTCTGAGGGAAACCCATCACTTCCTGGAGATTTATTGCCCTTCATCCTAGAGATTGCCCTTTCCATTTCCTCTTCAGTAATTTCTGCAGTCAGTAGGTCATTTTGCTCCTCTCCTATTGATGGTAAATCTAACCCATCCAGGAAGTTTCTTATATCCTTTTTATCTGCCATTGCTGGTGGTGTATATAAATTTTGATAATAGTCCCTGAACACTCGTTCTATTCCACCTGGATCAGTTATCAGGTCATTTGTCTGAGGATCTCTAATTTTGCATATGTTGTTCAATGCTTGTTGTTTCCTTATACGTCTAGCAAGTAATCTGCTGGCTTTAGCACCTCCCTCATAGTAAGTTAGTTTAACAAATCTAGCTTTCTTTTCCACTTCTGTCAATAATATGTTATCAATTTTTGTCTTTGTCTCTTTCAGTTGTTTAAGTACCTCTGGATCACCCTTGATATTATGTTTTTGCTCTAAATCTTTTAAGCGACCAATTAATGTCTCATAGTGTAGCCGTCTGGCCACCTTGCAGCTTGATGTATATGCCATTAACTTCCCCCTAATCACTGCCTTGAGCGCGTCCCAAAGAATGGTTGGGTCTACCTCACCATTGTCATTATCCTCTATATATCTTTTAATATCTTCTTTTGTCCTTTCATTCAGTATCCCAACATTCATCCTCCACACTGTAGTCCTTCTTCTCGTTTTTAATTTTATTGTCAGGTATATTGCGTAATGGTCTGATAAATCTGATACCCCTATCGTACAGTCCTTTACTCTATACATATCTCCCTTTGTCATAAAGAAGTAGTCCAGCCTTGAATACATTTGGTGTGGGTCTGAAAAATGTGTGTAGTCCCCCTCCAAAGGGTGCCTGTCTCTCCAGACATTTATTAATCCCAGATCAGACAGTTGCATATTCTTATATCTATTCAGCCATGCCCTATTCTTTTTTTTGCTTGTTGTATCTAAATTATAATTAAGCGGGCTTGCGGAGCAAGGACCATGCAGAGCATGGCCCTTGCAGAGCAAGGCCCGATTATAGTAATCTCTAAGTCCTGTTTAGTTATTATTTATTATTAAGCGGGCTTGCGGAGCAAGGACCATGCAAAGCATGGCCCTTGCAGAGCAAGGCCCGTTTATAGTAATCTCTAAGTCCTGTTTCTTTATTATTATTATTATTATTATTGGTTCTCTTGTGCAGGGGCAGTAAAAATAGAAAATGGATCTCCTCCTAGGCCTTTCGAGATAGAGACACCGTTCAAACACTAAAACGACCGGCTCGGCTTGGAGATCGCGTATAGTGATAGGCTTCTCCGTGTCTCTTGTCGTTTTCCCGTTTTTGGCGATTTTGTTAAAGCCTGGGTCCCCATTGGAAACAGTGGTGGAACCTCCATGAACCAAGGTTCCGCCACTCTAGAGATTAGAGTGTAGGAGGCTTTTTCGGTCATAAAACATCAACACTTTCACCTAGAAGTTTAGTTGACGCGTTGTTAGCGAGCTCTATGGGATGTCTCCAAATTGTCAAAGTTTCATCTCCCAAATCCCAATACTTTTTAAATGGCAGGTTTGTAAAAAAAACAGGCCTGGCTCTATGGAGAATCCCAGTCTTTCGAAAAGGGCATTTTTCAAGAGATCAGCGCATGTCCCACAGGGAGGTCCATTTGTGCCTGAAAAATGTAACCTATAAACTTCATTCAAAGACTGTTAGAGAGATCACAAGCATGACTCCGATCTGTGAAAAGGACACGTGCCAACTCCTTTTAGTTTTTTTACAACGATGTTGTAAAGACAAAAAACTCATTCTCATTTTCTCCCCAGTTTAGAGCTCAATACTAACTGTCTTTCAGTCAATCACAACAGGTGCAGCCAGTGAAGGGTTCCATTTCAACTGTCACTGTCTCAAGATTCCATTCTTAACGAGCAGGTGCGAGCAACCATTCTAGAAGTCTATTGTTCAGCTCTGCAATGCAATGTAATATAGTCTTGCTGGACTATGCATGACAATTAGCTGCTTGGCTTAGTGGTAATGCATGCCGTTGCATTAGAGATATGGAGGTTGAGGGTTCGAAACCCACCCGAAGCCATGTTGATTTTCTAAATTATATCATATGCAGCGTTCCTTGGCCGACTTAAAATGCCATGTATATCATTTAGTATGGATGGCAAATGTGCTGAATTACAGACATTGAGGTTGGGGGTTCGAAACCCAGTCAAAGCCATGTTGATTTTCAAAATTACATCATATGCAGTGTTCCTTGGCCAACTTAAAATGCCATGTATGTCATTTAGTATGCATGGCAAATGTGCTGGATTACAGATATGGAGGTTGGGGGTTCGAATCCCAGTCAAAGCCATGTTGATTTTCAAAATTATATCATATGCAGTGTTCCTTGGCCAACTTAAAAGGCCATGTATGTCATTTAGTATGCATGGCAAATGTGCTGGATTACAGATATGGAGGTTGGGGGTTCGAATCCCAGTCAAAGCCATGTTGATTTTCAAAAGTATATCATATGCAGTGTTCCTTGGCCAACTTAAAATGCCATGTATGTCATTTAGTATGAATGGCAAATGTGCTGAATTAGGGATATGGGGGTTGGAGGTTCGAACCCCAGTCGAAGCCATGTTGATTTTCAAAATGATATCATATGCAGTGTTCCTTAGCCACCTTCAAATATCATGTATTGTATGTCATTTAATATCAATGGCAAAGGGGTTGGATTACAGATATGGAGGTTGTGAGTTCTAATCCCGCTCGAAGCCATGTTGATTTTCAAAATTATATCATATGCAGTGTTCCTTAGCCAACTTAAAATACCATGTATGTCATTTAGTATATCCCGAAAACGCAGAGCTACAACACTTTCAAGATGGCTGAATCCAAGATGGCTGAATTGTTTGGCCCATAACTTCTGACTGGGTGGATGGAGTTTTTCCAAGATTTCTTTTAGCTTTGTTTTCTCAATAGTACTTTGTTTCATCTCTGCCCCAAAAGGCAAGCCCGCTTCCAGCATTTTCTGTGAGAATGCATTTCTAGTTTAAACCTATCGTTCCAGTCCCCAGCACAAATTAGGACAAATTAGGATCCCCTGCAATTCAACAGTAATAAGGTCAAATAATGTCTTGAAAAGAGCTTTCTTGCTATCTGGGGGTGCATATACATTAATGAGTGTCACTCTTTGTCCCTCCAATTTACCCTTTACCATTATATACCTTCCCTCCTTATCACATTTTTCCTGCTCAAGTTCAAATTTCGTTGAGTTTGATATCAGTATGGCTACCCCTCTTCTGTTGTTATGTTTGTGGTATGTGCTATAAAATGTATTGTAATACCCATATTTCTTAAGTTTCTCATGCTCCTCTGTGGACAAATGTGTCTCCTGCAAAAATATCACCTGATTTTTTTTCTCTTCTAAATTTAGCCATTATCTTCCCCCTTTTAATTGGACTGCTTAACCCATTTACGTTCAATGATACCACTTTAACACCATCATGCTGCATTTATATGCATTTCCCCATACACTTTCATCACCCATAAGCTAAACTCAAACATAAAAAACACATCAGCAACCGCTGTTCTAACTATATAACAGTAAACAAAAAAGTCTTGCAAGCTTTTCGTTTCCATAAATAAGTCACAACAATTTAGCAGTAGGCTATAGTCCGTTTTTCGTCAATTGAAAAAAAGGGCCTTACTTGCATGTTTTCAAAGAGAGGGAGAAAAAAACTGTAGCTTCAGAGTTCTGAGAGAATTAGATGCAGAGATAAGATAGGCCTACCATAAATTTCGCGACTGACCAAGGAAGTCATGAATTTCCTTCTCTTCTCTCATGTACTCCAGGAGAAACGTCTCAGTTGCTTCCTTGCTCTCTCAGCGATGTTGGTGCCTTCGTCTCCCACTCTGCGCCACTTGAACGCGGCCTCAAGCTGCTGTTCTGGCAACATCGCCTGCTCCTCGACCAATCCATCCACCTGTAAGCCCCTCTCCTCCATCGCACGCGCCGCTTCTTGTGGACTGTCGTATGTCTTCACGCCCTCTTGCCAATGGATCTTGAGCGCCGCTCTCGGTGACTGGAATCGAATGCCCTCCTCCTTTAGGACACGCTTCAGCCCTGCGTAATCGCGGCGCTTTGCGGCCACCTCCGTTGGATAGTCATGGTCAAAAGTAACTTTCTTTCCCTCGATCTCAATTTTGGTCTGCCATGCCTTTTTGAGAATGTCCTCCTTCTGTTGGAATTCCAAGAAATTGACGATGAGCAGGGGCAGATCTGGATGCCATAACTCTGTGGGCGCGTTGGATTTGTAGCTTGACATCTTCCGTGATTTTAAAGGACCAGTTCAGTCAATTTCAACATGCTGTTGTATTGCTCACGCTACCCTTGACTTGTCAGTACCCGGTGAGGCCTAGAAAAAATAATGTTTTGGTTCCGGTTGCCGACCGACCCTATCATTTTTTGTGCGACCCAACATTTTTTTTTTTCAGTTTTTGGAATCCCCCAAAAAATATCGATGTTTTGTGGATGGTTGTTCATATAGACAAGACACAACACGTTTCTTCATTCCCATAACTCGCCATCTCTCACTTTCTACCTGCCTGCAAGTTACTGAATTTGCATCGCATGACTATCCACATAGGAGCAACACACACGCGCGCGCCATAAGGGCCGCCGGCTTGATAGAAAACCCCAAATGTCACTGCAGAGTTGCGCACCTACTCGGTCACGTTGTAGGCTAATTATTATGCTACAACATGCTAATTGGTAGTCGTTGTAGCTCGTAAGTTTTAAACAACTTGCCTCATAGCGTTCTTGCAGACTAATAGCCTACGATGTAGTTCGGGAACCTGGCGAAAATGCCTGTCAAATGATAAGTCAATCGCCTTACCTCAACACCCGACACTGACACCCTGACTACCCGCCTCGAAATGCAACACATACAACATTATGAGTCTCCACTATTTTTTAATGTATTGATATTGTCTCGTCGTGTTAGAAAAGGGTTTCCATTCAGTCACGTTGCATGTTCGACGAGATGCATAACTCCTTACAGCAATACTAAAGTAGCACTATCAACACCTTGTAAAATAAGTTAATATGAGAGAAGGGAAATGCTTTGCCCAAGTTTTCCTTCATTCTTTCATTTACCACAAGGCTTGGTTAACCAAGAAGTCCGTTGGCCTGCGCCCGTTATTTTCTCGCTCTCTCTCTCTCTGCTTGTCCCTCCACCATTGCACAGGAGCAGGACGCCTGTCACTTGGTACGTTTACATGAGGCATTTAAATCCGATTTAACTCACTTTAAATCTCATTAAAACTTAATTCCACTTTAAAAACATCATGTAAACACTTGCCGAACAGGATTTAAGTTTATTCCGATTTAAACTTAAGTCCGATTAAAGTGGGTGGTTTATTCCTCTTTTAAATCCGATTAAACACGTTCCTCTGTCATGTAACCTTTTAATCAGAATTACAATAAATCCGGTCGTTCCACGCATGCTCGTTGACCACACGATGGCGCCAAGAGCCCGTGCTCTTTGTCAGTGAGAAAAAGATGGCGGCACTTCCTGTTGATTTTCACATGAAAGTTTTGCTTAATTTAAAGTCCCTAAGCGACTATAAATGTTGTGGCTTCCATATATTGATGTAAAAGTGCCCCACGAAGTAATTAAGCACAACAAAGTTACTCCACATCACCCTTTCACCAGTTCGTTTTTCTAAGCTAGGAGGGTGCTAACTAGCATTTGAAAGAACCAGACCCAAAGGGGATTTTACCAGCCTTGAGTCCACTGAGGGAATTCATTTTCGGGCTGAACATTAGCTTGTGTCCCAGTAGTTCCCCGGAGGTTTGGCGACCACGCCCCCACGCCTTATTTGGCTCACTCAGCACGTGCGTCCTCAGTCCAATCGCAATGCTTTATTTTCCCCAGACGTTTAATCGCATTTAAGTGAAATTGCCATGTATACACGTCGCAAAATAACTCTTAATCCGATCTACTTAAATCCGATCTATTAGATCCGATTCAAAAACATCATGTACACGTAGCAATAGTCTCTCTCTCCCCACCTCCTCCAAATAATGACATTGAAATGAACGATGATGTCGCCACAAATACGACTGTTCGATGAAGAACTAGGACGACTACAGTTTCCTACAATAATGATTTAAAGGCAATGACGATGTTGCCCCTCAATCACCCTTCATTAAAACATTCATATCGCCTCAGGTGTCTACATCCTCGCGTAAAACAAAAAAGTGAGTAAATAGAATGTTTGCAAGCCAGAACCTTCATCCCAATGAAAATATGGTCTACAACGGATGATGGAAAGGAATCAAAAAAGTTAACGGGGCAGGACATAGGCCTACAGGAGTTAAAATAGCAGTGTCAGGCAACTGACAGCTGGACAAGTTTTGCCAGAAACGGTAGGCTATTACGTATCATATCCTCATTTCGGTGACGGTCAGTATAATTGGCTCATTAATGCTTATTATATTTCATTGTAACTTTAGCTGTAGGCCTCACTCCACTATCGTCCTTGGCATTGTTCCAACAACGTTTATGACGAAATCTGGCGCATGTGGGGGGTTGGGGGTGTCGGACATAAAAAAAAAAAGGAAAAAAAAAAATGAAAAAAAAAAATCCGACCGACCCATGACCAAAGCTGACAACCAACCGGAACTAAACTTTTATTTTTCTTAGGCCTGATGCCACATTTTTCGGCTCAGCCCTTTCCGAGATATGAGCAATTCTAATGGGGGCAGCGTTTGTTTACATTTTTAAAAAATGTAACATAGGCCAACTCCAAATATTTTCCCAAAAGGTACTGCTGTTTGCTAGCTGTCTGCTGATGTTTTATAACCTTTTGGATGTTTTTGGGAATAAATAAAAATGTTTTTTTGAAATGTAAACAAAGAGCTGCCCCCATTACAATGACCAGGATCTCGGAAACGGCTAAAGAAGAAGAAAAAAAAATCTCAGGCACTGACAAGTACAGGGTATTGTGAGCATTACAACTGCATGTTGAAATTGACAGAACTGTCCGTTTAAGGTGCTCGTGGAGAAAACTCTCTATGAACCTGTGTACTGAATCTCAATCTCCATTCTAAGTCCGTCACTTTCTCTTGTAATTTCCTTTGTTGCTTCAGAGAGGAGACGATAATCATTTTCAAATTTGAATTCCACTCCTCGGTCTCCACCACGCGATCCTGCAGGTCTTTAACGTCTCTTCCTTGTGATTCCATGGCCTTATCCACGGTTTCAAATCGCTTGCCTATTTCTTCCTTGAAAATGGCAAATTCTTGTCTGAGCATACTTCCCAAGTTTTGTATGCTTTCTCGAATGTCCTTCATTTCTTTTCGATTCTCCTCGCTGTTTGACCCAATTTGCCTAGCCACGTTGTCGAAGCCAGCCTTCATGCTAGATAGCATGTTATCATAACTTGGTCGGTCCTCGACGTCGTCTTTCTTTCTATCTCCCATCTTTCCTCCTCCCTTTCCTCGTCCTTCCTTTGTCTACTCATCATCCCCCTCTTTGATAGTGAACGTGAAATTCGGCTTTACTTCAACGACCGGGAGCTCCTAAAAACACGTCTAGTCAGCCATTTGCCAAACCGGAAGCCCCAACTGAAATATTTCAGGTCTTGTATTGTTTTAATATTGATGATTTTGGCATACAGCTCATGAAAACCGAAACTTCAGATCTCAAAAAATTACCATATCATGACAAGGTTGTCTAAACAAGCTATTAACCTAATCATCTGAATCAACAAATTAACTAAACACTGATAAAAGCTTCCTGAGGCTTTAAACAGTTCCAGCCTGGTTCATTACTCAAAACTGCGGTCATGGGTTAGACTGCTGACCTGACTGTGTTTAACATTGAAGTCAATGGCGGTGGCACTGCATGAAAGTTATGGAAGCCCAGATATCCTTGATGCTTAGCTGTCAGCTGTTTTTTGTTGTGTGATCTGGTGACCAACACTTCCATCTTCATTATACCCCATAGATTTACTTACCACGTTATGGTGCTTTGGTGGTTATGGACATTCTTTTGCCAGAAATGAAACCCCATTGAAAGTCAATGAAATGTTCTGTCTGGTAACTTAGAATGTCCATAACCACCAAAGTACCTAAGTGTGGTATAGAAATCTATGGGGTATGATTTAGTTATAGTAGGCTATAGTAACAGCAGCAATAGTAAAAGTAGTACAATCAATAGCAGCATCTGGAATTATCCAGAAAGCACATACAACTTTTTTTTACTCATTTGACTATGAGATATGATTTTTTAAATGAAAGTGTTAAAGCTGAATGAGCATGATGCCATGAAAGCAGAGGATTGTACCTTTTATATGCAGGGCATCCCATGCTTGTATGTCAGGGTGCATCAGATGCCCCCTATGAAAAGATATTGTCTTGGCCCTATTGTAAATACCAATACCAAATACCATCACCATTATTTTGTATTTTCATGGGCCTGGTGGACCCAGTAGAATTCATCTAAATTTCAACAGATTTTACACAGAGTGATTTTAATGTGCATAGAACATTTTTATCACACAGCTGAGGCAATATGTTTTTATTTGGTAGCTTTACGCAGCAAAAGGTCCATTTCTATTCCAAGATTCTGACTATCACCATTATTTTCTATTTTCATGGGGCTGGTGGCCCCGGTAGACTTCATCCAAATTTCAAAATATTTTACACAGTGTGTTTTTACTGGGTGTAGAACATTTTTACTCTAGGGCCAAGGCAATATCTTTTCATAGGGGGCATCTGATGCACCCTATTGTATGTGTTCCAGAGGCATAGATATTGAATTTTTCATTTTCAACTCGTTTTTATCTCAAAAACCCTCAGGGTTTGAGAACCTTTTCTAAAAACTGCCGTAGGCGCCAATGGGTTAACATATAACATATGAAAACATATGAAATTAAGTTGCTGCTTCAAAGGTTCAGCAGATTAACCCATGTAATAATTTCCCAAACTTAGTCATACCACTGTATAAAGTCTTGGAAGAAAATAGAGCATTTTCCTACAAGGAAAAAACTGTGACAAGTTTGTATTTGATAGATCACTTTGTGTTTGGTTTCAGTCATGCATGCGAATGTGAATCTGCCAATTGCAGACTTGGTAACACACCCTCAGATTATCACCAAACCTCTCACCCCTCATGAAACTGCTCACCTGTCCTCAACCCAGTAGAAGCAGGCTGGCTCTTTCCTCCGTCTTTGGCCTTAGTGTAGACTGTAACAGTGTAGTCAGTTCCTGGTGTCAGTCCTGTGATGTCTGTGCTGCAGGACTTGGTAGAGATGGACTTTGGTTCAGTCCCTTTACTGTGGTAAGAGATCAGGAAGTTGTGTGGAGTCTTCCACACCTCAGTAGGCACCTGCCAACTGACTCTAGCAGATGATAGAGTAGTGGTGCTCACAGCCAGATTCTCTGGGACTGGAATTTCTGAAACAGATTAGGACATACATACAGTTTCACATCAGCAGAAATGGACGCAAAATAGACTTTAATGGTAGAAAAGGCCTTGCCTCCATCTAATAAATCTTGGATTAAAGAGATAGGTCTACACCGCATTCCACATTATTACACAAATGACGTTTCCCCAAATAATCAATATATGACAGTCATCATAATTTTCAAGTCATCAGCCATTAGAGTACAATTAAAACGTTTTTAAAAGATAAAGGTATTTTTTAAAATAATAAACTTAAAATGCCCAAAAAATTTTTGGGAAAAAAGTTCCAAATTATTACGCAAACGTTTTGTAATGTAATCCAAATGTATTTCTTTTTTTCCCATTTACATCAAAACAGTTGGCATTTGGTACCCTCTAAATTACATTTCAATGTTCAAAACTTGGTTATTAATCTGTAGCTGGAATGCTGAATTTAAGATTGAAGTCAATGGCAGGGCATTGCATGGGAGTTATGGAAGCCCAGATATCCTTGATGCTTTGCTGTCAGTTGTTTTTGTTTGTTTGATCTGTTGACCCATACTTAACTCTTCAATATACCCTGTGACTTTCCATGCAACATTTTGGTGCTTTGGTGGTATTGACATTCTAACTCACCAGAAATAAAACCCAATTGAAAATGAATGGGATGTTATGTCTAGTGAGTTAGAAGGTCGATACCACCAAATACCACCACTGTACTCTAATGATGACTTGAAAAAAAGAAATTGACAATAAACCCGACTTGACTTGACTACAGAGCATTGGAAATCTAATTCACCGCCCTAGGAACAGGGTCCACCTCATGCGTCCAACCGCGACGCAGAAATTGAAAATTTCGGTCACCAGACCAAACAAACAAAAACAGCTGAGAGCAAAGCATCAAGGATACCTGGGCTTCCATAACTCCCATGCAATGCCCTGCCATTGACTTCAATGTAAAATGCAGCATTCCAGCTACAGCTTATAACCAAGTTTTGAATGCGGTGTAAACTGTCTATGTCCATACCTAAAGAAAAATGTAAAAAATTGTAAAAAAAAAAAAAAAAAAAAGAAAAAAAAGTAAAAAAAGAAACTTTCTGTACTTTGTGTACTCTAAAGATGACTTGAAAAAAAAGAATTGACAAAATAAAACCGACTTTAATTGACTACAGAGCATTGGAAATCTAATTCACCACCCTAGGTCCACCTCATGCGTGCAGTCCAACCACGACGGAGAAATTGAAAATTGGAATATTAAGTCGTTTTACTTTGGTTTCAAATTCACCTATTTACCTTTTCAAAAGCCACCGACAAAAATAACAATACAATGAACAAACAACATGAAATACCTGCTTTCTGAGTTGTCTGGACAATTTAAAATGGAAGTTTTTCACCCAACAAAATAGGGAATCATGAAAAACAAACATCAAAAGAAAACTTAAAGAATGTTTTTGCACCAACTGTGGGATTTAGAAAAACCTACAGCCTCTAAAGAATCTCATTAATGAATGCAAAACAGTACCTGTCATCAATTTTCCTCCCACTTTCTCTGATTGCAGTGTCATATTGGCTTTAAAGGTTGAAGCCTTGTCCTGGACTATTTTCTTAAACGTATACCTCAGGTTTTCATTTGGATTAAGGTCCAGACTGTTTGTAAGATTACATGTTCTTCTTCAATGAATGTCATCACAGGTTTTACAGTACGGCAAGTAAACTAAAGATCTCAAGAAAAGATTTCATCATCTCCAAGCATCCCTTCAGTTGATAGGATGGGGAAAGTGTTGTTCACTTTAACTTGCACTGCAAAAAACGAATATCTGTAGAAGTGTAATATACTTGAATTCAGCATTTTGTTCTCATTACACTTGTTTTTGAGTGTATTTTCTTGGTAAGACTGACTATTGTTAAGATTATTTGACTTGTTTCAAGAAAATTCATCTTTTTTATCCTACCTAGATAATAAAACTAGTTCTGAGCAGCTTTTTTCTTAAAATAGAACACATACTGACAGAGTCGCATTAACAATTAGACTGTGAGTACATTTTTACTTGTTTCAAGACAATAAGACAATCCAAATGAACCTGTTTTAAGAACTGGCTCGGTCTCACTAAGATATTCTAGCTAATCAACTGTGATAGCATACAAATTAATAGGGCCATTGAGATTTCCATTCATGATTCATAGCTTTGACATTTCTGTTGTCTGAGCAGCATTTGGCATAGCAATTTCATGATTGTAAATCTGTATCCCATCTCAATGTGTCAAACACTTGATATTCACAGCAAAATATACTGTAGATGAATCAATAACACATATAAGTGAAAAGTGAAAGCCCATTGGGAAACTCCAACTCCCATTGTCATTGTGACACAGCACTCCACAGCACACAAGTGAACACTGCACACAACGAAATTGCATTTATGCCTCACCCGTGCAAGGGGGCAGCCCTCAGTGGCGCCCCATGGGGAGCAGTGCGGTGGGACGGTACCATGCTCAGGGTACCTCAGTCATGGAGGAGGATGGGGGAGAGCACTGGTTGATTACTCCCCCCACCAACCTGGCGGGTCTGGAGTCGAACCGGCAACCTCAAGTCTGACGCCCTAACCGCTCACCCATGACTGCCCTTATATTAAAAAAAAATAGGGAGTCCCATTTCTGTGATTATGGTCTTTCCTAATTGTTACCAAGAAACATCCATTTCAGAGATGATATTCAAAAAATCTAATCTTTGAACTGACATATGCCTCTGACGCCTTGATACCGCTGATGTGTGGCCCAATTCTTTTTCATGAGCAAATATACTTTTTGTTTGATGGGTAGGCTACTTTCGACAATTTTGCTATGATTTTTTTTTTCCAAGATTGTTTTTGGTCTTTTTTACAACTTTATTGTAACTGACAGGACAGTTTGAGAGGTGGACAGGAGGCGAATGGGGAGAGAGGTGCAGAGGGGTCGGCACATGACCCGGACCGGGAATCGAACCCGGGTCGGCCACACGGCAGACGAGTGCCCTACCGGTTGCCCATGGCAGGGCCATTTTGCTTTGATTTACAAGACATTTGCAAACATTTTATAGGCCTAATTTAATTTAGAAATTTAGAATAAAAAAATAATGCTTTGACTCTATCTCATGCACACGTGTCTCATCATGCTCTGTCATGTTTCCGTCATCAGAGCAAAAAAGGTTGTGAGTTATTTCACTTAATTCTATGATAAGATGTATAGCATGGTCCTTGCTGCTGATAAAAACAAAAGTGAATATCTTCAGAAATATCAGCATCTGTCCAGACAACGTTTTTAGTTTGTTATCTATCATTAGATTCCATCGTTACACTAATTGGACATGTCTTGTATGGGTCTATTAATATGCAAACCTAGGCCTATAGCCTACCTGAAGTTATACCATCTAGATCAATATGATTTGACAAAATAAAGTGCTTCAATGCACGTTTTATTTCCTGTTGCACAACTGCAACAGTAAGGGCAACAGGTTTTTTTGTGTTCATTTTTAAGGCACACTCAAAAAATGTTTCTGGGTCCTGGTAAATATTAAGAAATATGTATACATACAATATTATTATAAAATGGAAAAATGATTCATTGAAATCATATAAACACCATTTGAACTGTCGGCGTATGAACTTTTAAACAAATAATCTAAACAAATAATGTATGCACTTGAAAAAAGCTCATAATATTAACTGACATGCACATCACACTCCAGAACAGTAGGTGGCAGTAAGAAATGAATCGCCTATTGTCGAAACACATTTTCATTGACAGTATTTATCTTCTTCCTGCTGGCACCAAGTTGTTACCTTATTGGTACAGAAATATTTTACATAAATCAAAACTATATATGTGAAATTCATGCTGTAATTCAGGTGGGATAACAAACAAAAACAAAAAAACACCAAAGAGTAAAACCGGAAATGGAATTACGTCACTTCCTGTTCGTCAGTTGGTCTCCTGCTTTGAAATTGAGGCAATCGTTTTCAGCCGGGTAAGTTTCACAATCCGTTTCAATCCTTGTCATCTTTGGCAATATGCTTGTATTAAGACACTATTACGGTCATTTGTGAAGTATACTACGCTATTGTGATGTTTTTGGCATTTTTGTCTGTATGGAAAGTTAACCGATACGATTGTTAGATCATGCTGTGTGATCTGACAAGCTGTTTGTCTTGCATTCAAATATCCACTCTTAAACAGTAGCTTATCTTGTGCAACATCTTTAGGTGTAAAAAAAGTTACCTTAAGGTTTATCCAGTCTGAAGTGTAAATTACCAGCATAATTATTTTAAACATAGTTTAACACCTGCTGCTGTTTAGCTTAGCAGCTAGCTATTGCTCTCTAGCTTGCTATTGCCCTGTAATGCCCCACATGTTACTCAAAATATGTATCTTATTTTTTGTAATGGGCGTCACTATTGGCCAGTCCTGAATATCACCTTTGAAAAGCCATGTTTGCCGATATTGTGAGAAAAGGTTCACCTCTGTTTTTCAACTTGACAGATGGTTGCCCCCTGTGCGAGTGGAAGATGTGACTTTGAAGACAGTCATTGTAAAAGGTAGGATTTATGTCCATGTTCAATTGTTTTACACTTTACCCTCTGCTTGAACACTTTACTTACACCAAAGCAAAATGAGGATAAAAATATTTTTTAGCCAATTAGCTGTCATTTTCATGTTGGCATGGTGTCAACAGTTATTTTGTATTGTATGAAACATGGATATGGTGAAAAATATTTTAATTAACTTTAATTTCACGCTGTCTTAAGTGGCTGTAGTCACATTATTTACCAATATTTTTAAATGGTGACAATATTCCCCAGTCTAAAAAGTGGTGACGATGTACCTGACTTGCTTGCCATAGACAACAAGAAGTGGTGTTTCATGCATGGTGTGGAGTTGCTTGAGGATGCAAAATCATTGGTAATCCAACAACATGCGTCAGTCAACATCTATGCAGTGACATAGGCTATTTGATGTGGCAGATTTGGTTGAGGCTACTCTACTCTCCTTGACCCCTGGTCTCAACTTAGGTTTTACAGGAAGTCAGTCAATGTCATTGTGATGTTAGCCCTCATCTTATCTTGTAATTTATGTGACATCAACTCCAGCACTCTAATTATGTGTTTTGTCATAGGTGCAAAAGGCTTGTCTAAGATAAGCTGGCAGTCTACACCGCATGGCCTGCGTTGCTGACATTGAGTGAAGTAAGTGTGGTGGTACATTATGTCATAACAGATAGTATTTAAGTGTTGATGTATGTCTGTCCTGTAGGATGTCTTTGTGGCTTGACCCCAGGTGTTGCCCCACCTGCAGGCCCAGAGATAGAAAGACATAGTCACAAGTCACAGGACAGACAGGAAGCACAACACAACTGGGCCTGACAACCATGTCATTTTCTTGTAATGTGTCTTTGACAGGTTAATGCAGAGTTCCTGTGCCTGACAGATACTTGAGGAAGCATCTTGGAGGTTCTCAAGGAGAAGGGAGGCGTTGCCAGAAGGAAGGTAGGATAACTCATGGCTCCAGCAGCTAATGGAAACATTGTGTTTGAGTTGCAAACAATCTAATGAAGTTGGGTATTAGGTATTAGAAGGTCAGACATTAGGTGTGGGAGACGCATGGCCCACCTCTAGGTTCACTGACTCTGAATTTTGAACAGTTCTGATTATGATGTTCACAAACGATCTGCACCCCAATAAAGAGAGCATGCGATAAGTGGCACCTGCATATCACTGACAAGCACACTATTAAATGCCCCCTATTAGTGGCCATGGTTGTCATTCACTAGACATCAGCATTTTTACATTTAGTGCCATTAAAGCTACATAAAAAGTGTGTGCACAGTGTTAAGCTTTCTGCATTTTCTTTTTCCACCATCAGGACTAGAGTGGCGAAGTGATCCAAAGGCAGACTGCACATCTACGTATATGGTTTGCAAGGAACATCCCGTGCCAGAGACTGTGATACAAGGCATGGAGCTGTACAGTGAACTCGGAGCATCTCTTGTGCATGTGTGATGCTCTTTGGACTCGGTTACCGGTATATACCCTCAATCTCAACTCTGTGGATTTGGATTTACAATTTTAAGTATCCAGATGAACTGAAATATATGAGTGATTCTACGATTCCCCTACGCTTTTGGCAAAAGCAAAATGTCAATTATCAATATTTTTTTTCAACTAAATGACCTAGATGTTTACATAGTGTATATATTTAAGTTTCCAAACAAACAAATTGCCAAGCTTAATCTTAAATCATTTGATGAATACTGTAATGAAAGCGATCATTTGCTTAATTATTTTGTCAACAGTGTTATGGACAAATACTATGTCATTTCAAACATATATAAAAATACTACAGAGTTGAAACAATATATGTTTGAAAGTGCTTATGTCCCTTAGCAGTAATGTTGTCATTAATCTGTGCAACTGATATAGAAAATGTGATTGTTGAGCTTCATAAGTAGGATTTTATGAGTCACTGTGATACAGACTGACACATTTTTCATCATAAATCCCTGTAACATCTGATTTGAATATAGTCACCCTCCTTACACAAGACTTCCTTCTCCAGAGATAATCCCTAGTGTATGTTCATAGGATTTTTCCAACACATAAGGGATCAATAGCGCAAAAACACTTTCAAAACAGTCAACCGTGTTACTCAACTGTGTTACGGTCAACAGTGCAGGGGAACAAGTCGGCACTTTTTTAGGAGAAAAAACAGAGCAGACAAACCCATCTCCCTAGACCACAAATTATTTTGTTTGTTTGTCTGTCAATATGGATATAAATTGGCAAAAACATACTCCTCCTCAACTGACATCAGTGTTGCCAGATTGGGCTGGTTCCCGCCCAATTGGGCTGCTTAGGATGGCCGTGTGCGGGTAAAAATGGCATCTATCAGAAAAACCTGCCCACTGCCATATAAATCAATAGAATTGGGCGGGTTTTTAGGGCGGATTTTGAACATTTTTTGGGCTGGAAATCATCAGCCTCATCTGGCAACCCTGACTGTCATACTTAATTGTAACACCATTGACGGTAACACCGTTGACATTTCAGCCATTTTTATGGTGTTGTGCTAACTGAGGACCTCAGAAGTTCCACCACAACACCTTAATCAATTCATGTATCTGTATGCTTTATCTGTGTTTTTCTACATGTGATTTCTAATTCAGATTCTTATGAATATGTTGATAACACAGTTGACAGGCAATTTTCCCGCTATGAGAACATGAAAAAGAATGGATTAAATTATGGAAGGATGGAGCTCAAAATTTACCAAAAAGTCTTCCCGTATCCTGCCAAAGAGGTTATGACATCACGTGATGTTATTCGTATGGCCTAAGACCAAACCATTACTGATTTATGGAGGAGGTTTCAGACCGTGACACGGTTACCACAGTTTTCGTGGACACACACAAAATGGCAAATTTCATGTATAATGGAAAGGACAATGGTCTTTCTGACAGTTTTGTCATATTGTGATGATTACTGTGAATCAACATTTGCAATCGTCTTGGGCAAAACAAGTTTCTTTACATGCTAATATGAAGACTGAATCTGACATTTGGAAAACAGGACGGCATGAAAACGCCCAAAACCAGTATTAAATATTCATTCTTGCTGAGGGAAATAATGCTATGTCTACACTTTCTGTATTATATGAAAGATAAATGTTTTCTAATGTCCAAAACATCATTGGATGCAGTTAATAGTTAGTGGAATTGCCAAATAAAATCCACGGACTTAAAAGTGTAGCCGAATTAGAGAATCACTCATATGTTCTGGTGAATTTGGAAAATATGCCCAAAAGGTTCAATCACTATAAACTACAGTAAATATGTTGGACACTGGCAATCTCAGGTTCTAAGACATTGTATAAAAGGACAATCCATCACATTTCTATGCATACTTTTATGTGCTGTTCTCTGATCTGAGTTGATGATTTTTTTTTGTCCTTATCTTAGCTCAGCATGGCATTGAGTATCATTGAGGGTTTTTTTTCTAAGCATTTTCTATGCAGATTAAAAGATGAGCACTATAATGAAAGGCGTAATAACGCCTCAGTAGCACTTCATGGACACATTGATATCATAATTAAAAACATTTCTCTCTCCCTCTCCTCCACCACTTTGGGAAAGAATCAAAGAGCCAAAAGTGATCCTGCGGGCAGTTGGTCAATTCTAAAATGTCCATTCACAAATAACATCTTTTTCATGAATGTCTAAGTAAATAAGTGAGTAAATAGACACATACTGTTCTGTTGAGAGTATGTTTTTCGGCCAAAGATATCTGACTGCATTCAAAATGGTGGATTAACATGCAGAGGACCCCACTATTATTAATTTGCCCAAGCGATTATGACATTACTTAGAATTTGCTGGTGGTTGTAAGCATTCATGAAAAAGTTGACATTTCTGAACAGGCCACATAAATTAATGTGGTACACTACTGATAATTTCAGGTTTTCTGTTTAATCATACGATTATATTGTCTAGATTTTGGTGCTTTATTATCGTTTGACTGCATGTTTGTCCAGCTGATGAAATATTAATAAAAGAAATGTTTTGAAGTTCTTGTCAAGTATATTTTTCTCATACACCTAAACAAGATATTAATTCTACATGAGAAAATAAGTATTCTAGCTAAGAAAATCAGACTAGTTTTAAGACTTTAAATGAGCTGGAAACAAGTAAATTTGCCTTGTTTTAAGCGTATTGTATGCTTGTTTTGAGCAATAATTTCTTGGATGACATCTAATTCTAAGCAATAATGACTAATAAAGGAGACGAAATTGCTTAAAATAAGAAAAAAAATCTTAACAAGCAACAGAAAAATAAGATTTTTATACTTGTTTCAAGTGTTTTTCTATGCCTACCGCTTAGATATTATTTTCTTGTTTTAAGAATTCTTACCAAGTCCAATTTGCTCGCTGCACTGGCAGATTATTTTGCTCAAAATAAGCAATTTTTCACCTAAAACACTATGTTTTGCTTATTTTTGTAGAGGGCTTTTTTGCAGTGTGTGCATTGATTAAATGTAATCCAGTAATGTCCCCAGTACCTTCACCTGGCATGCAGCCCCATATGCTATTTTCAGTGACTACTATGGACATTTGTATGTGTGTGGTTGACATTTAAGGGCGTAACGCGGAAAAAGTTATTTATAAATTAAAAAACATATTAAGTTTAAACACTATCATTATCTAGTTAGCATGATCTCAGAGGTCAGTCATGTATACAAAAGGATTAAAATGGCCACAATGCAGTGAATTTCCTGTGGTGTGACTTCATGTCATGCGGTGTGACATGCTTATGCAATGTGTTACTCAATCCTTACTTGTTTTTCATGTATCATGCAAGGATATAAGGATACCAGGAGATTTATTTGTCACATTACAAGTAATACAGTGAAACCATGCAGTGAAATCACAGTAATCTGCCTGTACAATGCATAGGCGTGTGTGGGTGGGTAGTAGTGTATGTCTGGGGTGGGGGTTAAAGGAGCAATAGTACAAAGAGCATTTGTGCAGAATATTAATAATTTTATTGTATCTTACAGAAATGTCACACCAAGGATGTCACACTGCAGGCCACATTTTCCCAAATATGGCAAAAATTAGGCGAAAATCCATGGACCACTAAGAGCTTTATTTTATTTTTATTTTATTTTTATTTTTTTTCCAATTTTCCCCATCGTTTTTTTTCAGGAATTGGAATAAAATTAACCTAAGCATTGTGTGACAGAAACATTGAAATATGTAGACATATTAACTCATTGGCTGCCTTCGGCGGCGTATGACGTCATTTCGAATAGTGACGCCCCCTGCACAGCGTTCGCCGATAATTGCGTTTTTTTACAGCCACGCCTTGAGGACGGTCTGACCTATGTTGTGTATAAATTTCACGCCTCTAGGCATGTTCTAACTGTTCCTGTAGGTGGCAGAAGTGTCCTTAGGAACAGTCAGGGCAGGGCATTAGCTCAGAGCAAGAGGAAATGTCAAGACAAAAACACCCCTTTTTACTATTATAATCTCAAAAGTAGCATAGCAAAATCATTTTTGAAAGTAAAGCACCTGTGACAGTAGTCTACTTTCTTGCCCTCTGATTTTAACACAGGTAGGCTACTTATTTTAGTGTCAGAGCCTGACCAAAAAAATCTTCCTCTCATGACCAAAATACAACCCCCTGTTGCTATCTAGCTAGAAGGCATTGTAGCTAGCTTGCCCAAAATACACCATGTTCAACTTGAGATGATCTGTGTGGCAACCGTTTCATTTTGGATAATGTGATCAGCCTACACAACATCAGGATGATGCGTACAAAAGATCATCTAACAGGAAAATGCACGGGACTAGTGGTGATGTGTCACCTCAGTTGGGAATGCTTGGCTATAAAGTTTGCTATGCTAGCTAGCACGAAATCGCTAACAACTTACAACTAAGCCTAAATAAAGGAGCCTTGGTAAGTCAACTATTTTTACTCATTCTACAGTTACTTTTTATGGATCTGTATAGTATGATCAGCTTACTGTATCATCAAAAAAGACAGGGGGGTTGCAGATTCTTGGAACAGAGTAGCCTTTGTGTCTGGTCAGATGCATTCAGCTCACATGAGAAAGCATTGCACTTAGCCTCAGACCAGCTAGCCTTCACCACTCCAATCGGCTTGTGAAATGTTGGATATGTGATCAGTACTTTATCAAAAGAAAATTCATTGAACAATATATGACAAGATCACTATAGCAGAAACATGATGACAGTAATCATCAATCTGCAAATTGTCCGCTCTGCCAAAGAAGCTGCAGTAAGCTAAGCTAAGCTGAGCTACCTGCCTACCTGCCTGCCTCCCACACACACAACACGGTACTACTGGAGGAAATAAACCAACTGTGATTCGTTCTCCAACGAGGGGAGAGCACAGCCCGTATAGAGAGATATTATTAAAAATGCTGTTGGTTAATTTATATATATATCATATTCCAGGTTTCATTAGTGTTACAGTCACACCGCAGGATATTTGACATAGGTATAAACCTTTACATGAATCTTAACAAAAATGTTTCTTCTCATCTAAGACTGATATGAAACATAATGTACCACATCTTCTTCTTTGACATTTGTTTTTAAGAGGAAAAATAACAGTTTTGTAGGTTTTTAAACAATGTTACGAAAAAACGAGGCGTCACGTCTCCCACCCATGTTTTCATCAGGCAGTTATCTTCATTTTTAATGAATCTCATACTGTAAAAAATGCACCAGACAGCACTTTCAACAACAAATTGTTCAAAGAAGATTCAAAATTAATAAATGAATATGGCTTTCATCCAGTCATACACAGCGTGGTTGATTTTTCTTGGCCCTCAGCGTTTTTTTGTTTTTCAATTTAGGTACATGTGTAAGTTTAGATATCAGTGAATGTTTCTGTAAGCAAAGCCCATTTGCTTCAGGTGATGGGAGATGGTTGCCAGCACCTTTTCAATGACTACTCAAGTTTATTTTGACATTTTGACTATTTTCTGATCAGATCAGTTGAAATGATGCTTAGGGATGATGGAATCATTTCTTGAAATGATAATGTAGCCTACCTGGTCAAGTGTCATGGCCTACAAATAACCTGGAACTCAAATGACACAGAATATCTGCGGTGGAAGTTGAAGAAAAATGGCAAATGGCAAGGTTCCAACCTGTAAAGATGTTCTGGCACTGTAATCAGAGAAATTTGAAGCAAAATTGATGAAACGTACCATTTTTTCTCATTAATACCATTACTCCAAGGCTGTAAGGTGTTCTAAAATCTAGACGTGGTCTAAAAGTTTTTGAAGCGAATGTCTGTGTGTTTGTTTTTCACGATTCCATATTTTTTTCCACAGAGCTGAGTGATTCCATATTTTTTTCCCTACACATGCTTTAAAAAAGTAACTATAACTTATTGACAAAATTGTTTTTCATTATTTCTTTTGGTGTTTCTTAAAGCCAGACAATTGCCCTTTGAAATAAGTTCAGTTCTGAGTCGGGTCTGTGATCCATCATTTAAAAATAAAAATAAAACAACTGAATGAACATCCTCCACGACAGGTGATTCCGTACTTTTTGCCAGGGGCTGTAAAATGTTTTGATATCTGTTAGGTATTGAAAATGAAACACTGAATCGTGGAAAAAAAAAACAATGAAGAAAAATGGGTAACACTTTATTTTATGGATACATCTATTAGCACTAATACATACAATGTTATTGCCTGCATAAGTACCTTATAAGGCATGTACTAAGCAAATGCTAAGGCCTACTAGGTCCTTACTAAGGTTAAATTGGTAATAAATCCCTTATTGTGCATGAACAAGACATTTGTGAATACATGCCTGACAAATGTTTGATTTTGCTTTGTACATGCCTTACAAGTTGAAAATGAAGTACTGAAAGTACTGAAAGTATTGAAAGTACTGAAAATGAAACGCTGAATCTTAGAAAAGAGAGAAAAGCAGTGAGGAAGGCACTTGCGTGGAGGTTCGTGTATATTTTCGTTCATTCATTATTCTATTTTGGATCTCATACGAGAAATGAATAAGGAGTCGTGTATGATGTTTTACGCTTGGGTATCACTTATGAAATGGAACCAAGCGCCATGTTTTTGATATATTCTAGGTACTGAAAATGAAATGCTGAATCTTAGAAAAGAGAGAAAAGCAATAAAGAAAAACATCCTTCTGAATTGCGTATTTGGTTTAGTTGGAGTCCTGGAAGTGACCTGGAAGCAAATCATGCTGGTTGAGCCTTCATTACATGTTTTCCTTGGAGGCAAACAGAGCACAACACAAGCATTGTTGATGCACTATTCAGAACGTTGCTACTTCAAAGATGTGTAATGAGTGTGCAAAGAATATTTTGTGGCTTTACCACCAGTCATGAGATGGTTGCGTATCCATCAAGCAAGCGCCACAAGCATGTCCATGCACGCAACACCACCATAGATTCTATTTGGCGTTCAAAACCCTACAGAAGTGCAGGTGTGAAATGCTATCTGGGTCCGTACCAACTGGCAACTGCAGATCTTAGAAGCAATGGTGATTGGTCGTAATGTCACTTTAGACTGATAGCATTCAACTTTGAACAATCGACTGAAGTCGCTACTTCTTACGGGTCCCCAGATAGTCTTCCACACCGGGACAGAGAACTTCGACGGGAAGCGGTAGACCAACTGCCATTGAGAACATTTGACAGCTCTGATGATTAGCATCAGTTTCCCAGTTCATCTCCAGCCTTTGGCTGTATCTACCCGGACATATTGCTTTCCAACAACATCACTAATGTTTCAAATAACACTTAGGCTGTCTTAACTTTGAGCCCCACTGCATTTGAATATGTTTTTGAATATGTTTTTGGCTACAGAGGGTAATAGGGAAATCTAGGCCAATAATATAATTAGCTATATAAAATAGAACCAAGGCATTTTAGAGAATTTATGACTGAATGATAGTCGAATTTCAGCATTTCCCCAATAAAATGGTGTTGTACTATGAAGAAGCATTAGATTGTAGAAAAATAGATTGTAGAAATTTAGATTAATAATAGTATGTCCTTGGTGGCTAACATTAAAATCATGATCGCACATGTTGCAAAATATGCGGGGGCATGACATATAGCCATTGCTATGCATTCCTCTGACGTTTATGAAGGTTTCATCGAGTGTGTAGAGTGGGCCTCTCGCTATTCACGGTTAAATGATCTGACATAAGGGAACCAAATTTAGTTCTCTTCTAATCTGCCAATTTATAGCGCAGCCAGGCCCTGCCTACCGTCATTCTAACACATTTTCTCACTCTGAAGTTTTCAATACCGTTTCAAGATATTGCCGTCAATTCAAATAAAGCGAAACATCCATGTTAGGACCGCAGACCTTCTACCATTGGGCTATTTATTTTCACAAGTGGACGGGTTTAGCTAATGAAACAATTCACAATTCCCAAACCCTGCTCAAATCCCATTTACCTTTGAAACGGTGATTTGGACAGCGGTCATTTGTAAAGGCAAAGCGACAGTACCAAGGTAAAAGATAATGACAGGGGGGATACGTGTGTTTCGCGACCACCGTTTCATCAGCTGTTCACTCCGACTGGTGCCTCGGAAAGTTTTGCCGCTAACTAGCCGTTTGAATTAGCGCGCTGATTGGTCAATGCTTCCCCCAACACAGTTGCCGGCCAATGGGAACGGCAGGCAGAGGCAGACCAAGAAAAGATCAATAGAATGTCGCTCAACCGTAATGTCTGTAAAACTAGCAGAGATTCTATGAGAAGTACCGTATTACCGTATGCAGTCTATCCGTCTGTAGTCTGTCTTCGTCTGCCTACCCCCCGGATCTACACAATTCACGTAAGTGACCTATTTTGAGATCAAAACGGCGAATTTCGCAGAAAGGTGACAAGTTTGCAGGTATGCAAATAAACCAAAGTGAAAATGTGTATTCAACGTGCGTAAAACGTGGTATGGAGAGCGCGCGATTCAGCTCATTAAGAATAGCCTAACTGCTTTGGACCATTTGCTCCCTAATGCATTTCCTACATGTAAAAAGGTATAATATGCCATTGATTACAGAAACTTTTGCCTTTATTATAAACTATAAAGTTACGTTGGGTTATAAAGTCTAGCCTATAAGGGCCAAAACATACCAAGGCGGAACGGAACGGTCGCAGGACGGACGCGGTCTTCCTGCTTAGTTTTGGCCGGCGTGCTTTTCTCTGCCTTGCACACTGACAGCGTCGGCGTGCGCGGCCAGTCCTATTCAAAACCCTAGCCACAGCCAAAGCTAGCATGCTACTTTGCCATTCATTTGAATGAGACACCGCCGGTCGCCGGCGTGAAAAATACGCTCGAGTTCTATTTTCCAAATGCAGCGCGGCGCGGAGCCGGCTCCCGCGCCGCTGACGCCCGACTACCGCCGGTTGGTGTGTAAGGACAGATAGGTTTCAATGTATTTTCACCGACGCCGGTAAAAAACGTGGCCGTTCCGCGACGCTTTACCGCCTTGGTGTGTAAGACCCCTAACATATCTCTAATTTTATAAGGTGGACACTCCAATACTGTAACCATCACTCGTGCTGCATATAGCCTGCACATCGTTAATATATGTTTTTCATCATTTTATTATTTTCTGGTGTCTCTGGCTCCAGCTACTGTTCTGGGGCGTCTTTGCTTATGTCTCGTTTGGTCGACCTTTTCTGATGCGACCCTCTATTCTAACTTTGTCTGGTGCGACTCAGGCGGCAAACTTTCCTTTCGGGTAAACGGATGGGTCAGTCAAATGTATTTGAATAAATTAATAAACAAATATCACACATTGAAAAACTATCAAAATGTTATAATTTTTTATAATGCTATTATGGTATGAGGACGTGCAGAAAACCAAATACAGCCATTTCTGCTTGTATTGCTTTGATCAAAACAGGAAGTTGTACCCTTTTTTGAATTCCATGTTTCATTCCAAAACAGAATAATGAATGAACAAAAAAGTACACAGATGTGTACAGAGGCCCATGGAGGGCCAGTGTATGGAACTCCAATCTCCCCCGTCCAATCAAACTCAGCTTCTTCTTCGTGACAGAAGAGTAAAGAAATATGCATAAATATTTGAATATATTCAAAGTTTGTTTTTACTTCAAACTTGAAATATGATTTTTGGGCAAAAGTGAAAGCCCTAACGGGAACTATGTTAACTTTTGGCAATTTAATAACTTAATATTCTATATTTTTCCACTTAAGTCACACACTGCTCTGTTCTATTGTCAATTATTTCTGTTAGCATGCACTGAGTAATTCCCTGCAATTCTTTACCTGGCTTTAAATAGCGCACCCAAGTGCCATCTTGTGGCTGTTTGGGCACATTGCAGTCGGACAGAAAGCCATATGGGATAAAAACCTATGGATTTGGTTTTTGTGTTGCTAGTGTCACACATGCAACAATGAGAAATTTGAAATGTGATATGTAAAATTCCTGGCAACACCAACATGGTGCACACTGAGAAATTGAAAAGCTTACCTATCCCCCCCCCCCCCCCCCCCACACACACACACACACGCACACGCACACACGCACACACACACACACACACACACACAAAGTCTTCATAATGATTTAGTTGCCTACCTGTCCTCATCTTAGTAGAAGCAGGCTGGCTCTTTCCTCCATGCTGGAGCTCAGTGTAGACTTGAACAGTGTAGTCAGTTCCTGGTGTCATGCCTGTGATGTCTGTGCTGCATGACTCAGTAGAGATGGTCTTTGGCTCAGTCCCTTCACTCTGGTAAGAGACCAGGAAGCTGTGTGGAGTCCTCTGCATCTCAGTAGGCACCTGCCAGCTGATTCTAGCAGATGATGCTGTGATCGAGCTCACAGCCAGACTCTCTGCGACTGGAACTCCTGAAAGACATTGTGACACACCCAGGAAACTGTGAGGGAAACCTTTTTTAAAGCTTAAGTTTTAACAAAATGTATATCTTATCTATTACTGATTCCTGAGAATGTGGCTAAAACAGGTTTTAATTTAGAAAGAAAAAGCATTGTTCAAATCCAAAATATAGAAGTATATAATCACAGACAAAGGTTGGCTGAGCAGCAATGTATTAGAACAACCTCCTTATATGTATTTTATATTTTTAAATGAGGCATGTTGCATGTTAGCCAGGTCCATATTTTCAGAATTCTGTAGCCCTGTAGGCATTTTTGGGGAAAAGTCGGCATACAGCATTTTTGGAACATTCAAAGTAGTAGAGTCATAATTGGAGGTTCCGTGACCAACCTCTGGCAACAATGTTTTGATGATTGATTTGACCTCTATGGACCCTTTAAAAAAGATTTAGCCCCCATGTCCCTCGCAAAAATCCCGGGCTTTTTTGCTAGAGAGCCAAATTCAAAATGGCGTCCTAAAATTTTCAATGGGGTTTCATTTTTAATGGGGTTTCATTTCTGGTGATTTAGAATTAAACTGGTGAGTTAGCGCCAAAACTTGGCATGGAAATCTATGGCTATATTGAAGAGTGAAGTGTGGGACACCAGGTCAACATACAAGAACAGCTGACAGCAAAGCATCAAGGATATCTGGGCTTCCATAACTCCCATGCACAGTTTCTGATATTGACTTCAATGTTAAACGCATCATGGCCGTTATGAAGACAGAGAGAGTCTTAACCAAGTATTGAACATGCTGTGTAGAAACCAAATTTCAACTGATTTGATGTGAAACGAATTTTGATGAAGAAAATTGTGATTTTATTACAATATTCTAATGATCCGGGGTTTTTGGAGCTGGAAAATATGTAAAAATAAACAATTTAATGACTGGAATAGTTAAAAAACTGGGCCATGAATCTACAGTATATCACGAAAGTGAATACACCCCTCAGAGTTTTGCAGATTTTTGAGTATATCTTTTCATAGGAAAGCATTACAGAAATGTAACTTTGACACAATGATTAGTGACCTTTTAACAACATATTTAACCGCTTAAATTTCTTGTTCACTCAGAAAAAAACAAAATACAGCCATTAATGTTTGAACATGTACTCACAAAAGTGAGTACACCCCAGATTAAAATCCGGTAGAGAAGGGGCTATGTTGGCTCGAATCGTCTCGAAATGAAACGAAATGAAAAGGGATGACAAGGGAGGTCATCAGTGTGCGTTTCAATCTTTCTTTGCATTGAACTTTTAAATTTTGAGTCTGCATCTGGCTTAAATAGATTGGTGTGAGATTTGAATGCAATCCTATGGAGAATATCATGATCTGCTTCAGTAGTCACAGTGCATGTTGACATGCATGTTTCTTTTAGGTGTATTTCAGATTGACAATGTTGACAGCATTCATGCATCCCCAAACCATGTCAGTCCCACTGCCATGCTTGGATAGTGAGAGGATACACCTTTTTTGTAAAACTCACTTGTTTACCACCACACATGCTTGACACCATCTAAAGCAAATTTGTTTATCTTGGTCTCAAGAGAGATAAACAGACCAAGGATATGGATCACTGGAACCATGTCGTGTGATCTGAAGAGACCAAGATAAACAAATTTGCCTTAGATGGTGTCAAGTATGTGTGGTGGTAAACAAGTGAGTTTTACAAAAAAGGTTTATCCTCTCACTAGCCAAGCATGGTAGTGGGACTGACATGGTTTGGGGATGCATGAATGCTGTCAACATTGGCAATCTGAAATACACCTAAAAGAAACATGCATGTCAACATGCACTGTGACTACTGAAGCAGATCATGATATTCTCCATAGGATTGCATTCAAATCTCACACCAATCTATTTAAGCCAGATGCAGACTCAACATTTAAAAGTTCAATGCAAAGAAAGTTTGAAACGCACACTGATGACCTCCCTTGTCATCCCTTTTCATTTCGAGACGATTCGAGCCAACATAGCCCCTTCTCTACCGGATTTTAATCTGGGGTGTACTCACTTTTGTGAGTACATGTTCAAACATTAATGGCTGTATTTTGTTTTTTTCTGAGTGAACAAGAAATTTAAGCGGTTAAATATGTTGTTAAAAGGTCACTAATCATTGTGTCAAAGTTACATTTCTGTAATGCTTTCCTATGAAAAGATATACTCAAAAATCTGCAAAACTCTGAGGGGTGTATTCACTTTCGTGATATACTGTATATGTCATCTATCCATGACAGATTAACATTATTGATGGAATTATGGAAATGAATCAACTTTTTCATGCTATTCTAATAAAGTGACCTGGAGCTGTAGTTGCAGGATGAAGATCAAAAGGGGGAAAAAGCAAAATAAATTGTTAAGGGTACAGTGTGTAATGTGCTCCAGGCCAGACAAACGCACATGCGCCTTGATACTAGCCTAGAAATCCAGACGCCCCTAGAGGCCGCAAATTGAATTTGCTCCCGGGGGCAGTCTAGCTACCCTGAATCTAAAAACGGCCCAAGGTGGACCTGCCATTGCAGCCAATCAAATCATGAGGGGCGGGATCGGGGGCCGGGCTAGATAGTGACGACACAACTGGGCTTTCAGAAGGCTGTGGCTCTACGCCCCAAGTGAAAACTGCTAGCGTAGCATAGCACCAGCCTACGAGGAAATGCGTCTGAACACCACCACAGCCGAAACGAGTTGCCACAGGACCCTTCTTCACCAACCAGCGAAATGTTTAGCAATTTTGGGCTTGTTAAATGGTTGCATAAACTAATATGATCCTTGTCCATGTTCTGTGTAAGCTTGTTAGCTTGATACCAAGCTAGCTGTGTTATTTGACGAGAGGTGGGCTAGCCCCTAGCTCTACCGGCAAGGTCTCATTCCCATCTCTTTAGTAAGCTACTTATATACTTACAATGCTCCCAAATGTCTCGTTTTTATGTTGTTAGAACTGTACCAAAATACCAGTTGATCTGGTTAAGATGGCCCCCAGTGCTATCATTAAGCGGGCTTGCAGAGCAAGGCCCTTGCAGGGCCCTTGCACGATTATAGTAATCTCTAAGTCCTGTTTCTTTATTCATTATCGTTCTTGTGCAGGGCAGTAAAAATAAAAAATGGATCTCCTCCTAGGCCTTTCGAGATAGAGACACCGTTCAAACACTAAAACGACCGGCTCGGCTTGGAGATCGCGTATACTAATAGGCTTTTCCGTGTCTCTTGTCGTTTTCCCGTTTTTGGCGATTTTGTGAAAGCTTGGGTCCCCATTGAAAACAATGGTGGAACCTTCATGAACCAAGGTTCCGCCACTCTAGAGATTAGAGTGTAGGAGGCTTTTTCGGTCATAAAACATCAACACTTTCACCTAGAAGTTTAGTTGACGTGTTGTTAGCGAGCTCTATGGGATGTCTCCAAATTGTCAAAGTTTCATCTCGCCAACTCCCAATACTTTTTAAATGGCAGGTTTTTAAAAAACGACAGGTCTGGGTCTATGGAGGTTCCCAGTCTTCTCAAAAGTGCCTTTTTCAAGAGATCAGCGCATGTCCCACAAGAGGTCCATTTGTGCCTGAACCGTTTAACCTATAAACTTCCTTCAAAGACTTAGAGAGATCACATGCATGACTCCGATCTGTGAAAAGGACACGTGCCAACTCCTTTTAGTTTTTTTACAACGACCTTGTAAAGACAAAACACTGGGTCTGATTCTGTTCCCTGCTAAGAGCACAATACTAACTGTCATTCAGTCAATCAGAACAGGTGCTGCAGGGTTCCATTTCAACTGTCACTGTCTCAAGATTCTATTCTTAACGAGCAGATGCGAGCAACCATTCTAGAAGTCTATTGTTCAGCTCTTCAATGCAATGTGATATAGTCTTGCTGGACTGTGCATGACAGCTAGCTGCTTGGCTTAATGGGAATGCATGCTGCTGGATTAGAGATATGGAGGTTGAGGGTTCGAACCCCACCCAAAGCCATGTTGATTTTCAAAATTATATCATATGCAGTGTTCCTTGGCCAACTTAAAATGCCATGTATGTCATTTAGCATCAATGGCAAATGTGCTAAATTACAGATATGGAGGTTGGGGGTTCGAACCCCAGTCCAAGCCATGTTGATTTTCAAAATTATATCATATGCAGTGTTCCTTAGCCAACTTCAAATATCATGTATTGTATGTCATTTAATATCAATGGCAAAGGGGCTGGATTACAGATATGGAGGTTGTGAGTTCGAATCCCGCTCGAAGCCATGTTGATTTTCAAAATTATATCATATGCAGCGTTCCTTGGCCGACTTAAAATGCCATGTATGTCATTTAGTATGAATGGCAAATGTGCTGAATTACAGATATGGAGGTTGGGGGTTCGAACCCCAGTCCAAGCCATGTTGATTTTCAAAATTATATCATATGCAGTGTTCCTTGGCCAACTTAAAATGCCATGTATGTCATTTAGTATGAATGGCAAATGTGCTGAATTACAGATATGGAGGTTGGGGGTTTGAATCCCAGTCAAAGCCATGTTGATTTTCAAAATTATATCATATGCAGTATTCCTTGGCCAACTTAAAATGCCATGTATGTCATTTAGTATGAATGGCAAATGTGCTGAATTACAGATATGGAGGTTGGGGGTTCGAATCCCAGTCAAAGCCATGTTGATTTTCAAAATTATATCATATGCAGTGTTCCTTGGCCAACTTAAAATATCATGTATTGTATGTCATTTAATATCAATGGCAAAGGGGCTGGATTACAGATATGGAGGTTGTGAGTTCGAATACCGCTCGAAGCCATGTTGATTTTCAAAATTATATCATATGCAGTGTTCCTTAGCCAACTTAAAATACCATGTATGTCATTTAGTATATCCCCAAAACGCAGAGCTGCAACACTTTCAAGATGGCTGAATCCAAGATGGCTGAATTGTTTGGCCCATAACTTCTGACTGGGTGGATGGATTTTTTCCAAGATTTCTTTTAGCTTTGTTTTCTCAATACTACTTTGTTTCATCTCTGCCCCAAAAGCCAAGCCCGCTTCCAGCATTTTCTGTGAGAATGCAATCTAGTTTCAAATGGTTTGATAAACAATATCTTAAATGATTACGTCCATTATTACTTAAAAGATAGTTCATATAACTTGTCTGCTTGCTGACCATATGTTTAGGTCTTTGTAAATGGTAATTTAATATTTTATTATTGCAGTCAGAGAGCCTAGATCCACGGAATCTCTGCCATGAACTGACAACAGAACCAGTAGACCATTTCTTGTGGGTGTAGAACAAAATCGCAGCTGTTAAAAATTACCAAAGATTCAAACACGCTAATCGTTAACTCATGTAGACATTGTGTTTTGATACTGAGTGGGTTATATGTGCAAACAGCGGTCAGTTCGTATTGTTCTAGGAGTCTCACCTCTCGTGCAGCTGTCTGCAAGTAGCGTCTCCGGAACCATTGCTGGCCACGCCCCTACAGTTTGCTGTGTGGGGATTCAATGTGATTGGTTGTTGCGCCATCCTATCGCGTGGCGTTGAGTGCCGAGGCATTTGATAGACAACTGTTTATCCCGCCCATTACTCTAGACCCATGTCAGCTTTCAGCTGAATGGGTTTAGCTCGCTAGGCTACCTTGACACTATAGTGGAAGAGAGAGACTCCTCCAGGAGCCTTGCGAGGAACCAGAGATGGTTTAAGCTAGTGGTTCCCAACCTATGGGTCGGGACCCACCTTATGGGTCGCCAAAGATCCACAGGGGGTCGCAAAGCCCTCTTGATTTTAAGGGGTTTCAGTTCAAATATATATAGCCCATGTTGAATAAAAGACAACTATTTGCCTTCTGACAACTATTTTGCTTCTATGCATTTAACTAATAAATGCATAGAAGCAACAAATTGTAAGTGCTACATTAAACATTTATTCTATATTTGACCAAAGACGAATTGAGGAATAAAATAAATAAAATTAGTTTTCGCAGGAAACAGAGGGCATCTTGTGACTCCGTCTTGTGCGGGCGCTCGCGTGGTTGGGTCACCAAAGCTTACAATAGTAAAAACATGGGTCCCTGAAGAAAAAGGTTGGGAACCACTGGTTTAAGCAACGCATCCAGACACTCCCTTCAAGATGGATGAATTCAAGATGGCCAAACTTTTGTTTGGCCCAAAACTTCAGACCAGTTGGATGGATTTGTCCCAGATTTAGTGTGTTAATGTTCTAGGGTAGATTTTGGGGGCCAACACCTTCAAAATGGCGGAATTTTCATTTGGCCCATAACTTCTAAATGGGTGGATTGATTTGCCCGGTAACACCTTATTTTAATGGTTGACCATTGCAGTGAATCTATCACATTAGGTACAGTGTAATAACCACTGTAACAATATTTAATACCATGTAATACTAGTGTAATACCAATGTCACAATGTGCAATACCACGTAATACCACACACAAATACACACTGGCGTGCACAGACATTTTGGGGGGCAGGTCCTGGGGTGGTGGTGGGGGGCATGTGGAACTGGCGGCTGCAATCACGGTTCGGTGATTTTTTTTTTTTTTTTTAAATCACATTTGAATGAACTGTAAGCTAAACAAAACATTTCAAATTGTTTAAAATGATGAATATTATGTAGGAAAGTTCAATTAATTAGATTACCATGCCGAGAGCATCATTTACAGCATGGGCTAAAAAGTATACTGTCGCTTTAACTGTGCGTCTCTCAGCCCAGTGATCAGGAAGCGATTCATTCAGATTCCTATAACAGATTCCTTACTTGGAAAACTCTGCATCTTCGGTCATTTTTCCTCCATTAGTACCGATTTTAATTAGTTCATTGGTGTTTTCAAACTGTTAAGACGAATATTAAAGCTCAACTAGCCTATCATTTCAAGACGTTGTCAAATGGATTTATTACAAGGGTATTGTGAGTGAAAACTGCTACTTTGGGTCGGAAATTTTATCCGTGTAAGTAATAACACTTTTCTGGAGGTGTCATTAAGGACAATCCTCTGTAGCCTACCTGTTTCCCCTTCCGCATTAGACATTGCTGTGCACCCTGCTTTTATTGCTGTGCAGAAGGCTATAAGTGGCAGAATTGCCAGAATTTACCCACAATGTTTTTTATCCTCCCTGGCCATGACCGCTGTTCTGTTCCATGCCACTGTCTGTCACAAATGTGATTTGGCGTGTTGCATATTTCATCAGGAGGCCAACGTTTTCCCAAACATGCCCACATGAATCCTCTTGCTGTTTCCCAAACATTCTGTTCATCTTTAGACCTGAAACTGTTTGAGCAACTTCTGAAGTCATTAGGCTAATAATGGTTGTTGCAATCACGTTACACTGTGTTAATTGTTGACATAACTTTGGCTACCTCTTCTGCGGTAGATTTGATAAATGCACAATTTGCAAAGTGTCATTATAAAAGTCAGGGCTCTGTTTAGATCACTTCCAAAGTCACAAGCAACTTTCAACATCATAAATAGGCTATTGACTGTTACCTGGCTGGAGGGGAGAACGGTGTGCGTGGCTGCCCGCCACACTGCTGCCATTGCAACGCGCTTCCGAATCTGTCAGTTCAAGCGCGCTCACGTTGACAAAGGGAGGGATGTGTGCTGTTGGAGGGGGCATGAGACATTTTGGGGCATTATTATCACGTGATTGTAATTGACAATTATGTCTAAATGATGATGGGACCATCGACTACAGCGTTAACCCTACATTTAAGTAATGAAATAATTAAAAATAAGAATAAAAAATGAACTTTCAATAGGGCACTTTGGTCCATTAAAGGCAACTTGGTGTTGCCCAATCAACACCTCGTGTCTATCTGTGCACGTCTATGCAAATACATGACGCAAGTACAAAATTGGTACATGGTGTTACACTGGTATTAACACAGAGGGGTACTGAAAAAACTGAAATCCAGGGCAGCTGGCCCTGATGGTGTTTGTGCAAGACTGCTCAAGACATGTGCTGAGGCATTAGCTGGGCCATTACATCACCTGTACAATAGGAGTCTGCAGGAAGGAAAGGTCCTCACCATGTGGAAAACATCATGCCTGATACCCGTCCCAAAGAAAGCACACCCTAAGGAACTCAATGATTACAGACCGGTTGCCCTCACCTCACATCTAATGAAAACATTTGAACGGGTGCTGCTGCGCTACTAGCCTGGGCGAATAGCCGACTGTTGACTCCGTCAATCAGTCTGGCAAAAGCCATGAGGAATCCGTCTCCGTGGACGATGGGAGATGGTCTGATCTGACTCTATCATTTAAATTAATTGAAGTTCCAAACTCAAATTAAAACCATATTATGCCTTATTAGCATGCCTGTTACGTTATAGCGTCGCAAAAGCATACAAATAACAAAACGAAAGTGTGAATATAGTTACCTTAACCAATCAGTAACGGAGCTTGCGGGTGAGTTCTACGTCACCACTCTCAACTGTTTGCTGATTGGCGAAACACTGAGAGAACCGAGCTTGAGGCTTTTGCCAGACGATGTGCGGAGCCAAAATCTTTGGGTGGAGTACAGAGGATGGCGTCGCGAGGCTACTGCGCTACCACCTCAAACCCCAGGTACGCCACGCACTGGATCCTCTGCAGTTTGCCTACCAAGAGAACGTGGGAGTGGAGGATGCTATCCTGTATCTCCTCCACAGGATACATTCTCACTTGGACAAGGGTGGATGTGCTGTGAGAATCACGTTTTTTGATTTCTCAACACCATCCAACCACTACTGCTGAGAGATAAACTGGTGCAGATGGGAGTGGCGCCTGGCCTGGTGACCTGGATCACTGACTACCTCACAGAGCGACCCCAGTTTGTAAGGATGGGTGACATCACATCTGAGACAGTGGTGAGCAGCACAGGAGCGCCACAAGGAACGGTGCTTTCCCCCGTGCTGTTCACTCTGTATACAACTGACTTCAGCTACGACTCTGCGACATGCCACATGCAGAAATTTTCAGACGACACTGCAATTGTGGGGTGTATCAGAGACGGTCAGGAGGAGGAGTACAGGGGACTGGTCGACGACTTCGTGGGATGGTGTGACAACAACCAGCTGCACCTGAACACCACCAAAACCAAGGAAATGGTGATTGATTTCAGGCGCTCCACCCCATCCTTAGTGCCTGTCTCTATTGGGAGAGAGAAGGTGGAGACTGTCTGCACTTACAAGTACCTGGGAGTGCACCTGGACAATAAACTTGACTGGTCCACAAACTCAGATGCACTCTACAGGAAAGGCCAAAGCAGGCTCTATTTCCTCAGAAGGCTGAGGTCCTTCAATGTCTGCAGCCGACTTCTGCTTATGTTCTACCAGTCTGTCATGGCCAGCGTGCTCTTCTATGCTGCGACATGCTGGGGTGGAAGCATCAGGAAGAGAGATGCTGGACGCCTTGACAGACTGGTGAGGAAGGCGGGGTCAGTGGTGGGCATGGAGCTGGAGTCACTCACCTCAACAGCTGAGAGCAGAACACTGAGCAGACTGAACTCTATTATGGACAATCAGCATCACCCGCCTAACTCCACCTTCACTAACCAACTGAGTCTGTTCAGTCACAGACTCTGTGCTTTCACCTGCAGGACTGACAGACTAAGGAAGTCCTTTGTCCCATGGGCAATTCAGCTGTTTAACAACACACAGAAGGACACTAAGAAGGACATCATCATTGGGGACTGGACTGCCTGAGATGCCAGAGCTGGCCCAGACCGGGAAACCTCTTGGCATGTGTGTGTGTGTGTGTGTGTGTGTGTGTGTGTGTGTGTGTGTGTGTGTGTGTGTGTGTGTGTGTGTGTGTGTGTGTGTGTGTGTGTGTGTGTGTGTGTGTGTGTGTGTGTGTGTGTGTGTGCTGTCCAATCACTGCACTTTTAAGGAACTTTTGGCTCTTGACCACTGGACATACTTGTTTTCCTGCTAACCACAAGCAAAGACTGTGATCTGCCGGAGCTGGCCCAGTTACTGGGGAACCTCTTTGCGCGCGCGTGTGTGTGTGTGTGTGTGTGTGTGTGTGTGTGTGTGTGTGTGTGTGTGTGTGTGTGTGTGTGTGTGTGTGTGTGTGTGTGTGTGTGTGTGTGTGTGTGTGTGTGTGTGTGTGTGCGTGCGTGTGTGTGTGGGCGCGCGTGGGCGTGTGTATGTCTAATACACTTACCTGTACTTTACTGTGACATTATGAGAAATTTCCACCCCTATCATACTCTGTACACTGCCTACTTCTACATACTATACTATATCTTAGATGTATCTGTCAACACTTGTTCCAGGTCATGTTAAGACCGTCTACCTTAACTGACAGAGCATGTTTTTCTGCAAATGGTCTATCCCAAGTCACAAAATGTCTTTTTGCACAATTACCTTTTTACATTTTTTACATAGGCCTATTACATTTTCACATTCTTTATCTTTACTATTTCTATTTTTATTTTCCCCTCCCTGACTATTCCTGTGTTATTTGTGTCTTGAAATGTCCATGTGGGCATTTGTTTATTTGTGTATTTATGTAAGCTACTGGATAACTGAATTTCCCCCTGGGGATTAATAAAGTTACTCTACTACTCTACTGCTACTACTACATTCAATACCAGCCGTTTTTTGGAATTCAACCGTAGACTCCCAGCCGGAAATTGTCAAAAAAGGTACTGCAACTATGCTGCTCATTGAAACTGGAATGCCTATTGCCAAATTTGATCTTTACATGAAAGTTTACTAAGTAACAAATATTTTCTAGTATAGTCCAAGTATAGTCATTTTTGCAGCTAAAAATGGCTATTTTTGGAAATTCCAAATGGCGGACCATGGAGAAAATCCCCCTTTTCATGTATGAAAAATGCAAATTTTCCAGTCATAATGAATACTTAGAATTTGATGGTGGTGGTAAGTATTCATGAAAAAGGTAACATTAGTGAATGGACTGCATGGATTCTGGAAATGAATAAATATATTACACAGTGTCCTTTTAAATATTGTTACACTGGTTATTACACTGTACCTAATGTGGTATATCCACTGTAATAGTGAACTATTAAAACAGTGTTACCATTTGCCCCATTTTTTCCTTCATTTTCACAATAGCCATTTGGTTTTAAGCCTATGCACGTCATTGATCTATGTATAGATATTAAATATATTTATTTTATATTTTGTATTTATCATATACGTTTATAAAAAGATGGACGGGAGTGGTAGGAGTGATGGGGGACTGGAAGAGTTGCGTTACGGGGATAGTTTTTCTAAGCACATGCCTAAATCTACAAAAGAATGCCTTCACCAGAATAAGATTAATGTTTTGGAATGGCCTAGACAAGAGTTCAGACCTGTAGCCTATTGAACATCATTTGGGTGATCTGAGTGTATAGGAGATGCACTCGCAATCTGTCTGATTTGGAGGGCTTTTGCAAAGAGGGGTGAACGAATATTGCCATATTAACGTGTGCCATGTTCTTAGACTCTTACCCACAGCTGTGTGCTTTAATGAAATCCAAAGGTGCTGCAACAAAGCATTATTTTAAGGGTAAGTATATTTATGCAACCATGTTAATTGATTTTTTTTTTCCCTTTAAAGCGTTATGCTTGTTTCTCAATCTACAGGTTGATAGTCAAGAATGAAGGTGGAAAAGCTGTGAATGTATTTGTCTTACTGGCATTTTTTTACATCACAAAAACCTGACATTTTAAGATGGGTGTGTAGACTTTTGGGAGCCACTTCAACCTACTAAAATCTAAAAGGAGAGTACAGGGAACTGATGAAGAACTCCGTCAGATGCTGGGATAATCAGCTACAGCTGAATGCCACCAAGACAAAGGAGATGGTGTTTGACTTCAGAAGGACCTCCCCGCCAGCAGTGCCTGTCTCAATCGAGGGAGACAGTGGAGACAGTCAACACCTACAAGTACCTAGGGCTACACCTGGACAACAAACTGGACTGGGCTGCTAATTCAGATGTGCTGTACAAGAAAGGTGAGAGCAGGCTTTACTTCCTCAGGAAGCTCAGATCCTTCAATGTCTGCAACCAGTCTGTCATGGCAAGTGTGCTTACCTACGCTATCGCCTGTTGGGGAGGTAGTATTAGGAAGAGGGACGCTGGACGCCTTGACAGGCTGGTGAGGAAAGCTAGGTCTGTGGTGGGCATGGAACTGGAGGACCTCACTACAACAGCCGAAAACAGGACACTTAGCAGATTGGACTCCATACTGGAATATGACAGACACCCCCTGCACCCGCTTCTGGCCAACCAGAGGAGTGTGTTAAGGCGGATTCATAGTTAAAGGGACACTCCACCCATTTGCATTAGGCTTTCCATTGCTAGACACCCAGTCATAATTTTGAATGGTCGTGCAACACTCTCTCAATTCCCCCTGAGACAGGAGAAATCCGTATTCACCTCTTAACACTTCCTCCTACAATGATGTAAAAAATCGTCATTTTGCATCATTGTAGGAGGAAGTGTAAGAGAGGTGGATTTCTGTTGAGACTACAAGCCTTTTTCCCACACTTTCAACCCCGCCCATTGGGGGTTGGACCTAATGCGCTAACAGACCTATCACAGATCAGTGTGCCAGTGCTTTTGAAATCACTGGCATTGAGGCTCCAGTAAGTCACTGGCAGAGCTGCCTGGGTGTGGCCTGTGGAACTCATTATATGGATTGTTGTCACAAATCCACAAGCACTGAAAAGTCACTTTCTGCCTTTTCTCGGCCAAGAAGGCACCAAATTAGACATTTATGCTACTATTCTACTACATATATGACCCACTTTCAATACATATTCATGTCTCCACCGGTGGAATGCCCCTTTAACGTAACTGGCGCTAACCTCATTCATACCTCCCTGGCGACGATGGCGTGCATTCAAAACCCCACATTTTTTGTAACTTGGCGTGCGCCACCAGCGACCATGCAGGTAGGCAGACAAAGCAGGAGTTGCGAGGCTACATCTACTGTAGGCTACTAGGCTTACAGAATGGACCCTGCATCATTTTGAGGATAATAAAATGTTTTAGAGAGTTATTTTATCTTCTCTCTTAAATGTTGTTCAGTAGGCTATACACACGCTGTGTTTGGCGATCTATTCATACATTCTGCAGCTAGAACAATGCTCTCACATGATCTTGGAATGATCTGGCAAGGTAGTCTACCACAAAAATCTATGCTTTATTAAGATAAGTCAGACGTTCAGTAGGCCTATAGCAGCCGTGTTTGGCTTTCCATTTTAGATCTCTACAACCTCTGTATCTGATTCTGCCGACGATTTCTGCAGTTTCTCTCATGAACAGCAGAGGGCACACTTCCGAAAATGCGAGCAAACGCCTGTAAATGGCGCTTTTGACTATGAATGGTCTGCCACATTTTAATGGTTCACACGCCAAATGCGCCACATTACGCACGTTAAGTATGCGGAGCCCTTTAAGCTACAGACTCTACAGGGCCTTTCCCTGCCGTACAGACAGACTAGTCGTTTGTTCCCAGGGCCATCCAGCTCTTCAACACCATACAGAAAGATACAATGAAAGAGATTGTAATTGGTGACTGGACTGCTTAAACCACCCCCCTCCAGACTCTTTTCTCTACTGAACAGCTACACTTCACCCAACCACCACCCCATGGAACAAGTGCCTGCACTACCTTTGGACACTTAAGGATTTGCCCAGCACAGGACAATAACTCACTACACCCCACCTCAGCTACCTCACTTATCTTACCCCCTGGAATAGTAGCTGTGAACTACTTTGCTTTTGCATTTTTATTCTCACTGGGTTATCTGCTACTGTGAACTGCCTTAATTGTTTTGTTTTGTTTGCTTTTTTAATTGAACTGAGGGACTTCTGGAATTCACAATAATTAGGAATACTTTGGCTCTTTTATGTTTACTTAACACGTTTATCTTTTTGTGTGTGTGTGTGTGGGTGGGACAATGTGTGTGTGTGTGTGTTTGGGGGGGGCATGTGTGTATGTGAGAGAGAGAGAGCGTGTGTGGCGGTACACTTTTTGTGCAATTATGTGTATAAGTTCTTTGTGTATGTTTGGATTTGTGTATTTATGTAAACTGACAGACACCTTAATTTCCTTCGGGATTAATAAAAGTACTCTACTCTACCCTACTGTACTCTACTCTAAATCTGCAGGTACAGGTGCATGCACACCCACACAAGCCGACTTAAATTGATCAGGCTGTTGAACTCTAGCCTGGCGACACCGTCCATGTCCTCCACCCAAAGATTTTGGCTCCACACATTGTCTGGCAAAAGCTTTGAGCTCAGTTCTCTCAGTGTTTCGCCAATCAGCAAACAGTTAAGCTAATAAAGCACAATATGGGTTTTAATTGGAGTTTGGAATATCAATTAATTTAAATGATAGAGTAAGATCAGACCATTTCCCATCGTCCACCGAGACGGATTGCTCATGACTTTTGCCAGACTGATTGACAGAGTCAACAGTTGGCTATTCGCCCAGGCTAGTTGAACTCCACACCGCCACAGAAATGAAACCTTCACTCGTCCCACTCCTTCTTTAAATGCTGATAAGGAAGCAGTGCTGTTAGAATCATGCTTTTTGATTTCTCCAGCGCCTTCAACACAATACAGCCACTCCTGTTGAGAAACAAACTACTGCAGATGGGAGTGGAGACGGGGTTGGTCAACTGGATCACAGACTACCTCACTGGAAGGCCCCAGTTCGTCAGACTAGGTGACCTCACATCAGAGACTGTAGTCAGCAGCACTGGAGCTCCACAAGGAACGGTGCTTTCCCCCGTGCTGTTCACCCTGTACACCACTGACTTCAACTACAACACAAAGACCTGCCACATGCAAAAGTTCTCGGATGACACAGCCATTGTTGGATGCATCAAAGATGGGCAGGAGGGGGAGTACAGGGGACTGGTGGAGAACTTTGTCAAATGGTGCAGAACCAACCAGCTGCGACTGAACACCACCAAAACCAAAGAAATGGTGATCGACTTCAGGCGAACCACCCCACCCCTGGTGCCTGTCTCCATCGAGGGGGAGACAGTGGAGACAGTCTCCACATACAAGTACCTGGGTGTTCACCTGGACTCTAAACTGGACTGGTCTGCAAACTCACATGCACTGTACAAGAAAGGACAGAGCAGACTCTACTTTCTGAGAAAGCTGAGATCTTTCAATGTCTGCAACAGACTCCTGCAGATGTTCTACCAGTCTGTTATGGCCAGTGTGCTATCCTATGCTGTGGCATGCTGGGGTGGCAGCATTAGGAAGAGAGATGCTGGACGGCTTGACAGGCTGGTGAGGAAAGCAGGGTCTGTTGTCGGCACAGAACTGGACGCCCTCACAACCACTGCTGACAAGAGGACACTTAGCAGATTGGACTCTATTTTGGACAACTACAAGCACCCCCTGTACCCAGTCTTCGACAACCAGAGAAGCCTGTTCAGCTACAGACTGCGCGCCATCTCCTGCAAGACAGACAGGCTGCGGAAGTCATTTGTACCCAGGGCCATCCAGCTATTCAACATTGCACAGAAGGACACACAAAGAGAGATCGTCATAGGGGACTGGACTGCATAAACAAATCCCACTCCTGCACACTTTATTTACCTGGACTCTTACTTCGACTCCTCTTCACTGGACAGTGCAGTCACTGGACAATGCACAGCTGCTTGTGTGTGTGTGTGTGTGTGTGTATGTGTGTGTGTGTGTGTGTGTGCGTGTGCGTGTGCGTGTGTAGTGAGACAGGGGGGCGACTTGTGTAATATGTGTGTTACGTCTTGTGAGCAATGTTTTCATTTATGTATGTGTGTGTGCTACTTGACACCTTCATTCCCGCCTGGGATCAATAAATGCTACTCTACTCTCTACTCTACTTTTTTACGTTCAGATGCAAAACCCCCCAAGTGCCCCCTCAGAAAATAATCTTAATTCATTTTTATTTAATACAAAGCTATCAAAATTGAATATGTTTTATTTTATTTATGTCATATAACTATTTGTATGTATTATCAAGTACATAAATGTAAACCAAACCAACAACGGGGTTCTCTAAAAATATAGAAGTGCAGGTCTTCAGAAATGGAGTTAGGGGGTTTTGCATCTGAACTCTTCAAATGTGTAAAATATGTTTTCCTTACTACAATTTTTTTCTTTTTACTTTTTTTTGGGGACTGTCCAAACAGGGAAGCTTTTCATTGCACATACATTCTGGAATTCATGTACTCATGACAAATACATGCCAAATCTTGTATATTTTATTCATTCCCAGAAATTCTCAGAATTTCAAATTTAATGTAATATAATGTAATGCAATGTAATGTACTGTAATGTGTCTCACTTGTTTTCATCTGAGTAGAAGCAGGCTGGCTCTTCCTTCTATGTTGGATCTCAGTGTAGACTGTAACAGTGTAGTCAGTTCCTGGTGTCAGTCCTGTGATGTCTGTGCTGCAGGACTTGGTAGAGATGGTCTTTGGTTCAGTCCCTTCACTCCGGTAAGAGACCAGGAAGCTATGGGGAGTCTTCTGCATCTCTGTAGGCACCTGCCAGCTGATTCTAGCAGATGATGCATTGATGGAGTGCACAGCTAGAGACTTTGGGACAGGGATATCTGAAACAGAACATACAATTAGATACTAAAAATCCAACTCTTCGCTTGTAAGTGCTGGTCGTCAAGGAGTGCTACTTCACTTTTTTCTGCCAAGCAGGTGCACTTCGGCTCAAGATCACTTTAAAATATGGCTAAACTCAACTTCAGTATGTGACTGTGGGTAAAGTCTTGCCAACGATTCCAAAGGCACACTGCTGGCATAAAGTTGAAAAGCCTTTAATGAGATGGGCTGACGTGACGCGTCGCGACTACTGTCTTCTTCAGAGTTCTGAAGACTATAACCAGGGCTGGACTGACAGTATGGCATACCGGGCATTTTCCCGGTGGGCCGACGCCCCTCTTTATTTTATTTATTTATTTATTAAATGTACTATTTATTTTTTATTAATATATTTTTTTTAACAAAAGAGACCGGCGGCCCACGATGTCATGTTGACGGCCCTCGGCCAGGGCAGTTCTAGGGGGTGGCAGGGGGTGGCATTTGACAGAAATATGATATGCCAGCCCAGGACCCCCCTCAGATATAATAGACTCTAGCCCCCCAAAAAATGCGTAATAACGAACGAAATCGCAAATAGCGGTTCAACAAAACCTTGTTTTCCCCCACACACTCTTTGATGCATGTTTGTATAGACATCGTGGCTGCGAAGTGTGACATGTGGGGTACCATTCGAAAGCTTACATTCTCCTCTTTGCAATGATAGGCATGATATCACAACAATGACACATAGAAGCAGAGGTGTGCTTTTATATCGTGAGGAAGACAAAGTCTCGGAAAAAATGCACTGTATTTCATTCACTTGGTTTTCCTTTTCCAAGTCAAATGTGTACCAATGAACATTTGTAAGTATATGCCTATGCTCTATAGTCCATGTGATAAATATATAGATTTGTTATGATAGACTAAATGGAGATTAATTGTAAACTTTATGGTTAATTCCTGAGACTTAATTTTATTCCTCCTGTACATTCTGCTCATTTTTAAGGCCAAAATATTCACAGGCATGTGCTAATTGCTGTCTTTGTGGTGGAATGGTGCTGTTGGGGATTCTATAGAGTAGCCAGTGAGTAGCCACTAAGCATATAATTGTTACTACCAATAAATATTTCAAGAAGACGCTTTTGCACACCTCTGTGGTTGGGCTGGTGGAAAGGCTGGCAGGAAATCCTGCACACTGTCCATTCCACCAACAAACTTTAATACAACATTTCGAGAACTTAATACAACATCTGAACTTTGAGTTTCTTGATGGAATGGACAGTGTGCAGGATTTCTTTACACCTGATTACCAATAGATATACATTTGAATATTAGGTTTAAGTATTTTATTCTTTTTATTTCTTTGTTCTTAAATGTTGATCATCCCCTTAGCTCTTATATGTATTCTTATTTTTAAATATGTGTCGTTATGAAACTGTCTTTTTATGGTTTGCCCTTTAGCATAACCTATCCCCCCCCTTTTTTTGTTCTACATGATGCTCAGTTTTTAGATCTTATTGATTGTGATTTTTCTTCTTTATCTTGTCCTATGTCCTCAAGTATGTCTATGTGTTCTAAGGTTGAAAGTTTCCTTTCAAGTCCTCCTACTTGTCCAGCACTTTGGCTTTATAAATGTCCAGCACTTTGGCTTTATAAATAAATTGACTTGACTTATTTGTAGTTAATAATTTATCCCTCTGTTCTTGTCTAGTCAAGCCAGACTGTTGAGGCAGAAGTTAACTACTTTTGCCTCCCAGACTGTACATTGCAAACCTTTTTAAACCACCATCTGAAGCAAGACGCTCCAAACCCAATAGTGAAGGTCTACAGTATGTGCCTAACATTAGAATAAGTACCTCTCTTTGTGTCCAAGGAGCTGATTGTACTGAAGGGTGCAGATAAGGGCAGTTCATCCCCAGCTGCTAGGGGCTCTCTTCTCTCAACTTCCAGGTTTTCTGCCAGCTTACATGACCAATTCATAGATTCATTTTACATAAACAATTGAACGTGAAATCACTGCACGTATGGTGGGTTTTTTTGGTACCTGAAAGAGAGGGGTTTTTTCCATTAGAAGACAATTTAATGGCGGTGCTCCGCTAATTACCGGTATGTGGGGCCGGTCTGTTCTCCCAGTCCAGCCCTGACTATAACCACAGTCACTACTGAAGTTGAGTTTAACCATATCTTAAAGAACATAACATTATTTAGTTTAGTTTAACAGCTAAAAAGAGGCAGTAGCAGGTAGCATCATTGTTATTACAGTACATCTGGTAAGTGAATGCACCCCTCACATTTTTGGCAGGTTTGTGAGTTTATCTTTTCATAGGAAAGCATTAAAGCAATTTCACTTTGACACAATGATGAGTGACTTTTTAACAACATACTGTATATTACCTTGTTCACTCAGAAAAAAACAAAATACAGCCATTAATGTTTGAACATGTACTCACAGTACACCCCAGATTATAATCTGGTAGAGAAGGGGCCGTGTTGGCTCGAATCGTCTCATAATGAAAAGGGAGGTCATCGGTGTGCGTTTCAACCTTTCTTTGCATTGAACTTTTACATTTTGAGTGTGCACCTGGCTTAAATAGATTGGTGTGAGATTTGAGTGCAATGGAGAGTACCATAATCTGCTTAAAGGTACACTGTGCAGGAAATGGTCAAAAAAGGTACTGCAACTATGCTGCTCATTGAAACTGGGCTGCCTATTGCCAAATTAATAAACAAGTATTTTCTAGTATGGTCCAAGTAGAGTCATTTTTGCAGCTAAAAATGGCTATTTTTGGAAATTCAAAAAAAATGTCATGTATGAAAAGTGCAATTTTTCCAGTCATAATGAATACTGCATCAAATTCTAAGTATTCATTATGACTGGAAAAAATGCACTTTTCATACATGAAAAGAGGGATCTTCTCCATGGTCCGCCATTTTGGATTTTTAGCTGCAAAAATGACTGTACTTGGACCATACTAGAAAATATTTGTTTCATACTTAGTAAACTTTCATGTAAAGATCAAATTTGGCAATAGGCAGCCCAATTTCAATAAGCAGCATAATTGCAGTACCTTATTTGACCATTTCCTGCACAGTGTCCCTTTAATAAATAGCAACTAGATTTCATTCTTGCAGAAAATGCTGAAAGCCTTTTTTGCCAGAGCTGAGCAGTTATATATTTATATTATTAAAAATTCTGATCGGTACTCTAGCCCTAGTTATAATCTTATAATCCTCCTCAGCAGAGTTTCTCAAAAACACTTGCGTAGTACTAAGTAGTACTTAAGGCTGTCTCAAGGAAATCATGAACTAGATTGCATTCTCTCATTGGGGCAGAGCTGAGCAGCTATATGTTGTCACTTCAATCTGCTCACGTCATTACCTTACATACCTGTCAACCATCCCTAATTTCCCGGGAAACTCCCTAATTTTGACTCATTTCCCAATTTCTTCCCGATTTTACATTTTTCCCGGAAATATCCCGGATTTTTCACATTATCAAAAAACACAGTCGGTCCAGTAGGTTAATTATACCCACGGCCCTGTCCGACGAGCCACACCCCCTCTTGAAGAGAGATAAAGAGGATCTTGCTTATCAAGCTACAGTACCTGCCAGAAGATTGTATGCCAGATATGACACCAAGAATTGAAGTTACTTGAAAATACGAGCTGTCAACCTCGAGCTCCGTAGCGATTGTGCCCCCACTCTTATCCTCAGAAACCGTCAGTTCAGTTCATGCAACACATAAAACAGCCTCGGAACAGCGAATCATGCCATTAACCTAATCACAACCTGTACCAGCACGACACTTTGCACGAACAGACAACTTGTGCGACAAAACCACAAGAAGAAATTCATTGCGCTCATTGCACTGTTACTACACGCTGTGAAACGTGTGCTGAGGGATTTTAGACAGTAGTCTTTGCACGCGTGCTGTTGTGAAAAGCAGAGTAGAACGCACCGTCCGATCCGCCTCTGTCATCGCATTGACTGTCAGTTAATTTGGCCTTTAGAAAATTTCCCGGATTTCGGCTTAAAATATGTGAATTTTCCCGGATTTTGGGAGTTCAAAGTTGACAGGTACACTACCGGTCAAAAGTTTGGGGTCACCACACTTTCCTCCCACAATGCTTCTTTCTGACAGTCAAGCTTATTCCTTTTCAATTTCAGTTCTGGTATAAAATCAGTGTATAGAGTTACTGTTCCCTGAAATGAATGCAAATTAAACAGTTTGACAGCAGTTTGATATTGGAAAAGGTATTTACTTGTATAGACAATGCATAGAATAGACCAACATGTATCACTAACCTTTGACTAATCAAAGTGTACTTTTACTAAGGTAGTGTCTAGTCTGGTGTACTAATCAAAGTGTAGACTCCTTTGGCATTAATAATAGCCAGTTGCGGTTCTACAGATTCATTCCCGGGATGAGATGTGGTCCAGAATTGCCCATGAGCTCTATGAGACCCATGCATGCAAAAGTTGATGTCTGCTCCTGTCAATCCATACAATGCCGGATGATATACACATCATTTGAAAGAGGAGAATCTACACTTTCCAACGATGTATGGCACTGGCTTGCACACTAAAACATCGCTGAGACAATGGATCATGCATTCATAAGAAGGTTCATTCTGATGGCTAGAAAATCATGCAGCTACTTTGACTTGAATTTGTGGATAAGGTGGCAACTCAACAAATGTCATACACCTACCATTGGAAAGGACACACACTGAGCTTTCCAATAGTTCCATGCATTCTCTGATAAATCAAATAAATGTCTGTAGAAAAATGGACTAAAACACATATTTCTATGTAATAAATGGGTGAAAAAGCTTGGTTAGATTTCACTCTTCTGTCCAGTTTAACCGATTTTATGGGTAATCAAACCTTTTTTCACCTGTGGCTGTTCAGTACTTTCCATTATTCCATTTCAAGCTTGAATTGCAAACAAATAACTGGAAAAATGAAGGTGACCCTAAACTTTTGAACGGTAGTGTATGTTACCTTACCACGGAAAGCTTACCGTGGTCATTACACCCTGTTGCCGTTCGGAATGCGGGGGCAGTATAGCACTGCTTTTGCAGAGCAGCGTCTGCCTGTGTTTGTGTGTCTGCTTGTGCTTCAGTGCTTGTCATCTCTAAAGCCAGGGCTAAGAATAACGAAAATAGCAAAACAGAGTAGGCTAATAAACCGCAATGGAAAGACTGAGGAGACATGAAATCAAGCGGCGGAGTTGGGAGCATATGGTGAATTGTGCTCAAGATTGAACATGCTGGGCGTTAAACGCCAAATTACGACAGAAAGTGCAGTCAGTGTGAGCTAGGCTACTGTAATATTGCTTATTACCTATCCTACCTGATCTACACAGTTGCCGCTATACCCCAAAATGTAAGGTAGCACAACTAAACAGTAGGTTGAAGATGGGGTAGCCTATTATTGGTGCTTGTGAATATTTCATCCTCTCAATGCGCCGCAGTGCCTGAGTGTGCCAAACCATTTTGAGTGGACTGATGTCGCTTGCTTTGTGTATCAAACAAGCCTGTCTCATTTGAGCGATGAGCACAACACAAATTGAACCACTCAAATAGAATCTGTATGTGTGTGAGTCAAACAGACATGAACAACATTGTAATGAAGTAGTGCCCCGTAACGTCAGCATGAGAGAGGTGCTTTTACATTTGGCGACGACATTCTGTCTTCAAAACTGGCGCATTGGCTGCTTCCCCAATGTTGCAGGCTATTAGGCTACCTGATCTACACTGTCGCTACCACAAAAAAACAAGGTAGCACAACTTAATACTATTACTAGCCTATATATCTAGTAAATAGTAGGTTGAAGAAGGGGTATTATTGGTGAACATTTCATCCTTTCAATGCGGGACACTTTCGATTCTGTTTTCCACGAAGCGTCAGAAATGCACTGTGCGTAATTTTACCAAAAATATCCACATAGAAGAATCAATGGTAGGCTTATCATCAGAGAGAGAGAGAGAGAGAGAGAGAGAGAGAGAGAGAGAGAGAGAGAGAGAGAGAGAGAGAGAGAGACTTCTTTGGACACTTAAGACACTAAGCAAAGAGCAAGCACACTTGCATTGCGAGAGAAAAAGGGCGTCCAGTGCAATTATTGCCACTGCATGTGTTGTTGAGAGAGAGAGAGAGAGATTGAGAGAGAGAGAGAGAGAGAGAGAGAGAGAGAGAGAGAGAGAGAGAGAGAGGAGAGAGAGAGACACACACATACACACACACATCCTATATAGGCCTTGAGCTATGGCCCCAAATTTTGGCCATCGGTGCCATCTGGGGGGGGGGAATGCTAACAATTTTTTTTGGTAAGGTATATCCCCCCACTACTAGAAAAAGCCTGATAGCAGTCACGGGGTGGTAGCGAAACCCCTTTTTTCGGCTCTTGAAGTGACTACCCCCCTCTATTAAATTCCATTTTTGAATTCGGATGCATGTCTAGTTCAGGCTCATTTCGTGGGGTATTGCCAATACTCTATACCATGGTGCCTGGTATTACTGGAAAGGGGACCTTTCAGGCTTTCATTTAAGATCATTGGTGAACCTGTCTGACAAACACAGAGGTCACAGCACTTCATTAAATCAGACATAGCTCACATTTTCCAACAACTCTTGGCTAAACTGTATGCTTTTGTTTATCTCTGTGGCATGAAAGAACACCAAGGATACAAAATTCAACAATCTCAATACGCAGTGCACTCTGCTGATTTAGAAAATGTATAATATGCCCATACAATTGTTTTGTATGCGTTTGTGAGAGCGTTAAATTTGAATTGTGCAACCAGCAAAAGTCTTCAAAATAATAGCCAATACATGCAGGTCATCTGTTGGAAGTATTGGGCCTTTTTCCTTCCAAAGTTTCTGCTTGGCATCACTGCTTGGCATTAGGCCTTCATTTAAGATCATTACTAAATCTGTCTGACATACTCAGAGGTCACAGCACTTCATTAAACCAGAAATAATAATAACAAATGTCGCCTAAACTGTAGGCTTTCTTTAGTCCCTACGTACTGTAAACCATGGGAAAACATCAAGGACACAAACCCCAACCATTTCAATACTCAAGGCACTCTGCTAATGCAGGCAATGCATGATATACCCATACAATGTATTGTGAGAGCCTTACAAAAGGCCATAATGACCATTAATATGACATAATTTAAGTCCAATTCTGTCCTATCTCTTTATAGACGTAAGGAAATGTAAGGAGACATAAGACGTAAGGAGATAAAAGAGATGAGCGGGGGCATGGGGAGGCACTGTATGTACAGTAGATGTAGAGTTGGGGGGGGGGGGGGGGGGGGCAAGGGGGAGAAGTAGGGGTGAGGTGAGTGGGGGCAATTGAGGGGGAGCACTATTGGGTGGGGGGCAAGGCCAGGGTAGTGGAGGAAAGTGAGTGGAGGGCACTGTTGAGTGGGGGGAGGTGACTGGGGGGGCACTGTGGAGTGGGGGGGGGTAGGTGAGGGGGGGCACTGTGGAGTGGGGGGTAGTGGGGGTAGGTGAGGGGGGGGGGCTTAAAGGAAAGTGAGGGGGGATGGGGAGATAAGACACTGTAGGGTGGGGAGAGGAGTGGGGGTGAGATACTGTAGAGCAGGTGGGGGTAAGGGTGGATAAATGTTAATGATAAAATATTTGGAATAGTTTCAGAAACGTCTACCATATTGAATGTTGGAGGGAATTTGAGATGCCCTAGTTTCAGCAATGTTGTGTATATGTTTAATTGAGCAATTTTTGACCACTTTCTTTAGGATATGTCACGGTGCCAAAATCGAAATTCACCTCCTATTGTTCAGCCATGCTCATATCGGACTGTGTGACAACTAGCCTAGAAATCTAGACGCCCCTAGGGGTTTGGCGTGGCCAGGCTATGTGACAACATCAGCATCTTCAAAATCACCCGTAAACAGTGGCTGAAAACAAACCAGACCTGCTCCTATTAATTAATAGTATGAACATTGTTTTACTCTGGATATATTTGGTGTTTGTGGTAAAATGTCATGTCTACTGTAATGCAGTATTGTTTTTTTATTATGGCTACCTGCCTTAGGACTACGGATGACATTTGGCAACTATGCAAATACCAACATATTTATATTGATGTTTTTTTAACTGATGTATTGAATAGTGTGTATTGTCCTAATCAAATGAAAGAAAGAATGAATGAATGAATACATTTGTCCATTAGGCAATAGGAAATAATTGTGCTAAAAAAAAGGAACCGTACTCATCAATGAATATTATAGGCTTACGTCATTGCAAGGACCATAGGCCTAGTTATTTCAGCAGTTGACTGTCTATGTGCCATTTGACCATTGTAGGAGGACTATTCTCTGCTTCAAGGAAGCGAAATCAAACTTATTTTTTGTTTGTTTAGTCAACCTTTGGTAAAATATCTGTAAGAGAATATAACAGAGAAGTGCTGAAAAAAGTAATCTACTATGTAGTAGGCCTATATTATGGCCCCACAGTATTGAGAAAAATGCATGAAAGTCATCCATTTTGGGAAATACAGTAGCAGCCATATTGAATTTTGACACAAATTTCAGATGGCATCAAGTTTGAATTTCTTCTGCTCGCGCACACGCACGCACGCACGCACGCACGCACGCACGCACGCACGCACGCACGCACGCACGCACACACACACACACACACACACACACACACACACACACACACACACACACACACACACACACACCTTTTCTCTATGGCAAAAAATTAGCCTTTGAATCATTTGGGGAAGGGCTACCATATTACATTTTGGGAAATATTTTTCAATTTCTTTCAATAAGCTTTTGGTCAGTAATCTGTGAAATGTCTGGCAGGACAATATGTCTATTATTAAGCAGTGCTGTATGTGCAATTTGATCATTTACTGACAACAGTACCATTTCAAAGCGGATTTATACATTCTTATGCACATACATTCATACTGTATGTATATACACTATACATACATATATTCATTCATTTTTCTTTTTATCCAACATTTGTATGTATGTCTGTAAGGAGATATTACAGAATTGGTCAGAAAATAGGTCATTAGGGCCTTGAGGATCATTACGGTCTTTTAAAGGCTCCTGCAAATATTGTATAGGTACATTATACATTTTCTGAATCAACAGCATGCCTAGATTTTTAAAATCATTTGGTTTTGTGACCCTGATGGTTTCCCATGGTATAGGGACAACATAAATCATACAGTTGAGGTGGAAAATACCAGATATTTTTTTTTCTTCAGCCTTTTCCAAGATCCTGGTCATTGTAATGGGGGCAGGTGTTACCTTTTGGGAAAATATTTGGAGTAGGCCCATGTTAAGATTTTTTTAAAATGTAAACAAAATCTGCCCCCATTAGAATAGCAGCATGCAGCATCTCCGGGTACTGACAAGTCAAGGGTAATGTGAGCAATACAACAACATATTGAAATTGGCAGGAGAGATCATTTGAGTATTTGGGGGGGGGGGCTTTTCAAGCCTTTATTTTTTGTTTATATGAGACAGGACAGTGAAGGAGGTGACAGGAAGCGAGTTGGGAGGGAGAGATGGGGGAGGGTCGGCAAAGGGCACGGTTCAGAATCGAACCCGGGTCAGCCACGTAGTAGACCAGTGTCCTACCATTAGGCCACAATAGGGCCGAGAAATTATTGGTTTAATGACCTCTGTCAATGTCAGCACAAACATTGGCAGGAAAAAAGGCCTGATATTTCCAGCTAATGACCTGCTATATTGGCTACTATTTTGAAGACTATTGGTGGTTACACAAGTCAAATTTTAGGCCCTCACAAACATATACAAAATAATTGTATGGGCATATTATCATTTTCCGAGTCCACCGAGTATTGAGGTTGTGTAATTTTGTGTCCTTGGCGTTCTTTCATGCCACAGAGATAAACGAAATCAAACAGTTTAGCCAACATTTGTGAGAAAATGTGACCTATGTCTGGTTTAATGAAGTGCTGTGACCTCTGTGTGTGTAAGAAACATTCAGCAATGGACTGAAATGAAAGAATGAAAGGTCCCCTTTCCAGTAATACCAAGCGCTATTGTATAGAATATTGACAATATCCCAAGCTGTCCTGGACCTTCTTTCGTGCAACTGCACTACAAAATGCTCTAGCCATCATTGTGTTTGTCTGGTAAATGGCCTCAGGCGCACAGACATGTGTAAACTGAGAGTGTGCGGAAACCAGGCAACCATAGACAGTTCAGATGAAGGGGATGACATGGAAGATGAAGAGTACTGACGACGAAATAATATAAATCTACATGAAACTATTCTTTCATTAAACATATTCCCTTTGCAACATGTTTCTTTATTGGCTTGTAACCCCTTGTATAGGGTCTCAGTCTATTTGTTTATGAAATAGCCTGTATAAAATGTTGTATATGAACATTTATCTAAATTCTGTTAATGAGATACCATATTTGAGTGGTTTAAGTAAAGTGTTACCCAATGCCCTATCATTCCAGGGCCTACCATCTAGATTGTATTTCTTCACATACACTACAACAGTGTTTCTCAAATTTTTCGTGCCATTCCCCCCTTCAGAGGAAGGGTGTCTGTCTGCGCTCCCCTCGAGCAAAATGGTTACGAAAATACAAATAAATAGGCCGTCGTGAAGTTTATTAGAGCCTGATATACACGTACAGTATGGCCTATGTTCTCTAAATATTAGTGACTTAATGGCAAAGCAGAAAAGTATTAAAAAAGAAAAACCTTCTGACTTCACGCGCCCCCCTAGGGGGGCTTCCGGCCCACTTTGAGAAACACTGCACTACAATAATTGAATACTTTAACAACTTGTGAATGTTATGTACATTCACATATGAACTACAGTATAAACAAAGTTTGTTTAAGTAAAGTGATACCGGCATTGTATTAGTCCATTCTATTGGGTCCGATTTTGAAGACATTTTTGCTGGTTGCACAAGTGACATTTAAGGGTCTCACAGACATATACTAAATGATAGCATGGGCATATTATACATTTTCTGAATCGGTAGAGTGCCCTGAGTATTGAGGTTGTTAACTTTGGTGTCCTTGGTGTTCTTTCATGCCACAGATGTAAACGAAAGTGCACAGTTTTGGCACAATTTGTGTGAAAATGGGAGCTATTTCTGGTTTAATGACGTGCTGTGGCTTCTGTGTATGTCCGACAGATTCATTAATGGGCTGAAATGAAAGCCTGAAAGGTCCCCTTTCCAGTGATAACAAGCACGATGGTATAGGATATTGGCAATACCCCCAACATAAGCCATAACTACATATACAGCCGATATTAAAAAACAGTATTTATTATAGGGGGGTAGTAACTTCAAGAGCTGAAAAAAGTGATTTCGCTACCACCCCATGACTGCTATCAAGCTTTTTCTACTAGTGGGGGGATATACCTTGCCAAAAAACATTGCTAGCATTCCTCCCCCCAGATGGCACCGGTCGGCCCTGCGGCTCATAGCCTAATACACACAGACTGTAGCCAGCAGAAAGTAGCGATAAATGACCTCCCCCTTCCTTACACTTCTTGCTCCTAAAGCTTGCAGCTTGCTTAGCAGTAAACAAGTTGACGTTCTGAAAAGTTTAGCCGCTTTGCATTAAGTTTTTGAGCAGACACTTGTCCACGGTGACGCAACCTCGAAAGAGAAAAGCAGAGACTGTTCACAAATAACTGAATAAAATTTTCATTTAAAAAAAACAGCAATTGTATGAAAATGTGCTTGGTGACCACACTGCCTATCCAGATGCACGTATGGGCATCAATGAGAAAGAGAGGGAGAGACGGAGAGCGATTAGCGGTGTATCTGTGTGTGTGTCGGGGGAACATTTGAAGTGAAAAAACAACCCTCCCCCACTTCAGCATCAGATGTTGGTGGTCTACCACAAGTCAATCCTTGTTTACCCGACTATCTTGTAGTATTCATGAAGTTCATAAAGCCAGTCTAATATTGTTATATATAGGCGAAGATATCAAAAATCCCTCCGCATTTCTGCATTGCCTGAATTTATGTAGGCTAAAACAACTTTATTTAGGCCTGACTTATTAGCCTTATTTATTATCTTATTTAGGCTTTAACGTATTTTACTAAATATTGAAAGAAGGAAAAGAAAAGACAGACAAGTTGAGGCTTACTGGTTGTAGCCTATTACAGCAAATCGAACATGCACTTTATGCACACACTAGCCTGAGGGCAAACATATTGCTAGTAAGCTGTTGGCACGATTGAGATAACCAGGCTATGCCTGTAATAAAAGGAATTCAACTACCTGGGCACACACTAAAATACTGATAGGCTAAAATTGCTTGGATCTTCGGAGCGCAGTGGGTTTCGTGGGTCAGGGGGGATGGGTAGTGATGGCAGGCTTGATGTCTTTTTCCCCCACCCCTGCAAGCACGCACGCGGACACACGGGGTCGAGACATTCAGGGTACCACCACAATACGATGAGCACAAAAATGACTGAGTGCGCGCCTTTCAATGGGCGGCTAAATATGCCTGTTGCATAGCGTAGGCTAATTATTCACACATCACGTCAAGTCACAAATTAGTAGTCTCTTGCAGTTGACCTATGCCAAATTAACGTCCTCCCTGTAAGGCTGCACCAATTCAAACAGGTAGAGAAGTCGGGTTAGCCTATAGCCAAAGTCTATAAAATGTGTGTGCGTGTGTGTGTGCGTGTGTGCGTGCGTGCGTGCGTGCGAGAGAGAGAGAGAGAGAGAGAGAGAGAGAGAGAGAGAGAGAGAGAGAGAGAGAGAGAGAGAGAGAGAGAGAGAGAGAGAGAGAGAGAGAGAGACTTGAGAACGAACGAATGCTTAGAAGATGAAAAGCCTCCCTGGCTGCGCAGACATTGTTTATTTAAAAAATGTTTTGCATAGGCCTACAGTTTTTGGACATAATTTAGTGGCATCTGGGCTACACTCGGTGCATTGATTAGTCATGTATAGGCCTAATAGCAAACGGCAAAAATGCAGGTGGGGACGTGCATCTGTTCTGTTGGTTATGGCTACGAGAGTTCTGCATGTGTTCCCTCGCAGAACAACAGTTAAGGCCGTGGCAAAAGGCTACTCTTATTTTAAAAAAGAATGCAAACGAAAATATATCGCAGCCTACCACACATATGTAGATAGGCCCATGTCTTAATGTCGACTAATAGGCCTGTACTAATTAATTGGCACACGCTTATGAAGTTGCCCCTCCTTGCTTGATATGCACGGATAAGATGGAAAGCCCTGGTTGCGCAGACATTGTTTAATGGTTTAAAAAAAAAATGTTTGCCATAGTTTTTGGGCATAATTTAGTGGCATACACTACACTCGGTGCATTGATTAGTCATAGCAAACAGCAAAAATGCAGGTGGGGACGTGACATCTGTTCTGTTGGTTATGGCTACCAGAGTTCCGCATGTGTGCGCCTGTCCTTCCCTCACAGAACCCGACAGTTGCTTACACTTAATTTTGAGCACGAAAACAGCAATATCAGTCGCTTGCTAATTTTTGCCAATGTGACAACATTCATTAGGGAAGCTGTTAGCGATGTGAAATAAATAGCCGACGCTTAAACGCGGCGCTGTAGGTTACCACGGTGAGGTTTATTGCACTCTCCGTAATTTTACCAAACGAAAAAAGTATCCACATCCAGAAAACATGTCTTAAATTGCATTATTAGACGTTTCAAATCTTGCGATGCGAGAATCGGTAGGGGCTTCTGGCTACACTCAATTTAGGTCTACACATTTTGTCAGAGCTTGCACATTAATGGCAATTCATCCGATCATCATTTTAAAAAAACGAATATTCATTAGGCTATTTATTCTTTTTATGACTCTTCCTACTTCCTGGAGGTGTTCTCACACAATTTAATTAGGCATGTTGTTATCCGCTGAATCGGTGCGCGCTGGTGAATATGAGCATATTAATATGCCGTCAGCATCGTCCAAAATATTCCATATGGTAATAAATGTTGCCTACACATTTGCGCTTCTTCACCACTCTGTGCTATGGTTATCTTGCTTAATAAAATAACGCTGGTATGATGCGTCCTGGTCAGATGATATGAACAAGAGAGAGAGAGAGATATCATATATATATACATTTTTTTTAAATCCTTCTGGATTATGGGTTCTTGGGTCCTTTTGGGTCTCTCATTACAAACGTGAACATGCGCTACCACGTGGTAGAGCGTATAGCGAGCGCTCCCAAGTGCCATCTGGTGGTTGTTTGGGTACACTGCAGCTAGGCCCGGTAGGTGACGCGATAGATAACGTGTCATTGCCGCGTCGAAGGGTGTGCATTGTATGGGGACCAACTGTACTATATATACATCAAAACCTTGCTTAGGCTTAAAACCAAACAACTATTGTGAAAACAAAGCTAAAAAACTGGGGTAAATCCATCCACCCAGTCAGAAGTTATGGGCCAAACAAAAATTCAGCCATCTTGAAAGTGTCCTCCAAAATCTAATCAGTTCATGTACCTACCCTAGAGCATTAAAACACCAAATCTGGGACATATCCATCCACCCGGTTAGAAGTTATGGGCCAAACAAAATCTTGAATTCAGAGAGACACGGACATGCTATAGCATAACGAATCATCTCCAAGCTGAGCCGGTCGTTTTAGTGTTTGAGCAGTGTCTCTATCTCTAAAGGCCTATGAGGAGATCAATTTTCTATTTTCACAGACTGACACAAGATAAGCAAGCAAGCAAGCAAACATAAAAGCCCCTTAGAGACTACAAAAGTCTTAAATAATAGAATGGTCAAACGTGTTCTACTACTTCTACACTACAATCAAAATGGTTGTATTGATAATAGGATAGCAAACAAAAACACATGTACAAACTCATATATTATCAGCACAATATTCAAAATATAGATTTGAAATTAAAGCATTTGATCATCTGGAATTGAGCTATTTATATACAGTGCTGGTCAAAAGTATTGGCACCCCTTCAATTCTGTCAGATAATACTCAATTTCTTCCAGAAAATGATTGCAATCACAAATGCTTTGTTATTAATATCTTCATTTGTTTGTCTTGCAATGAAAAAACAAAAAAGAGAATGAAAAAAGGTCAAATGAATGATCATTTTACAGAAAACTCCAAAAATGGGCCGGACAGAAGTATTGACACCCTCAGCCTAATACTTGGTAGCACAACCTTTAGACAAAATAACTGCGAACAACCACTTCTGATAACCATCAATGAGTTTCCTACAACAGTCTGCTGGAATTTTAGACCATTGAGGTGATTTGAAGGGTCCCTAAAGTCAAATATGGCAGAGTTTCCCTGATGTTTTGAGGTTGCTTTGCTGCCTCTGGCACTGGACTGCTTGACCGCTCGCATGGAATTATGAAGTCTGAAGAATATCAACTCATTTTGCAGCATAATGTGGGAGACCACCCCTGAATCCCATAGAGAACTCATTGATGGTTATCAGAAGTGGTTGTTCTCAGTTATTTTGTTAAAGGTTGTGCTACCAAGCATTAGGCTGAGGGTGTTAATACTTCTGTCCGGCCCATTTTTGGAGTTTTGTGTAAAATGATCATTTATTTGACTTTTTTTCATTCTCTTTTGTGTTTTTTCATTTCAAGACAAACAAATGAAGATATTAATAACAAAGCATTTGTGATTGCAATCCTTTTCTGAAAGAAATTGAGTATTATCTGACAGAATTGAAGGGGTGCCAATACTTTTGGCCAGCACTGTAAGGTATTGGAGGCATTTAATGTCCCAAAAGAAATAATATATTTGATTAAAACCATTTATAAATTACCAACTGTGTACTGAAATGGGATTCTGTCAGAGGTCATGAAAAGGTACAAGATAAGATTACCCATCATCACGCTATTTGCTTTCGTTATTGAACCATTGGTGCAGAAGATTCGTAAATCTGAGGAAATATGTGGTATGGTTGCTGCTCATTCAAAATGGCCGCGTGCTTGCCTTTGAGCGGCAGCGGTCACGAGATACGAAGCTGCGTACAAGTCATTTGGAGACCAGGGGCTTTCAAGATAGAGCCTCTGTTCAAACTCTAAAACGATCGGCCCGGTTTGGAGATGTTAAAAAATACATTATGCGTTCATACTTCCTGATAATTTTTCCATTATTGTCGAGTTTGTGCAACTTCTTGTGCCCATTGAAAAGTATGGTGGAATGTTCAGGAATTTTACCACAAGAAACATGCTTGTCAACATGTAATGTAACTACTGAAGCAGATCATAACACTCTCTATAGGATTTCATACAAATCCCACACACATCTATTTTAACCAGGTGCAAAATGTAAAAGTTCAATGAAAGGCAAGAATGGGTTAAGGCAGAGCTGGGTTAATGGTACCTCTCCTTGTGCACATCTTAACCTAATTGTGAATTTTAAAATTTTATACAGTAACACAGTGAGTGCTTCGTAATACAGCATAGGAAGCTCTGTGCGCTGCGCTAGCAGTAAGTAATATGGTAAAACTGAATAGTCTCTTAATTTTAATAGAGTAATGAGATTTAATTTTATTCCACAGGTTTTATCTATCTATCTTTTATCTGCACACACACACACACACACACACACACACACACACACACACACACACACACACACACACACACACACACACACACACACACACACACACACACGTGTATATATATACAGTGCCATGAGAAAGTTTGGGCACCCTTTTGGAAAATCATTACATCGGTTTATTTCTCATTGAACTTCCTTTTAACATAGGCCTATGTTAAACTGTAGGGAAAGAGAAACATTTCAGCAGTGGAAGAATTTTAATAGGTGTTACAGAAACAATTTTATGTGGATTTAAACAAAAATAGGTGTGTGCATAAATATGGGCACCCCAAAGAAGGTATACCATTAATATGAAGTAGAGCTCACCTTTGCTGATCTAATGGCCTGTGGATACTTGCTATACAAGAAGACAAGTTCCAACTGCCTGGTGCTACTGAATAGTTGCCAATTATTCTATCCAGAACCCCTCTAATTCAGTCAGGTTACTCATCTGTCTTCTTTAGACATCCTGGTTCAAATAAATTCATTATTTTTCAATGATGGTGATATCTCAAGATTGGTATGACCATTTCAAGACATTGTACTTGTTGTTTTGCATTAACCCATTGTTGAATTTTGATCAGTGCAGTGCAAACACTGTCCTGCTGGAAAGTCCAAACTCTGCTCAGCTCTAATCTTGTGACTGACACTTGAACATTCTTTTGAAAAATATGCTATTTGAAAAGAATTAGTGAGGCCCTTAACTGTAATAAGTTTTACAGTGTGTATACTATCCACACAGACCTATAGTAGGGTGTGTTTTAGACCAGAGGTCATAGAATTTATGGGTGCATTTTTTGCCATGTCCACTTTCTATTGTTAAGGTCAAATAACTCTAGCTCAGTATCATCTGACAGTACTATGATTTCCCAAAATGCTTTTAGCTTGTCGAGATGAGATTTCTGCATAAGTTTAACAACTTATTTCTGATGGATACACAGGAAAGCCTTTTTATGCATCACCCATCCAATGAGCTTTTGCCTTGTGAAAAGTATACGTGGAAGGACCCATGTCTAAGCCTGCACTATCAGCAGCTATGGTCTTAAAATTCTATGAAGGTGTTCTGTAGTGTGCCAGTAACCATTCGTACCATCCTTTAGCCATGCCATTTTAACTATTTTACAACAAACTACAGTTTGTTCAGAGCCCACCATATTCCACTCTCTAAGACAGAACTTGGGACAAGCCTCGTCTGCTATTTTGTATGATAAATAACATTTTAATGGCCAATCATGTCTGTCTTGGTGACTGAAGAGATTCCAAAGTCATTAAAACCAGTTTGTGCTGCAAAGGTGAGCTCTACTTCATATTAATGGTATACCTTCTTTGGGGTGCCCATATTTATGCACACGCATATTTTTGTTTAAATCCACATAAAATTCTTTCTATAACACCTATGAAAATTCTTCCACTGCTGAAATGTTTCTCTTTCCCTACAGTTTAACATATGTTAAAAGGAAGTTGCTACTTTAAAAGTTCAACGAGAAATAAACCGATGTAATGATTTTCCAAAAGGGTGCCCAAACTTTCTCATGGCACTGTATATATATATATATATATATATATTTATTCTTTATTGTGCGTTGACTGTGATGTGTGTTTGTCTTGTGTGTCCTTGTGCGTCTTTATGCCACCACCAAAGCAAATTTTCTATTTTATGTAAGTTTAATGGACAATGAAGAAGTCTAAGTCTATTCAGTTAAAAGTGTTCTTGTTTTTAGATGCAGGTCCCTCCTATGTTCTACTGCTTGAAAAAAGTGTAGTCCTTCAATTGCCAGTGTATCCGGTATCCGGCAGTTACCTAAAAATCAGGATCTGGGGCATCTACTTTTTACGTAGCCTAGGCTTTTCAGTCAGTCTTTCACAACCCCATAGAGTGAAAGCCCTTTGGAAGCGGCCGTTTAAGGCAGTGTGGCAGTAAGCCAATGAGTCTTAAAAATAGTTTGCGCCAACGTAATAAAAAGGGTCTACGTGTGCGAGTTGGCTATGTGTTTCAACCCTTTCGTAGGATCCGGTATCCGGTTCCGGATCCGGCAGGATCTTAAGCAGTGGATCCGGTATCCGGCAGGATCCTAAAAATCAGGATCTGGTGCATCTCTTTTTGGCTTACTTAGTCTAGTTACATTATGGATTGCTTGGAGCCGTTTTTTGCAGCGCCGTAGGCAGACGGGGCAAGAGGTTTCAAATAACGGAACATTGTCATTTTCATTCGGAAACTGCTAAAGGGGTAAAAAAAAAAAAAAAAAAGCAGAGAAAGGCAAAACAGACTCCAGCACGAAGGACTTGGATGCACCGGCATCTCGTAAAATTTTAACCGGAACTCTCTCCCCACCCCCAATAAGAGAAACAAAACCTAATGAAGGGAGCAAAATATGCCCCCGATATAGTTTTAATTGTATGCAGCTTTACATGAAGTATGACATATTTTCTAAAGGAATCTTAGTAATTACATGTTCAATACAACTAAGTTATATTCAGGGGACCTAAAGAAGATGGGGTCTGTTTTAATGGTGGCTGCCTTCAATAGGCCTATAGTGTTGGGTGAAATCCTGGTTTCTGTTCATAGTACGGGCCTCGGATGAATTTGAAGTGGCCCCTCGAATGAAAAAGGTTCCCTACCCCTGCACTAGAACCATTCGAAGGAGGCCCACAAAACCTCTTTTTCCACCAGCCGACTGTTTTACATACGCCTGGGTTGGGGCAGCCTGCGCAACACAAATGATTGGTCTGCATCCTCCATCCTCCAAAATATGAAACTTGACGCTACCACAGTGGGTTTACATACAGTGTCCAATCCGTGCCTGCAGTTCACCTAGGGAGCGCTGTCGAGACAGCAGAGCCAATAAGGCTGGCTCTAATAACTGACAATTGTGCTCGCTGTTGGCTGAAACTTGACAATATTACTGTAAGTTCTGAGAAACCAATGTGGATTTAAATGAAATGTACAATTAGTGGACAGTACCACCCGGAAAAAGTCGCGAGATTCCTCTCTCGTACTACCCATAGACCCTGTCTGACGCTACGGTGTGGTCTCCCTTTATGTTGTGGCTGCCTTGAGCCAGGCGGCAATAGCACCCCTTTTCCTGAAACTGATTTCAGGAATAAATGCATACCCATTGCCTTGACATAGTGCCATTAGCTTTGTGAAATGTAAGTGACAATCTGTAACATTGAGTCACTCACTGCAATGCCATGATCAACTAGGATTATTTTACTGCCACTGTGCAAAGGCCATAGTAGGTGTTCAGAATTCTGGCGTCAGGGTGTCTGAGTCTGTGTCTGTGTCTATACCAGTGACGTTTTGTGGACATGCACATGAGTGCTGCGCACGCTGTTATTGTCTCCTATGATTGGTGCAGACCTTCGTGCACGAGCTCGACACGAGCTCATTTACATAGACTTCGTGCCAAAAAACACTCTTTATTAGGGGGTCGGACCTATGCCCCCCAGCGCAGAGTGACCAGACGAGGAATCTATGTAGGAGCACTGTTTGGCTAATTTCAGGATTCAACTTTCTCTATCTCCGTTTCTTCTCTCTCTCTGTCTTTACTTTCACGGACGTCTCAGAATCCTAACGTCCACACTCTGTGACTCTATGTGTGCCGTGCGTCCTTGAGAATGTAAGTTGCTGTTATTGTGTTGTTACTGTGTTGTGTGTGTACTCGCGATTGGTTGTTACATTGCAACATTGTGTCGGCATAATAGCACTTACTGTTTCTCAATGTCCGCGGGTTTGTCAGAGTGCAGATTTGTGCAGTAATCTGTTACTTTGGCAGAGTAGTGGCTAAATAGGTCTGTTCTCAGTCAAAGAGCTGCGTCACGATTGTTCTCTGTGCGTGTAGAAACGCAAGAGCGCAAGACCAGCTCTCTTAAAGGAGCCGCGCTCCTTTTCTGTTACCAAACACACTCGCTGTGTTTTTCATTGGGTTGACTTGTGTACTTTGCTGTAGGCATTTACACATTCATGTGTGGTTCAGGAAACCTGCTTTAGGCAGTTTCCCCTATTTTTTTCCTTTCCTTCACTTGTATATATTTTGTATATATTGTTTTTCCATTTATTCATAAATGTTGTGCATTCGTGTTTATTGTGTTAATTATGATTATTATGTATATTCATGTTCATGATGTATATGCTATTTACTTATGTCCTTTTGTATTTTCTATTTTCTTCCATTTTAGTAAACCACGGTTCATGGTTCAAGGCCTTTAAACGTGTGTGTGTGTCCTTTCATTGGGATTATCCATTTTTGTTCTTGCCGGACAACCTGTGCAGTTTGCTATTTTTCCCTGGACCAGCCCATTATACAGTCCTTTTTGTGTATCATACTTTGCACCATTTTTCACAGTAGGATATATCAAATACAGTAGCCTACACAGATGTAACACATAGGCATAATACTAACTATTGCATACCCAGTATGTTGACATTGTGCCCATTCGTTTTGTGAAATGTAAGGTGACAAACTGTAACATTCAGTCACACACCTATGCCATGTTCAACAGAGGCGATTCCCTTAAGAGTACAAGGGAGGCGGAGCCTCCTGTACGAAATCACGGTGAACTGTGTTATTTTTGAGTAATACTTTATCCAACTTTATAACATTGCTATTTCATATCCGGCTCCATAGATGCATGTGCTCAAATTGATCAAATCAGGAAGAAATAAGATTCTGCGGTTCATCTAACGTCAGCTTGAAGTTTTTGTTCCCCTCATGACAACGGTAGTGAGTGGAGTCTCACTGGGCGTCAATGGCATGTGTGAATATGTGCTTTGTCAATGGCAAAATGATTAACGCTCATTGGTTATTGCCCAGATATTTTTTTGATTTTGAGACCGAGCCTCACTGGGAGTGAAGGGAGATGGGCGGGAGAGCGATCGGCACTGGAGGCTGAAGCTCCGACTTGTGATTGGGTGAACCCCGTGTCAGTAGTTTAAATGCGGATGTGTTATTAATTTGACTGAGAAGTCTCGTCGTGGTAACCAGTGAGGAAGATATTCATTGCGGTATATATTCCAGTTCTGTGTAGATATTCTTGTAAACCTAGTGTTGTGAATAAAGTCTTAATAGTGGCACGTCCTTCTCCTTTTTAATCAGCTCCAATACTCAAGTGCATTAAATTTCACCTAAAAAGTTGCACATCAGCAGGCAACCGAGGCTACAACCGAGGCTACACCCTCGTCGTTGAAGTTAACAAACAATCCTGTCAAATGAATTACCGCTGCCAAAAAAATAGGCTACGTGTGAAGTTTAAGTTCATTAGCCTAATGCTGTTGCGAAATGGACAGTCAGATCACAGATCGGGTTGACAAATGCTGTCGAATTAATTAGACTGCCGTTGCCAAAATGTGGAATTTGTGACTGCGTAGTTCACAATGCTGGTTAAAATCATTACAACCCCTATGCTACATTTAAAGTTAACCCAAGTTGTTTCCAAGATATAAAGTTGCCCAAATAGGCTATGAAAGTTGTGACTGTGTCAGTTCACAAATGCTGTTTAAATTCATGACACCCCCTTCGCTAACCCAAGTTGTTTATGAGATGGACAGAGACCAGACAGGCCAACAGCATGATGCCCGTGGACAGATAGCCTAACAACTAAATAACCGCAGTGGCCCGGAGGATGCCTATTCTCGTAGGCAAAAATAGACCTAACAGTTCTGTTGTTTTATTTGACAATGTTGGTCAAAATCATTAGACTAGGCCTACATTCTGTTCACTAATCTACAGTTCCATTCCAGCGTGATCGCAAAGCTTTCTCAAAGTGGGATGATGTTAGGCTACGCACATCTATAGCCTATGCTGTTAAAATTGCACTAGGCCATAGGCTATTAAGACAATGGTTGTGATTCTGAGAGGGATATATCACGTAAGGCTGACATGGTAATTTTATAAAAAAGATAGATTTATTATTAGGGCTGTCAGTAGATTAAAAAAATTAATCTAATTAATTACAGAATTTGTAATTAATTAATCTAATTAATCGCACTTACTCGTATGTTCTTTTCATGACGCGAAACAATAATAATAATAATAATAATAATAATAATAATAATAATTACAATAGGCCTATAGGCCCTATGATGTACTAATATGTTAAAATAGGCCTGGCAAACATAGTTAGTGAATAGGCCTAAATAGGCTACATTAGCCAACACAAAAAATGAGTCTACAGTATCTTATCTATCTATCTTATCTATCTATCTATCTATCTATCTATCTATCTATCTATCTATCAGAAAAGGTCAGAGTTCAAGGAAATGGGAACACCCCCTGATGAAACAGATGACGTGCATTCAGTCACGTTTTGTTTACATTTTGGGGAGCTGGATTAGCCAGGAATGATAACTGCACTGAGCTAGCCAATAACTATTGCTTGGACTAAATATTGATTCTACACCAAAATATTCTGTGGATATAAGACAGGACAAGAAAGACTGATGTAAACTTATCCAAACTATCTGCACGAAAGGTAAGACATCCTATCTCTGTATAGCGATTGGTTGAAGCTAGAAAACGTCAGTGTCTGAGGTGTCAGTGGAAGTTAGCGATCAAAGTTGTCAACTTGACATCTGTGGCAAAGATTCACAGTGGTATTATTTTATTCTGAACGTGGCATGTATCACTCAAATCGCTGTAATCACAACCCAACTTGAGAGGATCATCTTCCAGCACTTGCGATGACTTTGTGCTGTCAAATTGAAATCCCTAGGCTACTCTGCGCTGTTGACACTTGCACTGTAGCTTGTGTCATGGGGTAATTTCGGAGCCTGTAATAATATTTTGATTCTTATGTGCAGCGTGGAAAAGGTAGCAATTATCTATCAAGTGGTTTGATGTTGTAGTGAATAGGTGTTGTTCTGCAGATGAGCAGAAACCTCTGCTGAAATTGCGGTAGGCTCTAGGTAGTAGCTTGGCTACCGCGGTCACACATCATGAACACAAATATTTGCGTCGTGTGTTTCAAAGCCTGAACAGTCAATTCATTCGTATGCTGGGCTATAGTTGTATGAAAGATTTAAGTAGGCCTACCACAAGTCCAACTATTATACAACTGCCATGGCCAAATCAAATGATAAACTGTCTTGAAATGCGCCTGTATTCATATCAGATGAACCAGCTGCCGAGCGCAGACTGGTAGCTTACATCTCGTGATAAAATGCTTTCTAAAAGTTATCAAATATAGACAAATCGATAATGGGAAAAACACCAAATTGGGTCTGACATGTTATTAGTTGTATTTAAGCTGTAGAGATTGTCTGATTGCTTGTGTTAATTGAAGGAAAACGTCGTTGGTCCACATCTATTTTTTAACTGAACAGCTGTTCGCAGCAATGCAGCGTCAACTGGCACATCTCGTAATAATTCAAAAATATCTGAAAATAATTAAATACAAACATATGCTTTTGTTCATGAAAAAAGACAGAAAAGTGTCTGTATTTGTTGTATTTATTGTATTTTAGCTTTAGAAGTTGACGGCCGGCTTGTATTTATCACGGCGTGAGTGAGTGAATTCAGTTGCCACGCCATGCGCTTTTGGTGTGGCTTAGAACGTATGTCTACCCATAAATAATTAATGCCATTAATTTTTACAACGCGTTAATGCACCTTGTAATTAATTAATCAAATTAACGCGATAAAATGACAGCCCTATTTAATATATTTAGTATATATTTAGTATAATTTGGTTAGGCCTACAACTTGACTATTTAATTCTCTGAACACTATGGTGTATAAACCTGCATAAATGACACCACATCATTACAAGTATCATATGTGTCTAAAAACAAACTGACCTTCCTTGGCGGAGGTCTGCACACTTGGGTGCATTTCTAGTTTACGTAATAATTAACCATTAGTTATGCCTTAATTTTGTATTAGTTAAGTATGACCTGGTAGCTACATAACACATTTACTACCAAGTCACGTAAAAATACGTTTTGCCTCCCATGCGTTGGCTCCCAAACCGTAAAATTGCNTTTTTACGGGTTTTTAGATGCGTCTCACGCGTGCATGACGCATCTCTATAAGAGGCTTTGTCCGTCTGTTGGTCCGTCCGTCCGTGATGCGTTTCTGAATTCTTGGGTTGCAGCTGACGTCATAGTGCTGCCCCCTGGTGGTGATCTACCGCTGCTGGTGGACTACCCCTGGCTTGGAGCCTTTGAAACCCATTCAAAACTTCATTTTTTCGATCTGACACAGAATATTTTTAATTAGACCTAAAGACACACCATGGGTCTTGTTTAAAAGCTGAGAACCTCAGCTTTCCATAACTGAAAGCGGTATTTTCCTAGCATCTACCAATCCGAAGGTAGCCAACTTTAAAGGATAGTTCCGGCGTAAAATGAAAGTTTCACCATCGCTTTCCCATGCCACATAATGTATATAATGATGAGCCATTCTGGGCAATGCCGCGCCGTTATGGTGTTAGCTAATTTTAAGCTTTTTGGCGAAAAACGCAGCCAATGCATCACGGCGGGGCCAATTATAGTCCTATTATTTTCTGATGTTTCCCCGCTATAAACAACTTCAAAAACGATACACACTTCATCACAAAGGTCTCGTCAATCAAACCGAGGCACAGAGACCATCATCGGACCACACAGTACTGGCCAGTGTTTTCAGAGGTGTCTCACTGTTGCAACTCTCTGACCCGGATGCAGGCTACTCAATCAGGTGGCTAGGTAGGCTAAACATGGTCCGCGGTTCTTACACCGGCTGCGACCGTAAAATGAAAAGCTGGAACCCCGACCGTTTTCACCGACTGCCACTGTCTAAACCAGCCATATTACGGGAATGGCTAATAGCATTAGAAGTGGACGAAACTGACATAAAAACCCTGAGGGATCGCTACTACCGTGTATGGAGGGAGCATTTCGAGGATGATGACTACAAGAAGAGTAAGGGAGATGGAACACCTAAACGAAACCGTCTAAAGATGAATGCTGTACCAAAAAGGCGCATGGCTATGGAGGTATGTTTGAAGAGAGTCTTGAGTGTCTGTGAATCTGTGAAACTGGTTGCAACACCGCGCGTCTTTGCCAGCTAGCACTCTGTTTTGGGAAGGCATACAGGTGCAGTAAATGTAGCCCACTACAGGAGATCATAAACTGTCAAAACAAACTAGCGCGGGATGGCAAGTGAAATTGTGCGACCTGAGGCATTCGATGTGGTTGATGTCAAGCATGCTAGAGTAGTTTCAGTGAAGTAGACACTAATTGACCAGGGCGCGCGAGGTCAGATGGACCATTACGCAACGGAGGAGGGCTGGAGGAATTTTATAAAGTCGTACTAGAATGTAAGTACACCACCAGTGGTGTGTTATTACAAAGTTGAATCCATGTTATATTATACCGTGTTGCAATTACTTTGTAAGAGTAGTCTGCCTACCTTATCGAACGTCTGGGAGTGATAAAACCACCTGGGGCTACACGTCCGGGAGTGATATCAGTTGGGAGTGTCCATCTGCCACCGGTACTCTCCATACAAATCTGCTGCCTGCACACACGGTAGTCCACTTCTGATGCTATTAGCCGTTCCCGTAATATGGCTGGTTTAGACAGTGGCAGTCGGTGAAAACGGTCGGGGTTCCAGCTTTTCATTTTACGGTCGCAGCCGGTGTAAGAACCGCGGACCATGTTTAGCCTACCTAGCCACCTGATTGAGTAGCCTGCATCCGGGTCAGAGAGTTGCAACAGTGAGACACCTCTGAAAACACTGGCCAGTGAAAGACTGTGTGGTCCGATGATGGTCTCTGTGCCTCGGTTTGATTGACGAGACCTTTGTGATGAAGTGTGTATCGTTTTTGAAGTTGTTTATAGCGGGGAAACATCAGAAAATAATAGGACTATAATTGGCCCCCGCCGTGATGCATTGGCTGCGTTTTTCGCCAAAAAGCTTAAAATTAGCTAACACCATAACGGCGCGGCATTGCCCAGAATGGCTCATCATTATATACATTATGTGGCATGGGAAAGCGATGGTGAAACTTTCATTTTACGCCGGAACTATCCTTTAAGTGTGGAATTACTTTTCCAAAGATAGCGTTTTTTTTTCCCTTGGAAACGGACGCTGTTTATGTGTTGCGCATAGGCCTACCCTATTTGACTCGGTTTTGCACTATTATGGATGAATTTCTAATTTTGACATGTTAATGGACAATCTATGCGAATTTCATAATGTGTTTTTATGTGATATGGGAGTAAGTCAAGATTAGAAATTCATCCATAATAATGCAAAACCGAATCAAATGACATACATTTATCGCTTCGTCAGTCTGTCTGGCTTCATCTCCGTTCCGTTTCCAAGGAAACAAAACGCTATCTTTAGAAAGGTAACCCCGCACATAAAGTAGGCTACCTTCGGATTGGTAGGTGCTAGGAAAATACCGTTTTCAGTTATGGAAAGCTGAGGTTCTCAGCTTTTAAACAAGACCCATGGTGTGTCTTTAGGTCTAAGGTCTTTAGGTCTTTAGGAGCCCTGAGGAAGGTCAGTAGACCGAAAGCTTGGCTTATTAAAAAGAACACAAAGGGGATTTAAGTGTGCAGACATTTTTTCTTTCAATCTTTAGGTCTAATTAAAAATATTCTGTGTCAGATCGAAAAAATGAAGTTTTGAATGGGTTTCAATGGCTCCAAGCCAGGGGTAGTTCACCAGCAGCGGCGATTCCCTCTTGTGTCCATAAGGTGACAGAGTTGAGTAAAAAAGGTTGAGAACCACTGGCATAGACGGACGCATCTGTTGTACGCCAGTCGGACTTGGTTTTTTTATTATTGGATTCTGAATCTACACATTCTAATGCACATTCTGTGTGATTTTCGTAATAATGTGATGAACAGAACTGACATAGATCATGAAAACACCTACAAAGTCAAAACTCCTACAAAGTCAGGATCTGGATATTTCATCATCTGTGCATTTTATTACACACAGTATTTGAGTTTTATTATAGTCAAACACTTCTTGATCACGTCACGTCACGTCACGTCTTGAGTTACTTCCTGGACTGGAGAATCAAAACATACTTGCCTGGCTAGCTAACCTATTCCTAAACATATGGAAGGATTAGGAGTTTTGCTGCCATCAGGATAGGTGCATGTAACAGCATGCAACACAGCAGGAAGTAACCTACTTTTGGGTGAGTACTTTGGCACGTCTACTTTTATCTACAGAACGAAAACTGCCAGTGAAGTGACATTAGCCAGCTAGCATTTCAGATGCTCTGATCTGCCTGACCAGGTGATTTTTGCAACGAAATAGTTTACTTGGAAGCTACTGGAGTTGTTCTTTGGGCGTGACAATGCATTTAGACCCGCAATTTAAACTCAGAGAGTCAGAGCGCACCCGTGACAAAAAAGGCTTTATCTCAGTTCGAATGTTCAAAATCGCTGTTTTTACCTAAACCAGTGCTCGCTTAAAGTGAAATAACTTCGGAATGGAATAAGCTAGAAACAAACCGTAAAAATATACAGACAGTTGAGTTGTTGAGCTTTAGAACAAGCTCTGACATGTGTCTGTGGGTTGAAGACAAAATATTCGCTGGGTGTTCAAAAAATGACATAAAACAATGAAATTGGCTGGGAGTCTACGTCTAAATTCTAAAAAAACGGCTGGTATTGAATGTGTTAACTATTAACTGTACCCTCTATTCGTTAAATAATAATATGCAATTATTAATATGCACAAGGTAATAGTTATCTAATATTTAAGTAACTCCTTACTAATGTTCAACAGCATTACATTTAATATGTGTCTAATTTGGCATTAAGTAATGATTATTAACCCTTAAGTATTAGGTTGTAGCTACTTTACTGTTAATTATTTTGGAAGTGTTGCCAGTTACTTTTAAATCAAATGTGATATGGACTGTTAGTGAAGTGCAGTGAAGTATTTCTCGCATATTTGCTTGGTTTCACTGCTGGTAGATTTTAACCAAAGCCACTACTTGCTGTTCCCCAGCACTTCAGGGCTTAATGTGAAACTCGTGCTGATCCAATCTGAAGCGCCTCTCTCTCTCACTCACTCTCTCACACACGCAAGCAGAAAGGGATCAAAAGCCACCTCTTCTCTCTGTGTCTCCCTCCGTGTAAATGAGCTAGTTGTGTCGTAACCTAGCATGTTTAGTTAACTTGCTATTTTACAGGATGGATTCAAAAGCAATCAACAATAATGTGACTTGTGCAAATTCTGCATACAGTATAGCATGATACTATTCCAACTGTAAGTTAAAGTTGCAATTAAAAGTGTTAAGAAATCACTAACGCGAACCGCTATATGTGTTTATAAGCAGCATCTGTTGCTGTTTGCCACATTGTTGCATACCGGTACTTTTCAATCGCAGTATGCTATAAAAAGGCTCTTAACCCTCTGAGGTCTAAGGCCTTTCAGAGGCTTTTAGGCTGCTTGCACCACCCTGACATTTTCAAGTATTTTCAACTAACAGTAAGCATCTATGCAAAAGTGGAATATATGGTTGTATTCTGAAAAGCCTGACAAGAAATAATCTGAAAGAAAATTGGATGTCATACAAACATGTTTTATTTAAATTAATTATAAACACAACTGTACAAAAAAACAGGTTTCAGAGGTCTTCAAAAAGTGCAAGAAAACACACAATAAATATATCTAGCCAAGACTTTTGAAGTTTGAATCTTGTAAACAAATGTGTTGGCTGCATAAAAGTGAAAAGGGCATTTAGAAATGTTTTGTTGTTTTCATACAAAATGCAAAAAAAGAAAGACTATGTCACTGCCACTGCCTGTCTCATTTGAATACAATGAGATATGTGTGAAAAAACCTCTAATGGCCCACACCCCCCTGTCAATCCCCATGTGCTCTGATAGCACACCCAACTGTCACTCTCTTTGTCCTGTGGCAGGACACTGTGTTTTGCCTAGCTGAAAGGGGCGTGTTGTCACCTCTGAATAGCCACTCAAGCACCGGTACTTTACATGTGAATAGCTATAGGTGTGGCTGCTACAGGCAGAGAGTACAGAATATGCAAAGATTTCTTTTCACTTTCTTTAAATTGGGCCAGCTATATATTTGAAATCTGGAAGGTCTGAGGTTTCTAATGGTGTGATTTATATGTTTGAATTACAAAAACTCAGAGTTACAGATTTGGTTTTGGAGAAATGTCAAATTGCCCTAAGAAGGGCATTCAGTCCTCTGTGTGTTAAAATTCTTGACAAAAATCGTCACTGTTATGTCCCATCATACAGAAGTATGGTTTATTTAGTCTGGACAATTTTATTTCTTTTTAAACTGCTGTTTATTTTTTAAAATTGTAAATGATCTTGCCCCCCCTCCCCGTAAGACATTTGTGAGTCTGGGTAGAGCAGAAAACAATACAAGAGCATCGTCTAGAGTGGACTCTTCAAGTGTGTTTAGAAGTACCACTTTTGGTCAAAGAGCCTTTTCTGTAAAAACAGCAGGGCTATGGAAAAGTATTCCTGTAGGTATCAGGCAAAGCAACACACTCAGTAGTTTTAAATCAGGTGTCAAGAAACGGCTCTGTGAACATTTTTAGTCATTGATCTTGTGTATGGTGTTTTATGTTCACTTTATTATACAGTATATCTTGTGTATTCTTTTAATTAGATATGCCTTCTTGGTCATGTCATATTATGGGGGTAATAAAAGAACAAAATGAAGAATCCAACTTATCTGGTTGCCGATCAAATCCGAGGTAAGGGTAGGCCTAATAATCCAATCACAGTTCACAATGTGTAGGGCAGTAGGATCTGGCCAAGGTTTGCATTATTCCCCAGGTGTGTTCAGTCGAAGTGAAAGTGTTGTCTTCTGTACGCTAATTATTGTGAAGCATACTATAAAGCACCATAGAGTGGACGCTGACTGTAGCCTACTGTAGCACTAAGGAAACAACATACAAGCACGATCCTTGTGTTTATAAAGATGACAGCATCGCAGACACTTGGCAAGGTGTAGGCTACACAGAGAGGGTAAAGGGCCCAACTGTGACGTTAGCGACGCAGACCAACAGTTCCATACAGTAGGCTACAGTTATGAAAAATATTCTTGGGTTGGCGCCGATCCTGGCGTTGTGATTAAAATGTCCAGATGATGACACAAACTTTTGACTGTCATCTATGTCTGTTCTACTTATCACAGAGCTCCCAAAATCACACACAATAAGCATTGAAGTGTCTAGTTAAATATGCAATATAAAAAAAAGTGGGAGCCAACACATGGGAAGTAAAAACGGTTTTCCCGTGATTTGGTAGTCAATGTGTGAAGTTCCAAAACTAGATTTTTGCCTTCAATTCCTGGTATAGCCGCATGAGGAGTAAATCCACACGCAGCTTCCCCTACATTACTAGTGCGGTCCGTGTGAGAATTCTGATTCTTACACGACTGTCCCTACAGATGACATTCTTTGAAGAAGAACATGTCATCTTACAAACAGTCTGAACCTCTATCCAAATGAAAATCTGAGGTAGACGTTTAAGAAAATGGTCCATGACAAGGCTCCAACCTGTAAAGCCAATCTGACAACTGCAATCAGAGAAAGTGTGAGGAAAATTGATGAAGGGTACTGTTTTTCATGCCATTCTTCAGAGGCTGTAGATTGTTCTAAATCCCACAGGTGGTGCAAAAACATTCTTAAAGTTTTCTTTTGATGTTTGTTTGTCATGATTCCATATTTTTTTCCTCAGAGTTGAGTGATTCTCTAACTAAAAGTAACTATAACTTATTGACAAAATTGTTTATCTTGATTTCTTTTCATGTTTCTTAAAGCCAGACAGTTGCCCTTTGAAATCGGGTCTGTGATACATCAGATTTCTAAAAAATGAAAAAATAACTGAATGAACATCCTCCATGACATGTGATTCCATACTTTTTGCCAGGGGCTGTATGTATTACATTGTGTATGATTATGTGTGTGCAGGTGCTCCCACTAGGATGCTGTTGCGTGAAAGGGTTAAGAATGTAGCAGTTGTGACACCCCACCCAACCGCCATGTTTCCATTCACACACACACACACACACACACACACACACACACACACACACACACACACACACACACACACACACACACACACACACACACACACACACACACACACACACACACACACACACACACACACACACACACACACTCCTTACTGCAGGCAATGAGACCGTTTCTTACCTGTCCTCATCTTAACAGAAGCAGGCTGGCTCTTTCCTCCATGTTGGATCTCAGTGTAGACTCTAACAGTGTAGTCAGTTTCTGGTGTCAGGCCTGTGATGTCTGTGCTGCATGACTCAGTAGAGATGGACTTTGGTTCAGTCCCTTCACTCTGGTAAGAGACCAGGAAGCTGTGTGGAGTCTTCTGTATCTCAGTAGGCACCTGCCAGCTGATTCTAGCAGATGATGCAGTGATGGAGCTCACAGATAGAGACTGTGGATCGGGAGATTCTGAAACCGAAAGAGATTGTGATCTTTACTGAAAAAAAACACATTTGGGCCATTCCGCGTCAATTCAACAGGAGCCTGCGCATGATGAGTCTCGTGACCACTTCCACAGTCCGCTGTCAGAAAACCTCAAATGCAACTTTTGGCAGAGTGGTACGAGTATCCTGGAAAACATTTCTCATACATAAAATAGGTTTACATACCGTATTCATTTTTGTATCAACTTCTCGCATTCCGTGATCAAAAACATTCTCACTGCGCGTTCATTTAAACAGAATTTTTTCAGGACTGTGATTGTGATTTTTTCATGACTAGATTTTGAGACAGGCATGCTACGGGCACCCCGCAAAGGATGTCATCCTACATTGTGCCCCTTAAAAGCTCTCCAATGCAGCTTTCGGATGTAAACAAGAGACATAAATAAACTCCATAGCGGCTTCTAGTGATTCTTGTCGTGAAATTTTGCATTGAAGTAAAATATTGACTTATTGACTTGATATTATGCGCTCTTTAATAATCGCGCCCTTCTTGCATTCAGCTCTCTACACTTTTTTTCAAAGTTCATATGTGCGATTCTCTCCCTCGCTCATGGGTTCTCTGCTTCGTCAACACAACTGCAATCAAATTCTGCACTTGCCCGACACGGGATGTTTGATATGACTTGTTCCCGGTATACCCCCGTTTTTATTGCACATTTCCAGTAAGGAGTAACGAGAACGAGGAGACAAAAGGCTTCCGCTTATTTTGTTGTAACAGTAATAAAGAGCTTGAGGTAGAAAAGCGACAGGTCTTGATAATATTCCATCCCGTTTCTTGAAAGATGCAGCGGAGAATATCAGTCCTAGTATCATTCACATTATAAACCTGTCTATTGAGTATGGCTACTTCCCTAAAGATCTTAAGAATGCCAAAGTTATTCCACTTTACAAGAAAGGGAGTAAATTAGATCCGGGTAATTATAGGCCAGTCTCCATCTGATGTAATCAAAGATAATTGAAATAATTGTTTTTGAACAGGTTAATAATACAAATGTATCATCTCATAACTTAATATATGAAATCAAATCAGGAATTTGTCAATCTCATTCCACAGACACATGTTTATTGTATTTAACTGACTATATTAGACAGGAGGTCGACAAGGGCAATTTCTGTGGTATCGTTATGCTAGATTAGCAAAAAGCATTAGATACTGTGGACCAAACAGTATTGGTTTTAATAATACAGCAGTTAGATGGTTTGACTCTTACTTGCAAAATAGAAAACAAGTGGTGGATGTTGGGAAAGTGTTTTCTAAACCACAAACTGTGCAATTCGGTGTCCCCTAGGGGAGTGTCTCAGGTCCTCTTTTGTTTGTCTAATATATGAATGACCTCAAATCAGTGTGTTCATTTGAACTGTTTTGATTTGCTGATGATTCACCATTAATGTTTTCACATAATGATAAATGGTTATTGAGTCAATCTTAAGCTTTGAACTTTTAAATGTCAGCAAGTGGCTATCATGCAACAGGTTATCTCATCATTTAGGTAAAACCAAATCCATCTTATTTGGGACTAGAATGAAGCTGAACAAAAAAAAGATTTGAGGTATTAGCTGGTAACACTGCGCTTCAGGCTAAGGATTCAGTCAGCTATCTTGGGTGTGTGCTGGGCAGCCAGTTGTCTTGGGCTGGGCAGGCCCAGAAAGTTATTACTAAGGTAAATCAACGAGTACGTTTTCTGGCCAGAATTGTGAAGTATCTGGACACAACTCCTCGAAGACCTGGAGGAAGAGGAGGGGGAGTTACCAGAAGATCAAAGGGCTGACCTCACAAAGACCGCTGGTGAGTGTGAGGAGCGGTTGAACCAACTGAAAGGTCTACTCCAAGATGTGCTGTGGTCCGACTACGGCGAAAAAGAAATTCTCACCGCGCTCCAAGTGGCCGAGGGAGAGGGCAAACGCACAGGCACAGTAGACCCCAACAACAGCCTAGAGGGCTACGAATTCCTGCTGGCCCACTTCCGAGACCTGACCGAAGCGGCGAGAGGCTTTCGAACGGTGGAAGCGATGGGTCCCACCTGGTCAAAAGCAAAACATTCTGGACCGCCTGAGCGACCTCAACCAAAGGATCCCCGCACTTACAGCCAGGAAGGCAGACTTCATTGCTGAGAAACTGAAGGAGGAGAAGCGACAACCCACCCCTGTCTCTCACGCTCCACTCGTGCCTGCCATCCGACTCAAACCAACCGCACTCCCAAAATTTTCCGGAAACAAACGAGATTTCCATAGATGGAGGAAGGATTGGGAAGCCCTGCAGAAGCAAGGTGAGCCCTCAGGCTCAAAAGAAGTGAAGAAATTTCAGTTGCTGGATAGCCTGGAAGAAAGAATCACTCGAGACCTGAGGCTCTCAAGCTACCAGGAAGCAGCCGACATCTTCCGCATCTTGGAGAACCGGTTTGGCAACCAAACAGCTATTGCCGTCGAAATAGTGGAGGAGGTGCAAAGGATGCCGGCTGTTAAGAACCATCAACCACGGAAAATAGTGGAGCTCATTCAGACTGTGGAGAAAGCGCTGAAGGATTTATGTGACCTCGGAGACGCAGGAGCAATGAAGAATCCTCTCGTCACAAAATCCATCGAGAGCAAGCTTCCAGAAACCCTGAAGAAAGAGTGGCTGGTGCATGCAGCGGACCCAAAAAATGCAGTGGTCCCTGGCAACAGGTTCGACAGTCTCCTGGCCTTCCTTAAAGACCAAGAAACCATCTACGAGCAGCTCGAGCACCTGAAGGAGGAGGAGCCAAAGAGGGAAACCCGGTCTGAGCCAAGGCACGCCAGGACAAGAGCCACCAAGTCCGGTGATGCAGTCTCTGGATGCGTCGTCTGCGGCGACTGGAAGCACAAACGGAAGCTGTACTTCTGCAAGCAGTTCCGGGCCCTGAAACCAGCAGAGAAGAATGCCGCTGTCAAGAAGCTGGGGGCATGTGAGAGGTGTCTGGAAGTTCATGACAGCCAGGCGTTCTGCAAACCCACCTACCTGTGTAAGCACCCGGACTGCAAAGATGGACGCCGCCCAGACCACCATTATTACCTCTGTCTCAATGCTGCTCCACGAACCACCACTGCACTGAGGAGTGATCACCCAAAAGCAGAGAGAAAAGGATACACTGTTGACCAGGAAGAATTCATCAACAAGCTCCCAGCTGAACTTGCAAAGCAGTGCAGAGATGTCTTCTCCAATTCCACCTCAAGGACACTGAATACAGCAAGGGAACCATCTAGCCTCCTCCTGCAATACGGTCTGAGAGAACTGCCCGTCATAATGATGCTCCTTGAAGTTACCGCGAATGCCGGGCAACAAATTGGCACCTTGATTGACCTGGCCTCGGACACCAATTATATTACTCACAAGGCAGCTGGCAGACTCAACCTACGCAGTGAAGAGATGACCCTCGTCGTCCACGGAGTCGGAGGTATGAAGTTCCACGTGGAGACGAAGAGGTACCTGTTGAAAGTTCGGGTTAAGTCCCCAAAAGGTGGCCTGCAGTCTCACCAGTTGGTCTGTTACGGGCTGGACAACATAGCTGACGTCCACAACAGTGTAACGGCTCAACAACTGCACCGACTGTTCCCAGACATACCCATGGCCGAGCTCACCAGACCCAAAGAAATTGACCTTCTGATAAGCCACAGAGAGGGCAAGCTGGCACCACAGCGGATCAGGGTCATTGGAGACCTGGTGCTCTGGGATGGACCCTTGGGAAAGACAGTCGGAGGCACTCACCCAGACCTCTTTGAAGACGTCAAAATGTCAGCCCACACATCAGGAACGCACTTTGCCCGGTCAATGCGAACTGCTGCCACCAAGTATGAGGAACGCTCAGCCAGGCCTCCCATTCAACTGCTGCCAACCATCCAGTCTTGCCATGATGTTCAGGAAGCCGCAACTCTGACCACCGGCCGGGACTTCCTGGAGTGGTGGAGGTGGGACAGCATCGGCGCTGCCTGCGAGCCAAGATGTGGAGGCTGCCGTTGCGGAAATTGCCAACCAGGGGGCAAAGAGATGACGCTCGCTGAGGAACGGGAACTTGAAGTGGTGAAAGGAGGGCTCACCTACATCACAAGCGACCATCACAGCAAAGATCCACATTGGCACGCCAAATATCCATGGCTAGAAGACCCAGCTTCACTCCCTAACAATAGGGGAGCTGTGGAGGCAACATTCCTCAGAACAGAACGACACCTCTCAAAGGAGCCCAAGTGGAAAGCAGCCTACACTGCCCAGGTGCACGACATGGTCTCCCGAGGAGCTGCAGTCAAACTGTCTGAGCAAGCCATCACCAGCTGGGTCGGACCTGTGTGGTACGTGAGTCACCTCATAGCACCAAACCCTCACTCAATCACAACTCCAGTCCGGCTCGTCTGGAACAGCAGCCAAAAGTGCAAAGGTGTGAGCTTGAATGACATGCTCATGAAGGGTCCAGACGTCCTAAACCCCATTCGAGCAGTCCTCCTAAGGTTCCGAAGTGGAGTGTTTGCTGTTCTGGGTGACATCAAGAAGATGTACAACTCCGTCTGGCTGGAGGATCGTGAAGTACATCTGCACAGGTTCTTGTGGCGGGACACTGAAGATGAGGAGATCGGAGTGTATGCCATAACAAGGGTGAATATCGGAGACAAGCCTGCGGGATGCATTGCACAGCTTGCCTCCCTCAGTTCATGCACCTTGCACAAGAGCGGCGAGTACTGCAGCAAGACAGATATGTCGACGACCTTTTGACCTCCGACAATGACCTCAATCGCCTGAAAGCCACTACCACCAATGTAGAACGCATTCTCAAAGCCGGAGGGTTCCATCTCAAGCCATGGGTGTTCTCTGGGCAAAGTGGGAGGCAGGAGCCTCCAGAAGACAGAGAGAAAGCCAACACTGCAGTCATGGTCCTTCCCAATCAAATGGGTGATGACGACAACAAAGCACTTGGGCTTGGCTACCTCGTCCAGGAAGACCAGCTCCATGTCATGTCTTCCATCAATTTCTCGAAGAGAAAAAAGAAAATGCGGCTTGGCCAGAATCTCCTTCAAGAGGAAGTAAGAGCTCAGACCCCAAATCCTCTGACTAGAAGAGAGCTGCTTAGTCAAGTGGCTGGACTGTATGATCCTGCTGGGCTCGTCACTCCTGCAAAGCAAAAGGGTGCAATCCTTGTGCGCAAAGCATTCCAAGAAGCCAAAGGCAGCAGTTCCTCAGCCAAAGACACATGGGACACAGCACTCTCTGATGATCTGCGAGAAGATGCGATCAAACTCTTTGAAGAGTATGTCCTGCTCTGTGAAGTGAAGTTCTCCAGAGCTCTGACTCCACCATCTTGCACTGAAAAGCCACTTGCAATCACATTCTCAGACGGGAGTGAGCACGCCTATGGTGCAGTGATGTACCTGAGGTGGCGCTGCAGTCAAGATCCCGTCGTAAGGTTGGTGGAGTCAAAAGCAAAGCTGACCCCTTTAGACCAGAAGGGAGATGCTGTAAAGGCTGAAATCTGTGGGGCTGTATTTGCGTCCCGTCTGAAGAGATATTTCGAAACCCACTGCAGAATTGAAGTGGAGAAATGGTTCCACCTTGTGGACAGCCAGACAGTCCTGGGTGCGATCCAGAGGGAGAGCTACGGCTTCCAAACCTTCTTTGCAAACCGCATCGGAGAAATTCAAAGCAATTCACAAGCTCAAGACTGGTGGTGGGTCCCTGGACCGCAGAACATCGCAGACCTGATCACAAGAGGTGGGAGTCCCAAAGACCTGGACAACGACTCTGAGTGGCAAACTGGTCCCAAGTTCCTTACTCTACCTGTGAAAGAGTGGCCCATCAAGTCTGCAAAGGAAATTGCTGTTGCTGCAAGAGAAGGCATAAACAAGCTGCAAAAGAAAGCCTTTGTGGCTGCCATAACAAGGTCCCAGTCTGCCAAGCAAGCACCAAGCCAAGATCAGAAACCAGCTGGACTTGGGCTTGCAGGATCTGCCGTTCAGAACCTCATTGATGTGGAGCGGTTCAGTGACCTGTCAAGACTCCTGAAAGCCATTGCCTGCGTCTGGAGGGCAGCAAAAAGGTTCCTCGGGCCAAGCAGAACCCTCAACAGACCAAGGTGGGAGGAAGTCCCATCGAGTGGCACCATCTCTGCCAAGGAGCGGCAACAGGCACTGACTGACCTTTTCCTTGCTGCACAAGAGGGCGCCAAATTCCCCAGCACCACGACAGACAGGCTTGTGGTCTTCAAAGAGCAAAGCACTGGACTTCTTGTGTGCGGAGGAAGAGTGCAGAACTTTGAAAGAGACCATGCTGCTGTCCCCCTGCTGCCGGCAGACTCGTGGGTGTCAACACTGCTGGCTCGTGAGTCGCACAATGAAGCGCATGACGGAGTGGCCGGGACCCTGCTCAAAATGAGGAAGAAGGCCTGGGTCATCAGAGGGAGGAGGATCGCACAAAAGGTTGTTGACGCATGCATCCTCTGCAAAAAGTCAAGAGCAAGAAGGTGCCAACAAGTCATGGCTGACCTGCCTCCTGAAAGAACTGAGCCAGCTGCACCTTTCCAATTCACCACTGTAGACCTCTTCGGGCCCTACCTGGTAAAGGACGAGGTCAAGAAGAGGGTGACTATGAAGGTCTGGGGTGTGGTCTTCTGTTGTATGGCCAGTCGAGCCATCCACACTGAGCTGGCCAGCGCAATGTCCACAGAAGCTTTCCTACTGGCCTACCAGAAATTCTCTTCAGTCCGAGGACACCCCAGAAAGGTCTGGTCAGACCCAGGCACCAACTTCATAGGTGCAAAGCCGGTTCTGGCAGATCTGAACCAGTTCTTGGACAGTCAGAACAAGGGGGCCCTGGAAGAGACTGCTGCGAGGAATGGAACTGCATGGGAGTGGAAGATCCATCCAGCCGATTCCCCACACAGAAACGGTGCTGCAGAGGCTGCTGTTCGCATCGTGAAGAGAGCGCTGCAGAGTCTGGGGAAGGAGTCCATACTGACTTACAGTGAGTTCCAAACAGCTTTGTACTTGGCAGCCAACCTTGCAAACGAACGCCCGATTGATGCCAGGATGCAGAGCCGGGAGGACTGTGTCCAGTATGTAACTCCTAACTCTCTCCTGCTGGGAAGAGCCTCCCAAAGTAGTGACGTCAAGACTTTCGATTTTACCACATACCCTTACAAAAGACTCCAAGCAATGCAGTCAGAAGTCAGCAAGTTCTGGAGAAACTGGAGTCAGCTGGCTGGTCCCAACCTCTTCATAAGAAGCAAGTGGCACACAGCCGAGAGGAACGTGGCTGTTGGAGACATCGTCTGGCTGTGCGACCAGAATGCAATGAGAGGCCAATTCAGACTGGGCAGAGTGGTCAGCACCAACCCCGACAGCAAGGGCATCGTGAGGGATGTGAACGTGAGGGTCATCCCCAGTTTCTGCGTTCCACTTGTGAAAGCTGTGGATGCGAAGAAGGCTGCTGACCAGAAGGGGGCAACCCAAGCAACCGTCCTCCACAGAGATGTCCGGCGTCTGGTCGTCCTACTGCCCATCGAAGAGCAAAAGGGTCACTGACAGTGTATTTAGCTTGAGTAGCGACCTTACCAGTATAGCTACTGTAAAGGTCGAGTGGGAGGTGTGCAGTTCAATGAGAGTTTTGTATTTATTTTAATTTCACTTAAATTCACGGGAGAAAAATTGGAAAAAAAAGAAAAAAATGGGAGGTGTTTAACCTGCGCTAAGCGCAAGCCACCTAATTAGCGCTGTGTGCGTTGGCTGATCAGCGTCAGCTGTCCCTAACGCAGCTGATCTGACAACGCGGCAAAAGTCAAACTCAGGTGCTTTTAATTAGGTTGGCTCACTCCAGTTGGGAAAAAGACACGGTAAGAGTCACACACAAAAGCTTGCTGTGCTTGACTAATGCTTGAAAATCCTGTGCAACACTGACACTGAAACTTGGAGAGGCAGCCGGTAAGAACTTCTGAGTTTGTCCTACATCGCGGTTGTTTGTGTAAACTTGTTTGTAGCGAGATGTGATGCGCTATGGCATTTAACCAGTGTTTGTCTTGACTGCATATGGTAGTATTGGTTTTCGGACTGCTGTTTCCTTCCTTAGTTACAATGAGTGAAACAGTGAAACATTGTAAAGTTAATAGCCAGGCACAAGTTGGTTTGATTCACTAACGCTCTATCTGTTATTTAATGCTGTTGTTTCCAGCCGACGCTTGGCAATTGCGCTCAGTTAGTAGGGTTGCCTATGGTCAAAATGAAGTTAAATATTTAATGTGTATAAATGCTCCATTTTATTCACATACAAATCTATTTTTCTACTGAAATTTATATTTATGGTTAATTTATAGTGTATTTATATTACAAAGTTTATCTTTGACATTTATATTAAGCATTTTTGCACATTACATATTTGCACTTTGCACAAACGCACTGCTCTTTACTGCTTACTAATATGTCATGTTCTTTTTCTGCTATATCTCCCTTCAGGTTTTTTACCTGCCTAGCAAAGGGACTAACGGGACTAAAGACCTGCTCTGTTTCCTGTTGATTTGTGATGAACCTTGAATGCCTTGAACTCTAAATAAAAAGAAAAAAAAAGGAAAAGGAGAAACTAAAACGGAACTCAGTAGTCCTGTCCATGCTTGAGTGAATTCCAGTGCCTTCAGCTCCACCAGTGTCACCTTTTCAAGTTGGGGGAAAATGCACAGAGGATAAAACAAACAAACCAAACAAAACTGAAAAACAAACAAACAAAAACTCAAAACAAAACTAAACAAAACCAAACAACTTGACAATAGCTTCAATTAGAACGACGACAAGAACAAGAGCTAGGTATTAAACTTGGATGAATGACTCGCTTAGAGTCTTAAAAAGAAAATGCAGAGCAACCGAGCGTCTTTGGAGGAAAACAAAATTAGAAGTCCATAGAAAATCCCTTAGGGATGAGATCTCCTCCTACAATAATAAATAACTCAGAAAGAAAAGCATATTTTTCCAAAATCATAACAGACTTTGCACTATTGACCACCTGCTTAATCCAACACATATCAATAACAACCTAAATGCAGCATTGCATGCTAAGTGTGAGGAATTTGCTAGATTTTTAAATAAAAAGATTGCAGACATTAGAGAAGGCATCCAAGGTGAAAACGCAGCAAACTCTGGTGCCCACTGAGGCGACACACCGAGGGGAGGGTTAAACCCCCCAAGGAGACATTACATTATATTACATTACATTACATTACATTGCATTTGGCAGACGCTTTATAACCAAAGCGACTTTCAAAAGAGGACATAATCAAGGCAACATCACAAGCAAATACAAAGTGCACAGGAGATATACAGAACAAGTGCAGTTGCAAAGAGGGGTTAGTTTTTTTTTAATTTTTATAAAGAGTAAATAACAAGTACACACACACACAAACACACACACACACACACACACGCTAAACTAAACTGACCATCATGTCAAGAGTTTGCCCTGGGCCAAGGCCAGCTCAAGAATTAGTCTAGTAGATTCTCTCGAAAGAGGAAAGTCTTTAGTAGGCTGCAAGAGATGTGCTTAGTCTTGCTGCCTCTGGGAGACCGTTCCACCACTTGGGTACCACAACGGAGAACAATCTTGACTGGGAGTACCTAGAGCGACTGGATGGCAGAGCCAGACGGCTTGTGCTGGATGAGCGCAGTTCTCTTCCAGTAACATAAGGCGTTAGTAGGTCCTTCAGATAAGCTGGGGCCGTTCCTGTGATGGTTTTGTAGGCAAGGGTCAAAGCCTTGTGCTTGATCCGGGCGGCGATCGGTAACTAGTGCAACTCAATAAATAGAGGAGTAACATCCTTTTGGGTTGGTTGAATATCAACCGTGCCGCCGCATTCTGGATCATCTGCAGAGGTTTTAGCGCACAAGCAGGTAGACCTGTCATGAGTGAGTTGCAGTAGTCAACGCGGGACAGGACCGTGGCCAGGACCAGTTGTTGTGTAGAATATTTGGTCAGCACAGGTCTGATATTCCGCACATTGGACATCTGGAATCGACAGGTCCGGGTGACTTAGTTAATGTAGTTGGAGAATGACAGCTCATCATCAATCATCACGCCAAGGTTTTTGACGACTTTGTTTTGGGGTCACGATGGTGGAGCCAATCTTCAGGTTGATGTTGTGACTGAGTGACTCTTTAGCTGGGATCACCAGGAGCTCTGTCTTGGCCAGGTTCAGCTGTAGGTGGTGGTCCTTCATCCATGTTGACAAATCGGTGAGGCAGGCAGAGATGCGTTCCGAAACCATGGTGTCCTCTGGACGGAACGACAGGTACATCTGAGTGTCATCAGCATAGCAGTGGTAGGAGAACCCATGTGTTTGAATGACACGTCCCAGGGAGGAGGTGTATATTGCAAACAGAAGGGGTCCCAGCACTGATCCTTGGGGTACGCCTGTGGAGAGGGTGTGAGTCGTAGACAGTTTCCCTTGCCATGACACACTGAAGGTGCGTCCAGAGAGGTAGGAGTTGAACCATGAGTGGACAACGCCTGTGATTCCCATGGCTGTGAGTATCCTCAGGAGGATCTTGTGGTTGACTATGTCAAAGACTGCAGACAGGTCTAGTAGGATGAGGACCGAGGATAGTCCTTCCGTTCTTGCAGTCCTTAGAGCTTCAGTCACCAAGAGTAACGCAGTTTCAGTTGAATGTCCACTTCTGAAACCAGATTGTTTTGGGTACAGTAATCCGTTCTGGTTTAGGAAGTTGATGACCTGCTTTGCAACTGCCCTTTCTAGCGTCTTGGATAGGAAGGGAAGCAGTGAGACAGGTCTGTAGTTTTCGACATGAGCAGAGTTCAGTGTAGGCTTCTTCAGTAGTGGTGTCACCCTTGCTTGTTTGAAGGCGGAGGGGACAGTGCCGTAGGACAGTGAGGAGTTCATGATGGATGTGATCGCTGGGACCACTCTTTGGGCAATGTCTTGAACGGGGTTTGTGGGCACTGGGTCCAGTAGGCAGGTAGTGGGATGGCTCCATGTGATGAGTTTGGAAACGTCTTCCTCAGAGAGCAGAGTGAATTCATGAAGTGTTGCAGGAGTCAGCGTGTTTTCCAGGGGGGTGTCTTCTGGGCAGGAGGTCAGCTCAAAGAATTGCTTGCTAATATTTGCCGTCTTTTCCTTGAAAAAGATGGCAAAGTTGTATGGGTTAGAGTCTGTGGCCGCCGGAGGGGGGAGGGTTGAGCAGTGACTTGAATGTAGAGAACAACTTGTGTGGGTCTGTAGTGTTGCTGATCTTGTCTTTGTAGTAGGTCGCCTTGGCGGCTGTTACAGAGGTGGAGAAGGAGGCTAGTTTTTCGAGATGGATTGCGAGACCTGAGAGCTTCCAAAATTTTAGTCCAATTACATAGGAAGAACCTCTATAAAATAGTCAGGGAAAGTAAGCAGTCTACCTGCAGCCTCAACGCTATCCCCACATATCTGCTAAAAAACATATTTGGTTGCTTAGCAGCACCTTTACTGCAAATTGTTAACACCTCCGTTCTTACGAGCATTTTCCCAAGATCATTCAAAACAGCCATGGTAAAGCCTCTTCAAAAAGACTAATTTAGATCAGAATTCTTTAAACAACTATAGACCTATATCAAACCTCCCCTTTATAAGCAAGGTACTAGAAAAAGTTGTATTTAAACAGCTTAATCAACACCTGGCTGGGAATGATATCTTGGAAAAATTCCAATCAGGATTTAGAGCGAAACAGCACTAACCAAAATAATAAGTGATCTTAGGCTCAGCACTGCTGCTAACAAAGTTTCAGCACTTATCCTCCTCGACCTCAGTGCAGCCTTTGACACGATAGACCATAACATACTAATTGACCGCCTTGAATCTTGGATAGGACTGTCCGGCCACGTCTTAGAGTGGTTCAAAACATATATTACAGGAAGGCAGTTTTTTTGTCACCATTGAAGAATACGTCTCCAACAAGTATGATGTGCCTTTTGGAGTTGCTCAGGGTAGTTGCTTGGGCCCTCTCCTCTTCTCTTTCTATATGTTGACCCTGGGCTCCATCATCAGAGAGTACAATGTTGGTTTACATAGCTATGCTGATGACGCACAATTATATCTCTGTTGAGCCTAGCCAAACCACTGCCATTCATGCCTTGACTAAATGCATGTCTGCCATCACAGATTGGATGAACAGTAACTTCCTAAAATTAAATGAGGATAAAACTGAAGTGTTGCTCATTGGCCCGAAGGAAAAACGTGCAAAACTCCACTCAAGCCTAGGTGACCTAAGCATGTATATTAAAGATAAGTTTACTAGCATAGGTGTGGTAATAGACTCGGATTTGAGCCTCACATCAACAAGATAACAAAATCTGCACCCCAAGACAAGACGCTGAAAAACGTATTCATGCCTTTGTCACCAGTAGGATAGACTACTGCAATGCTCTCTTCTCTGGTCTCCCAAAAAAATTAATTGACAAATTGCAACTCATTCAAAACTCTGCGGCAAGAATCCTAACAAGAACCAGAATGAGAGAGCACATCACTCCTGTCTTGGCAGACCTGCACTGGTTACCTGTCTCATACAGAATCGACTTTAAGATTCTGCTGACAGTATTTAAAGCATTAAATGGACTTGCCCCTAGTTATATCTCTGACATGCTCTCTTTTTATGCCCCTGCTCGAGCTCTCAGGTCCACTGATGCCAAGCTGCTAAGGACCCCCACCCCCCCGCAAAAGAAGATTGGCGACGCCGCGTTCGTTTGCTATGCGCCCAAGAGATGGAACGCCCTCCCCATCGAGATCCGATCAGCCAGCTCCTTCGACTCCTTCAAGAAGTAGCTGAGGACCCACCTCTTCATCCTTGCCAACTCCTAGCTGCCAAGGCGTCATAGTGTCCCAGCTGATGCAGCGTCCTTACTGCTCACAACCAGCCCTGGCAGGGGGCTCCCCTAGGTGGCCGCTGTTCTCTGCCTGAGGTTTCTTCCTGGCTATAGGGTTTTTTTCTCAGACCTCATTGAGCTTTTTTTCCCCCCTACAAACTATGATTCAAGCGAAAGGGAGTTTTTCCTCACCCCTGATGCCACCAGGGGCCGCATCTGAGCGCCCAATCTCTGTGTGACTATCTATGACTTATGCTAGGCCCAGCCACTATGGACCTTACGCATCTAAGAATCCTGGTCCTAACCTACGTTGACCTTATGACTCTACAATCTCTGTCTGTCTCTTCTTCCTCTGCCTTCCTTCTATTTCTGCCTCTCCTCTATACCTCTCCTTTTAAATCCATCTCTAACAATGATGTTTTTTCCCATTTGTTTAGCACTTTGAGTTATATGCCTTGTATGATACAGTGATATACAAATACAATTATTAAGCGGGCTTGCGGAGCAAGGACCTTGCAGAGCAAGGCCCGATTATAGCAATCTCTAAGTCCTGTTTCTTTATTATCGTTCTTGTGTAGGGCAGTAAAAATAGAAAATGGATCTCCTCCTAGGCCTTTCGAGATAGAGACACCGTTCAAACACTAAAACGACCGGCTCGACTTGGAGATCATGTATACTAATAGGCTTGTCCGTGTCTCTTGTCGTTTTCCCGTTTTTGGCGATTTTGTGAAAGCTTGGGTCCCCATTGAAAACAATGGTGGAACCTTCATGAACCAAGGTTCCGCCACTCTAGAGATTAGAGTGTAGGAGGCTTTTTCGGTCATAAAACATCAACACTTTCACCTAGAAGTTTAGTTGACGCGTTGTTAGCGAGCTCTATGGGATGTCTCCAAATTGTCAAAGTTTCATCTCCCAACTCCCAATACTTTTTAAATGGCAGGTTTGTAAAAAACGACAGGCCTGGGTCTATGGAGGTTTTCAGTCTTCCCAAAAGTGCCTTTTTCAAGAGATCAGCGCATGTCCCACAAGAGGTCCATTTGTGCCTGAACCGTTTAACCTATAAACTTCATTCAAAGACTGTTAGAGAGATCACATGCATGACTCCGATCTGTGAAAAGGACACGTGCCAACTCCTTTTAGTTTTTTTACAACGACTGTGTAAAGACAAAACACTGGGTCTGATTCTGTTCCCTGCTAAGAGCACAATACTAACTGTCATTCAGTCAATCAGAACAGGTGCTGCCAATACAGGGTTCCATTTCAACTGTCACTGTCTCAAGATTCTATTCTTAACGAGCAGGTGCGAGCAACCATTCTAGAAGTCTATTGTTCAGCTCTTCAATGCAATGTGATATAGTCTTGCTGGACTGTGCATGACAGCCAGCTGCTTGGCGCAATGGGATTGCTGCCAGATTAGAGATATGGAGGTTGAGGGTTCAAACCCCACATGATGCCATGTTGATTTTCAAAATTATATCATATGCAGTGTTCCTTAGCCAACTTCAAATATCATGTATTGTATGTCATTTAATATCAATGGCAAAGGGGCTGGATTACAGATATGGAGGTTGTCAGTTCGAATCCCGCTCGAAGCCATGTTGATTTTCAAAATTATATCATATGCAGTGTTCCTTAGCCAACTTAAAATACCATGTATGTCATTTAGTATCAATGGCAAATGTGCTGGATTACAGATATGGAGGTTGAGAGTTCGAACCCCACACGAAGCCATGTTTTTTTCAAAATGATATCAAATGCAGTGTTCCTTGGCCAACTTAAAATGCCATGTATGTCATTTAGCATCAATGGCAAATGTGCTGAATTACAGATATGGAGGTTGGGGGTTCGAACCCCAGTCGAAGCCATGTTGATTTTCAAAATTATATCATATGCAGTGTTCCTTAGCCAACTTCAAATATCATGTATTGTATGTCAGTTAATATCAATGGCAAAGGGGCTGGATTACAGATATGGAGGTTGTGAGTTCGAATCCCGCTCAAAGCCATGTTGATTTTCAAAATTATATCATATGCAGTGTTCCTTAGCCAACTTAAAATACCATGTATGTCATTTAGTATAGGCCTATCCCCAAAACGCAGAGCTACATCACTTTCAAGATGGCTGAATCCAAGATGGCTGAATTGTTTGGCCCATAACTTCTGACTGGGTGGATGGATTTTTCCCAACATTTCTTTTAGCTTTGTTTTCTCAATAGTACTTTGTTTCATCTCTGCCCCAAAAGGCAAGCCCGCTTCCAGCATTTTCTGTGAGAATGCAATCTAGTTATTATTGGTTCTCTTGTGTAGGGCAGCAAAAATAGAAAATGGATCTCCTCCTAGGCCTTTCGAGATAGAGACACCGTTCAAACACTAAAACGACCGGCTCGGCTTGGAGATCATGTACATTAATAGGCTTCTCTGTGTTTTTTCCATTTTTGGCGATTTTGTGAAAGCTTGGGTCCCCATTGAAAACAATGGTGGAACCTTCATGAACCAAGGTTCCGCCACTCTAGAGATTAGAGTGTAGGAGGCTTTTTCGGTCATAAAACATCAACACTTTCACCTAGAAGTTTAGTTGACGCGTTGTTAGCGAGCTCTATGGGATGTCTCCAAATTGTCAAAGTTTCATCTCCCAACTCCCAATACTTTTTAAATGGCAGGTTTGTAAAAAAACGACAGGCCTGGGTCTATGGAGGTTTCCAGTCTTCCCAAAAGTGTCTTTTTCAAGAGATCAGCGCATGTCCCACACAGAGGTCCATTTGTGCCTTAACCATTTAACCTATAAACTTCATTCAAAGACGGTCAGAGAGATCACATGTATGACTGTGCGAAGGACATGTGCCAACTCCTTTTAGTTTTTTTTACAACGACTGTGTAAAGACAAAACACTGGGTCTGATTCTGTCCCTTGCCTAGAGCACAATACTAACTGTCATTCAGTCAATCAGAACAGGTGCTGCCAATACAGGGTTCCATTTCAACTGTCACTGTCTCAAGATTCTATTCTTAACGAGCAGGTGCGAGCAACCATTCTAGAAGTCTATTGTTCAGCTCTTCAATGCAATGTGATATAGTCTTGCTGGACTGTGCATGACAGCCAGCTGCTTGGCGCAATGGGATTGCTGCCGGATTAGAGATATGGAGGTTGAGGGTTTGAACCCCACACGAAGCCATGTTGATTTTCAAAATTATATCATATGCAGTGTTCCTTAGCCAACTTCAAATATCATGTATTGTATGTCATTTAATATCAATGGCAAATGTGCTGAATTACAGATATGGAGGTTGGGGGTTCGAACCCCAGTCCAAGCCATGTTGATTTTCAAAATTATATCATATGCAGTGTTCCTTGGCCAACTTAAAATGCCATGTATGTCATTTAGCATCAATGGCAAATGTGCTGAATTACAGATATGGAGGTTGGGGGTTCGAACCCCCGTCCAAGCCATGTTGATTTTCAAAATTATATCATATAAAGTTTTCCTTAGCCAACTGAAAATACCATGTAATGTATGTCATTTAGTATTAATGGCAAAGGGGCTGGATTACAGATATGGAGGTTGTGAGTTCGAATCCCACTCGGACCCATGTTGATTTTCAAAATTATATCATATGCAGTGTTCCTTAGCCAACTTAAAATACCATGTATGTCATTTAGTATATCCCCAAAACGCAGAGCTACAACACTTTCAAGATGGCTGAATCCAAGATGGCTGAATTGTTTGGCCCATAACTTCTGACTGGGTGGATGGATTTTTCTCAACATTTCTTTTAGCTTTGTTTTCTCAATAGTACTTTGTTTCATCTCTGCCCCAAAAGGCAAGCCCGCTTCCAGCATTTTCTGTGAGAATGCAATCTAGTTATTATTATTATTATTAGTTTGGCAACAGCAGAGAGTTATTGTATAGTGCACACCACCCTCCCTCTTGACCCATAAGCAGTAATACTACTACCCCTTTGGATATCCATTGCACTTTCTGAATATTAAGACTAAATAAATAAATAAATAGACTGCAACAACTTGATCAGCCTTCAAATCAAATCACAAAAAAATTAATTCTTCCAAGTTCCACCAGAGATGTCTCAAGTACCACCAGTGGCACGCGTACCACAGTTTGAGCACCGCTGACCAAATGGAAAAGGTCTTACTTGGAGCATTCACACACACCACACACAGTGTCCTCACCGCAGGTAATGAGACCGTTTCTTACCTGTCTTTATGTGAAGACAAGCAGGCTGGCTCTTTCCTCCATGTTGGAGCTCAGTGTAGACTCTAACAGTGTAGTCAGTTCCTGGTGTCAGGTCTGTGATGTCTGTGCTGCATGACTCAGTAGAGATGGACTTTGGTTCAGTCCCTTCACTCTGGTAAGAGACCAGGAAGCTGTGTGGAATCTTCTGTATCTCAGTAGGCACCCACCAGGTGACGCTAGCAGATGATGCAGTGATGGAGCTCACAGCTAGATGCTGTGGGACGGGAGATCCTGAAAGAGACGTTACATTTAAAATTGATTCTCCAAGCATGGTGAGCAAGGCCATTAAAATGGTTGGAGGGGTGTAATTATGCAGGTCATGTACAAAATACTGCATTATGTAAGTGCATATCTTTTTGCATTATGCCATTTTTTGCAAACAAACTTAACTATGGCAAAACATATGTACGTGGTATAATTATAACACATATGTACAGTACGTAGTATAATGTAATAAAACTGTAGAAAAACTCATTTTTTCTTAGTGGAAAGAAATCATACTGTTCCTAGCTTCAGGAACTTCAACCCCATTTGCCTAGAAAATCATTAATTTTGTGCAACTACTTTTGGATCTGTACCTAGTTGTGCAAGATTCTTGGGAAAAGAATGTTAAAATAGAGAACCTGTGGAACAATTTGGTCACTTCTAACTTAGAGCACCCAATGCTCACCAAGGCAAAGCTGAGCCAAGCTAATGCTAATCTGTTTGTGCCGTGCAAGTTGCTAACTGGGGCCGCATCCGAAGACAAGGTAGCTCGGGAGGAACTCATCTCTGGTAAGAGCAGAACATACTTTATTATTGAAACACAGTGGACTGTTCCTTTAAAGCAGTGTTTCCCAACCAGGGGTACGTGTACCACTAGGGGTACGCGAGCACACTGCAGGGGGTACTTGGAAAAATGTTATTATTATAACAAATGTATGGAGCAGTCACATCAGGACAGAGAAAGCGATATAGAACATGAATTAGGGGGCACAACTAAGAGGCTTAGGGGGTACGCGAGACAAAAAAGGTTGGGAAACACTGCTCTAAAGGATAGTTAATGACTGTTTCAATAACTTGAAACCGATGCTTAAATGAGTCATGGATAATTGAAATGTGACTCTCCAGTCCTGTAATTTGAAGAAATATATCTTTTAGTCGATGGAACCAAACTAAGCAAACGGTTTTCACAAGGTCACAAAGCAGTGGGAGCAGAAACAGTGTCAGAGATTCTCACTTTGTTTGATATGCCTTTTGATAAAGCATCAGCACAGTTGACTTTGGATGTGTGCATACTAGGACTGGGCGGTTAATCGAGTTTTACGGTTTCTCGAGAAGTTTTATGAAATCGATTAATATTTTGACATATCGAATATCTCGAGTTTAGGCTGTAAATGCGCAAGATTTCGCCACTCTGATTTCCCTTCTGTGATGTTGAGCGGTCCGCCCCGCCTCCTCCTTGCGTGTGTTTCCCCCCAACAGAGCTGGCTCCCCTCCCGCTGCTCCTCCTCCCCCTGCGTGTAGCGGCGTGTGTGTGTTGATAAACTCTTTCAACATGGCGGCGCCCACAGAAGAAGCCGAAACAGCAGAATTTGTTCCAAAGAAAAGGACGAACGGCTCAATAATATGGCGTTATTTCGGATTTAGAGCCTCTGATGAGGAGCATCTCTATAAGAGGCTTTGTCCGTTGGTCCGTCCGTCCGTGACACTTTGTCCCATCTTTGTCCCATCTTTGTCCCATAAAACCAGAGTGGGGTAAACCGGCTGTGCTAATACAGCCGTGATGCGTTTCCCAATCACCTGTTTGCACTTAAATAAAAAGAAAAACCTTTGCTGAATTTCTTGGGGGTTTTTCCCCTTGCATAGATATCGAGATATATATCGTATATCGAGATATAGCAGACACTAATCGAGATTATTGTTTTTCTCAATATCGCCCAGCCCTAGTGCATACTCACCAGTTTAATTCTAAATCACCAGAGATGAAACTCCATTGAAAATGAATGGGGTTTTATTTCTGGAGAGTTAGAATTAAACTGGTGAGTTAACACCATAACGTGGCATGGAAATCTACGGGTGGGTGGGAGACGTGACGCCTTGTTTTTTCGTAACATTGGTTAAAAACCTACAAAACTGTTATTTTCCTTTAAAAAACAAATGTCAATGAAAGAAGATGTGGTACATTATGTTTCATATTAGTCTTAGATGAGAAGAAACATTTTTGTTAAGATTTATGTAAAGGTTTATATGTCAAATTTCCTGCGGTGTGACTGTAACATTAATGAAACAATATATAATAATATATATATAAATTAACCAACAACATTTTGAATAATGTATGAAGCATTTGGCATGATTGCATAAATCTTAACTTTGGATTAAGATATGTGAATGTGGAAAAAACTCAAGACAGTAATATTAACTACAAGTTCAATTTCGTAACACAAATTGCGTCCTGTGGGGTGACATGTATGTCAATGTTTGTGAATGGGCAGCTGCAAGGCCAACTACAAGGGTCTTAAAGACTGGCTCCTAACCAGTCAGTACCTCAGTTATTGGAGAGTGCTGTGGAAGTTTAAGGTGACTCTTAACCTCTTAATATGTCTTCATATTGCAATCTTTCTGTCACGCAATGCTTAGGTTCATTTTATGGTGTCCTGTGGTGTGACTGCTCTTATAGGAGGAAAAAACGTTTTTTTATTAATGAAAACACATATTAAGATTAAACACAATATCATTATCAAGTTAGCATGAGCTCAGATGTCAGTCATGTATACAAAAGGATTACAATGGCCATAATGCGGTGAATTCCCTGTGGTGTGACTCCATTTTCCTGCGGTGTGACATGCCTATGCTATGTGTTGATGCAGGACACATTTTCCCAAAAATGGCAAAAATAAGGTGAAATTCCACAGACCACTAAGTGCTTTATTTTTTTCCATTTTTTTCCAATTTTTATCCATAATTTTTTTCAGGAATTTAAAAAACGTTATTTTATTTTTTTTGCGTTACGCCCTTAAACGTCAACCACCCGGGTATATTGAAGAGTGAAGTGTGGGACACCAGGTCAACAAACAAGAACAGCTGACAGCAAAGCATCAAGGATATCTGGGCTTCCATAACTCCCATGAACAGTTTCTGCCATTGACTTCAATGTTAAACACATCATGGCATTGATTAAGACAGAGAGGGTCCTAACCAAGTATTGAACATTGCATGTTATGTAGAAAGTAACAAATTTCAACTGATTTGATGTGAACCAATTATTACAATATTCTAATGATGCAAATTTCCCAATTCATGGGTTTTTTTGAGGTGGAAGGTCAAAATATGTAAAAAGAAAAAAAATAATGATTGGAATAGTTAAACAACTGGGCCATGAATCTACAATCCATGACAGTTTAACATTATTGATGGAATTATGGAAATAAATCAACTTTTGTATGCTATTCTAATAAAAAGGCCTGGAGCTGTATAAATCCCAAGACAGAGTATTTTACTTGCCCGACTCCCTCGCTCAGGCGGTGAGACACACCCCACGACTATTTTAGGAATTATTGAAACTGTAAGTTATCGTTGACCAGGTTAACACTAGCTACAGTTGATATTTCTTCCTTCAACCGGTTTACGTTTGTTTATTGCATTCCCATTGCGATATTTCGATTGATTTTGCAAACACTGCAAGGACATCAGTGAGTCAGGACGCAGGAACTCAATGAGCTAGGATAACTTTTGTATGGACAATCGTTAATCTTTTACTAGAACCGAAATCAAAGGAACTTCGCCTGGAGTCAACGGAGAATCGGTTGAGGCTTGATTGTTTGTCCCCAAGGAAGGGGTCAGCCATTACAGTTATGCAGAGTTGACTGTAGGATAGCGTATGGTACGGATCCACGTGCACCCCCTCTCACTTGGCCCTCGCAGGACGGTGTGGTTAAAATTGTATTCTTATATGATTCTTATGCAGATTATTATATGTGCATGTATATGCAGGAATATGGATGTATATGTATGTGACTATATAGAGAGTTCCAGTTGTGTTAAGGCTAGTCTGTGCCTGAGTGTCAAGGGCTCTGGTACCATAATACCACAACAACTCATCAGAAAACTGGACAAACTAGGTTTCAGCACCTCCCTCTGCAACTGGCTGCTGGACTTCCTGATGCAGAGACCACAAGCAGTACGGGTAGGGAATAACACCTCAAGCACCCTGACCCTGAGCACGGGGGCTCCGCAAGGTTGTGTTCTCAGCCCCCTGCTGTTCACGCTGCTGACACATGACTGCACAACGACCCACAGCACTAACCATCTAGTGAAGTTTGCGGATGATACAACACTGGTGGGCCTCATCACTAAGGGCGATGAGACCCACTACAGAGAAGAAGTAGACCTGCTGGCCAGATGGTGCAAAGACAACAACCTCCTGCTGAATGTCAACAAGACCAAGGAGATTGTTGTCAACTTTCAGAGGGTCCAAAAACAACTGCCACCACTGACCATCGACGGTGATGCTGTGGAGAGAGTGAGCAGCACCAAGTTCCTAGGAGTGCACATCAGCGACGACCTCTCTTGGACCACCAACACTACATCACTGGCGAAGAAGGCCCATCAGCGTCTCTACTTCTTGCGCAAACTAAAGAAGGCAAGTGCTACACCCTCCATCATGACAACATTCTACAGAGGAACCATAGAGAGCGTCGTGTCCAGCTGCATCACAGTGTGGGGAGGAAGCTGCACGGAGAAAAACAGGAAGACACTCCAGCGTGTTGTGAACACAGCGAAGAAGATCATTGGAGTACCACTCCCCTCCCTGCAGGACATTTACACCGCACGCCTCACCCGAAAAGCACTGATGATCATCAAAGACACAAGCCACCCTGCACACAAACTGTTCAGCCTCCTGCCCTCTGGAAAGAGGTACAGGCGCCTCCGTTCCCGTACCACCAGGCTTACAAGCAGCACGATGCATCAAGCAATCAAGATACTGAACACTCAACCCACTCTCCCTTCACTGTCAGCCTCTAGCCAGCCAGGCCACTGACAACGCTCCCCCCCCTCATCCCCACCACCATATCTGCGACTGAACACTCCACCTGCACTACTACATCTGTGACTGAACTTTCAACCTGCACTAACTCAAAACATACACATGCACACACATGCACACACACACACACACACACACACACACACACACACACACACACACACACACACACACACACACACACACACACAAGCACACACAAGCACACTGCACTTTCTGCACTAAACCCAAACATACACACACTGACACACAACTCATACTCACACACATACACACACACACACACACACACACACACACACACACACACACATACACAGGTACACACACACAGACGCACACCGCACTTTCTACCTGCACTAAACACACACACACACACACACACACACACACACACACACACACACACACACACACACACACACACACACACACACACACACACACACACACACACACACACACACACACACACACACACACACACGCACACAAAACACATACAAACACACACACACACATACTGCTGCTGGTGTATTTAAATAAAAACCTTTTTAATTATTTATTTTCTCAAATGCTACTATTACTATGTCAGAACGCTATAAAGGACTTTTAGGAAAAAGAACAACAAAATACCTCCTCTTAATGTATGTTCTCTACAAGTCTTCTGTTGTCCAGTCTTGCACTTTAAATGTCTGTATGAGCAATGTCTACGTCCATACTGTCTATGTCCATGTATGAGTACTGTCTATGTCTATACTGTCTATGTCCTTACCTAGATTAGTCTATGTCTGCATGGGAGAGCAAGAAACGCAATTTCAAATTCTTTGTATGACCAGTGCATGTAAAGAAATTGACAATAAACTTGACTTGACTTGACTTGACTGTCAGTTGAGGTGTGATTGAGCTGATTAGCATATGAGAAGACTCTGGGCTGGTTGGGCCAAGGGCTATAAAAGACCTGACGATGCCACCAGAAAGCGTGCTTTTTACCGAGGGATATCAGAGAAGGATGTCTCTCGCTAAGACGTTCCCTGTTCCACACCGGAGCAGAAATAAAAACTGCAGTAAACTCAGCAGATCAAGAGTGCCTGTCTGACATTAATGAAGAAAAACCCCACAACGGCACGGCAACGATCATCAGATTACACAACGAAATACTCCTTTCCTTCCCCTGTTCAACGAAGCAAGACTCTTTGGACCAGAGGTCGCGTTAACCGACAAATGTCCGTCATTGACGGATTTTTTTGAAGGATGACGGAAAATTCTGAAGCCTGTCCGTCATTTTGACGGATCAATATTCAGGGTGATGATAAATAAATCATAATTTTAAGTAGGCCTACGCCTCTATCGAGTAGAGCAAATATGCATTTCAATTAGGCATAGTTATCAGCGCAGATAATTTCATGCTACTATCATTTGCCTTTCTCCCTCTCTCCCTGCTTGTCATACCATGCGCCGCAGCTGGGCTGTGCGGCTGGCTGCAGCAGAGCGCGCGCCTCTCCACTTGTTCCAAATAATGAATTAAAATAACTAAGACGGTGCCACCATACACGTGTGAGTGACTTCGACTCTATGTGTAGACCTAGGCCTACTACATCTACCGACTATCTTATTTTCTGCCAATGACGAAGTTGTCCCTCTATCGCCCTTCATATAAGCATTGTTTCATAACTCGCTTGAAACAAATATGCGAATAGCATGTTTGCAAACGTTGCCTGAAACCAGGGCTTTGAACCGTTATTTTTTTCCAAACGTTCCGTTCCGAACAGAAACGGAATTATAACGTTTCCGGTTATGGGTTCCACCAATAAATTGACGTTCCTGAACCGGTTAGAACAAAAAAATATTGTTCCCGGAACGGTTAATTTCGTTCCTGTCAGCTGATTACTCCCCATAGGCCTAATTGACGTTAATTAACCAAGAAAGACGGAAGTGCAAATGACTCGGCCTACATTCCAAACTGTTTGTTCAAGAGGATGAAAAGAATATCCTCCAGAATTTTGTCATTGGGACGACCTAAGCGGAAAGGCAGAGAATAAACCTCAATGATGAAAATGTGTGCTCCACGCTGACTTGGGTCACGGGGAGCGCTATGATAGACATTGTGAGTTTGTGCATATTTGAAGCGGCCATGGATGCCCAATAACGTATTGTATGACAGTGGTTTCTCTTATTTAAGATGTGGAGTGGAGACTTTGTAATCCACAGCTCTAACTCCATTCAGTGACTGAATCGTCACACAGGATGTGAACCTCAGCTGTCATGGTAACAGGAAAGTGAGTACTTTTTTTGTTTTGTTTGAGGAACGGTATTAACCGGTATTAACCGGTTACCATTATTTTTAAATAAGTGTTCCCGTTCCAGAACATAAAAAATAATAACGTTTCCGGTTTCGTTTCTGTTCCCTGTAAAATACAAAAAGTTCCCGGTTTTCGTTTTCGTTCCTTGAACCGGTTCAAAGCCCTGCCTGAAACGGCTAACCTTCTCTCGTTTCGATAGCTGGTTCACCCATTATAGGCGATATATTTTTTAATCAGACAACTTTACCGCGCTCCCAGAGCCAATATAAGCCGATGGGGCTACGTACGGAGAGGCTCCCTTTACCGTCGCTGACATTTTTCAACAAAGTTTTGAAAATCTGGTCATCTTCCTGTTGTAGGCTTCAGTGCCTTTGTCGCCTGCCTGGGCTAAACCCTTCTGCTTCAAGGCGGCTTTCCTTTCCATCGTGCATGTTAACCCATTTAACACTGCGCCTGTATTACAATCGGTATATTAATCAGAGCAAAACGAGTGACTGGCAGCTGATGGATAAAGCCCTGCACGCGTCTTTTAAAAACAGTGCTTGTGGTGACCATAGCGCTGAACACTGAATCAGACGCGCGTCAGTGAGAGATATCTGCAGCTTTTTAAACAGTGCAATGAGGGGGGCAGAGAGAGAAAGTGGACAGCAAAATTGACTCCATCCTCAAAGTTGGAGAATGAATGTCGAGTGAAAAGGGGGTGTATTCACAGCGGTTTACTCTCAATTGGCCGCAATTGCGCATGTGTTGTTCCCGGTGCGGGGTCGCGACCCCCCACATTGAGAAACGAGATGGAGAATTTAAAAAAATAGGCGATGACGGATTTTTTTCGACCCTGTCCGTCAAAATGACGGACTGTGAAAAAGTCTAGCGCAACCTCTGCTTTGGACGTATTGCCAGAAATATTCTAGTAAGGGGAGATAGGACGGGTACATTGAAATTAACGGTTAAGATTCGTAACGCAAATATGGCGTCTACCCGCACATCTCCCGCCTTAAGAGCCAATGTGCCTGCTGAGCTGCGTTGCCAGTGATCCAATCATTTGGCTGCATCGGCGCACGCGAAATTATGCACATGCTCAGTTGTGAAAAGCCGTTGCTCTCGTGCCGTTATGGAACTACTGCGCCTGCGCTCTGTCAAAAAAGCCGTGAGAAAAGTGGCTCAAAAAGCTTTATTTTGACTCGTATGACACAACCAAGTAGTCTAGATTGATCAGTTTTTCACGGTCGTTTCAACCATATGGTTTTCACAACCCCTGGGTTCCCCTCCGTCCTATACTCAGTTTCCCCATTCATTTTTCCCATTGACTCTCAGATCTGGTCTACTTAATCGCGAAATAGCACCCCGGAGGCGTCACCAAGATGGCCGCCATATGTCCCCTCTCATTCTAAAATCTCTCTGGTATTGCAGCCTCGCGCGCCGGAACCGCGCTTGGAATCGCTCGGACATACACACAGGACGTGAGCGTTCTTCGTAACAAAGGAACTCGCGCACACCAGGAAGCACGCATCTCGCTACGAGAGATCAAAGGGTTCTCTCTCCTACAAAGGATAACGCAGTAAGCACCGAATTGGGCATAGATATGCAGTTAGAGCTGTTACATAGTTTTGAAGAGTTGTGTATAAATATCCAAACTTGTAGAGTGTGATATATTTTATTTTGAATTATTTTGTTCTATCCGTTCTTTCTTTTCTTTCTCTCTTTCTCCCCTCTCATCACCACAAATAGCCACACTCTATTCTTAGTTTACATAGTTGCAGTATTGCAGTATTGAAAGCGAAAGCTGAGCACTATGCTGAAGCAGTTACATAAAATATTCACCAGCCAAAGAAGCTGTGGAAAATACTAAAAGACATTGGTGCTGGAAAATCAAATACTAATAGTTGTAATACTGGGATTGATATTAACAATACAGTTTGCATTGACAAAAAAGTCATATCAAATCATTTTAATACGTTTTTTTACTACAATTGCTGCCAGCTTGGCTTCACATCTTCCTGTAGGATCTGGGAAGTTTGGAGCCAAATTTCTGAGGTCAATTTATAAAGATGTATTACCTGACTCGTTTGAGCTTTGCTCAGTGTCAAATGAAAAGATAGGGGAGATGTTGGCGTCATTATCCACCAACAAGGCCACTGGCCTGGATCAAATCCCAGCCAGATTTATTAAGGATAGCGCTAATGTTACAGGGGGCGCCATTGCACATATTATTAATTTGTCTATAGAACTTGGAAAAGTTCCAACTGAAATGAAAAGGGCCAAGGTTCTCCCTCTATTCAAGAAAAGTAGTAGGACTGATGTTAAAAATTATAGACCGGTGTCAATCCTACCAACTTTGTCTAAAATATTAGAAAGAGTGGTACTTAACCCAGAACAACTTGCTTTATGACCTCCAATCTGGTTTTAGGTCTGCTTACTTCACCGACACATGCCTCACTCACCTATGTGATTACATCCGACAAGAAAGTGAAAGTGGAAATTATACAGGCATGGTTTTATTAGATTTACAGAAAGCATGAAAGCAGGAAATTTGTGATTATGATGGGGTATTGTCATAACCCTTGCAAATATCGTGTGGGGTGCCCCAAGGTTCAATTTTAGGCCTTTGTTATTCCTTATTTATGTAAATGATATGCCAGCAGCTGTTAAATGGAGAGTCATTCTTTATGCTGATGACTCTCTACTCTCTCTACTTGTATCTGGCAGGGACATCTCTCAGATTCAGCACACCCTCACTGATGAGTTGAATAATGTAAGACAGTGGCTGCTAGACAATAGACTGTCATTGCATGTGGGGGAAAACTGAATGCATTTTATTTGGTACCAAATATAGGATAAAAAAAATGCACCCGAGTTAAGTCACATGTAACAGTAATGAAATACAAACAAAATCAACAGTTACATATCTAGGTTTAACACTGGATCAGACTTTGACTGGTCATTCAATTGCAGAGAAGCTATTGTATAAAAGTGCTTCTAAATTGAAATTTTTGTACCGTAACACAAGGCAATTAGATTTTAAAGTTAAAAAACTTCTTGTGTCAGCGCTTGTGCAGTGCCATTTTGACTATGCCTGTTCAGCATGGTACAGTGGCCTGACAGTGAAATAAAAAATAAAATACAGGTTATGCAGAACAACATGATCCGTTTTATATTAGGTAAACCATCTAGGTATCATGTTACTTCAAATGATTTTAAGATAGTGGACTATCTGCCTGTGAAATTAAGGGTTGAACAGCTAAAACTGAATCATATGTTTAACATCATCAATGGGATAGCCCCTAAGTACTTGGGATGCCAGATTGTAATGGTGCATACTCAACATGCCCATGGAACAAGAGCAAGTGTTCGCTCCTGTAAGGTACCAGCTTCAAAAAGCACAGCTCGCAGCTCTTTCTTTTATACAGGGATTATGCTATGGAATAGCCTTCCACTAGATATTAAAATGGCAGAAACAAAATGGTGTTTTAAACAAAGAGTTAGAGTATTTTTTGTGGAATAAAGTGGAGAACTAGGTGACGTAGGAATGTGATGGCATATGTGTATGTGATATCTGTTACATGTTTTTGTATGTCTTGTCCTCTTCCATCAGGGACCATGTTGGAAATAAGTGTTTACGCTTTGCCTTGGATACCTTTTTGTCTTTCTATATCCATAAATAAACCCAACCAAACCAAATACATGCACCCACATGTAAATTACCCACTCACAGAGATACACGTACCAGGACTTTAACCCATAGAGTTATCGACTCAACTTGCGCAAGCTATTGTTGGAAAAGAGCGCCAAACGCATCCTTTCCCTCCCCCCCCTGAATACAGTAAACCTTGCAACACAGGTCAGTATTCCCTGATCAGCTTGAATTCTTATCTACGACAAATTCCCGCTCCATCAGCCGAAAGCTTGACGCTCCTCCTTGTATCTAATATTTCGGTTCTGCGCGCCCGAGCTGCACAGGATCATTTGAGCCATGGTTCATACGGAACATACATCTCTCTCTCTCTCTCTCTCTCTCTCTCTCTCTCTCTCTCTCTCTCTCTCTCTCTCTCTCTCTCTCTCTCTCTCTCTCTCTCTCTCTCTCTCTCTCTCTCTCTCATCTGCTGCTCGCCTCACCACTCTATTTTTCAATGGGGTTATGCCAAAGCGTTCAGAGTAAAGAAATGATAATCACACGTAGAAAATAGTGAAAACAAATATCAGGAAAATGAGGGCACACCATACATATTTCTATTAAGTGTATAAAAACGTTTAATACAATATTACGAATTGCATACACAGAACGAGCAAAATGGCGCATGCGCTTAAGCTTGTTAATGAGGGATTGCGCAATCTGCGGTGAGGCAAAGTCGGAGTTGCCCCAAATGCAGCGTATTCGGAGCAGGAGATGGGAAAATAGTACGGTTTTGGCCACGAAAATGATTGAAAATGATTGAAGCTGTTTAAATACTGCACAAATGGTAGTTATGGTAAATATGCTCGAAAACAATAGTTATTATTGTTACTATTATTCACATTTACTGCATCTCATCATTCTCATAAAGTGTAGAAGGGACAGGTGAGGCACAGCCTCCCCTGCCGTATTGGAGTGCACGTGCCTGGTGTGCGAGTGTGTTTGTGCATGTGTGTGTGCATGTGTGTGCGCATGTGTGTGCGCATGTGTGTGCGCATTAGGGCTGGGCGATATGACGAGACATATCGTGAGGACGAGAGAAACGTGTCTATCGTGACATTTCTCCTCTATCGTTTATATCGTGATAAAAACATATTTTCATTATTACAGCTAATACACATTTTAATATAATTTCACCTCATAATATAGCCATTTTATGATTGTAAACATGTGCAAGAAATAATTTTAAAACTACTTGTGGGCCAAACTAGGCTATTTTATTGTTTTACTCCCATGATTTATTTCTGGTCGTATGCTGTCGAGAGAGCGCACGCAGCCTAGCCTAGAAATCTAGACGCCCCTAGCGACCGCAAATTGAATTTGCTCCCGGGGGCAGTCTAGCGGACCCCGGTCGTTTTGCGAGGCTGAAAGTTATCCGATGACAGGGCCAATCAAATCGCGAGGGGGGCCGGGCTACTTAGTAAACAGGAAACTTTCTAAGAAGAAGCATGGTGTCCGTCCGTGCTACGTACAGCACGAAAGTGCACTTAATTTTAAAAGCCTGGATGATAATACATTTCGTGTCTGACATGGACTGATGTAATAATACACCATGAACTTATCGGACACAAATAGATCACAACACAATACCATTTGATCATTCGATGTTTTAAACTAGCTCGGTAAGCTAAGTTGAGCATTTTACAGGACCAGATAGTCACACGCTATTATCAGACCACTACTGTAGGTGTAGAATGAAATTGCTGCCCCAATTTCTAATAAGACACATGCCATTAAAAACGAGACATTTGGGAGCTTTGAAAGTCTTTGAGTAGCTTACTAAATAGATGGGAATGGCATAGTCTACCAAGCTAGTGGCTAGCTAACCTGTCGTCAATAACACAGAGCTAGGTATCCAGTCTTAATATAACCATTTAACAAGCCCCAAATGGCTCAACATTTCGCTGGTTGATCAAGGAGGGCCATGTGGTTGAAAACGAGGCATTTTTGAACTGTATAAGTGAAAACACGATTTATTAGGACACTTGTTTGTGGCTGTGGTCATCACATGCATTCACTGCTACGACGGCTCGAATTTGCCGCTCCACCTACAAAGGGGCCCTCACTGGCTAGCTAACCTGTCGCCAATAACACAGAGCTAGGTATCCAGCCTTGTATTATATGCCTGCCCCAAATTCTAATAAGATCCATGTCATTAAAAACGAGACATTTGGGAGCTTTGAAAGTCTGTAAGTCGCTTACTAAATAGATGGGAATGACACATAGAGTCTACCGAGCTAGCGGCTAGCCAATCTGTCGTCAATTACACAGAGCTAATATCCAGCCGTGTATTAGTTATGGGTATACAGCTAGCTAGCTAACACCGAACATGCCACCAACAATCATAAATATAACCATTTAACAAGCCCCAAATTGCTCAACATTTCGCTGGATGATCAAGAAGGGCCGTGTGGTTGAAAACGAGGCATTTTTGAACTATGTAAGTGAAAACACGATTTATTAGGAAACTTGTTTGTGGCTGTGGTGATCACACGCATTCACTGCTACGACGGCTCGGAATTGCCGCTTCACAAGACAGCTGTGACGTTACACAGAAGTGTGTGGGGATTGGTTGTTTGCCATCCAATTGCGTGGCGTTGAGTGCTGAAGCAACCGTTTATCCCGCCCACACTGCTGCCCAGCCCTCCTAGACCCTGGTACAGCTTTTTGCTGTACGGGTCTGGCTCGCTAGGCTACACGCAGCCTATTCAGTCTGTTTGACTCAAACTTTGAGTCTGCAGTCACTCCTCGGTTGGCGCCCCCTAGAGTGCAGTACCCGGAAAAGTGTCTATGCCACTGCCTTGCCAGCTAACGTGACGAGCACCGGGCAGCAAGCGTGCGAATCATGGCTGGAAAAAGGCGTTGGACAACTTACCAAAAATGAGCCAACTAGATGCTGCGGTGAAGTTTGGCATTCCTACCTGCGCTGTTTTGTAGATTCTGAGCACGAGACTCCCCCCCGAGCCCTCCTCCCCCTTGCGCTTCTGTGAAACGCATCTCTCCTACACAACCTCTGCTTTGCAATGGATCTCGAAAGTAATGGAATTGACACGTTCCGTACAACGCACTATGGGCTACACATTTTGGCCGGTGATGAAAACAGTTATAAAGCCCTTCGTGCACTTTCACTGGGACTTCTCGTGAGCACATCATTCTCTGAAATGTTTAACTTGACCCTCTGTAGCCTACTTGGAAATCCACCACCATTTTTCAGCAGAGGTAGGCTAAAAGTTAAAGTGACTCGATGCTATGATGCTGCGCATGCCATTGAGTCCCAAACAGTTAGGTTTGACTTCTGGGCATGAAACGGTTTTGCAAATGCAATGCCCTTTGTTGTGTTCACTGATATATTGGTAAAAATACAACAAACAGAATTGTTCCTCGACAGCAACCAGCGTGAGTCAAGTGATTATTGGGAAGCATAACGTGGTTGGGGACAACGCTGGTGGGGACGAGAGCAAGCAATAGGCTATTGCGTGCTGTTTATAACAAGTTCACAAATATTTTCAGCTTTGTTCAGTTTCATATTAGGCCTACTGGTATTTTGTAACATTAAGTAGGCCTCTTTAAGATGCGCTAATATAATTTACTGACTAATTACAGTCATTTTTTGTCAGACATTTCGTCCAGTCACATTTTATTTTGCCGGTCATTCATGCCAATGTCCGGCCACAGTTGGCTAACGTGAACCTTGCTGTTTATGGCCGCAATTTGCGCATCTGTGGTGTTCTTGGTTCGTGGGACTCTCACATTGGGAAACCAGATGACTGGTGAAAACAGGCGATGAAAGATTTTTTTTCGACCCTGTCCGTCAAACTGGTTGACTATGTTTTTTTTTTTTTTTTTAGGCTATATCGTGATACATATCGCTATCGTGATATAAAACAATCCATATCGTGATATACATTTTTGTCCATATCGCCCAGGCCTAGTGCGCATGTGTGTGCCTGCATGTGTGTGCCTGCATGTGTGTGCCTGCATGTGTGTGCCTGCATGTGTGTGTGTGGCACTGTGTGTACCTCTGTTCCACCTAGATAACCAGTTATGTTAGATCAGGTGACTCCTCATCAAATCAAGAAAATCTTGCTTGTATTGATGTATCAATTAAGATTGGCTTGACTGACTTGGTGTTTTCACTTGAAAACAGACAGAAAAATAAGCCTGTTAAAACGTGTGGCACCATCAGGTTTTTTCCATGTTGACGTCACTGTTTGGCACTTGTTGATATTTTTTAAATAATTATTTTTATTTTTTATATTTTCATTTTTCTTGTCAATCACATAATTATACATGTGTTTTCAATGCCCTCCCTGAAAATGTACTATGTTCTGTAAATAGCCACAAAAATTAAGGTAGCACACTTTTGGCCTGTGCTGTATAATGTTCAGTTTATTGTTGGCCTATTGTTTTTGATTTACCTGGATGCCTTTGAACACACATTTAGGCTACACGTGTTGTCCTTGTTGCATTGTTCATCAAGATAATTGTTAATACATTTCTGTGGTTCACTTCAAATAACTAAAAATTGTAGTTGACAACGTCAGCTATAACAGCCCACATATTAAGAAATGGTCAGGTTTAAAGCGGTCTCTGGACGGGCCCAATGATCACGGGCTCGGATAGGGTCGGGTTTGATTTTTTTAGGTCCGATCTAAGCCCTAGCTCTGATGACATATGTAATCCCTATCTCTACTCTCCTTCTTGCTTACCAGTTGATGCGCTCGCTCTCATGGCCACGCACACACACAGTCCTCAGTGCTGACAATGGTTACGGTTACATGATGTTTTTAAGTCCGATTTAATAAATGAGATTGAAATAGATCGGATTAAGAGTTATTTTGTGAAGTGTATATATGGCACTTTCACTTAAATCTGATTGCGATTGGAAGGATGCACGTGCTGAGCGAGCCAAATAAGGGGGCGTGGGGGCGTGGTCGCTAAACCTCCAGGGCTACCAGGACAGGTGCTAATCTGGTCAAAGGGTCAAAGGGAAAGTATGTAAGTATTTACATGATATTTTTAGAGCGGAATTAAGTTTTAATCAGATTTCAAGTGAGTTAATATTGTGTTTAAAGTGTATATCGCAGGTTAACCACTACTTTGGATCAATGTGTACACACTGTATTCAATAAATGATCCACACATATAAGTCCCTCCAAAAACGATGTTAAACAACGATTTTTGTTGTTTGTTGTGGCAAATGTGGGTTTCTACCGTAACCTGGCGACTACGTCAGGCGAGTCCATGGGTGAACGTTCTAATTTTATTTGCCTGGAATTTTACATAGGCGAGGTGACGATCACTAATGATATAACGGCCGTGGCCTGCCTTAGGCCTACTGTATAATAGAAATCGCAACTACCGGTAATCGTGCGACTTTTCTCATACAGGGCATTGTAACAACTTCCAAATGATTTAGTAACTTTTGGCCAACTAGTTTTAGTAGAAATGCTATTCACGCAGGGTTGCAAATTCTGCTTGGGCCTATAGACTATGCGACATGGGCTTTTTTTTTGACTAGTCCCTTCATATTTTTGGGCTTGCTTTCAATCATTTTTAATTAACTGCCAATATCGTGTCAGCTAAATGCAATAGGCTACCTAAATTACAAACAGCACAAACGGGTCTCTTGAAATTATCTGCGTTGCCTAGAATGTGGTGCTATTCGCCCGACTGTGGAGTGACTGTCCATGGTGCTGAAATCGCGTCAAACTTTTCCAAGGTGCAAAACAGTAGGCTAAAGTATAGCACCCGAGTCAATGCCGCTGTTGTAAAAATCACATGCCTATTTTTAATTTCCTTTGACTGTTCTATTACATGCAACTTCAATAAAGGTCACCCACATGCGTGTCACAAATCAATAGCATAGGAAACCCACGCGGCGGCGGGACTATTTCGGTTATATTCCTTCAAAAAAAAAAAAAAAAAGGTCTGAGTGTCACAAAAAACTGCACTGTCCGTAATTATAGGCCTACCAAATGAAAGTATCCATATAGAAGAAATCAAGTCTTCAGTTTCAATAATCCACAAACAAAGTCTCTCGCGGCCAAAAGTGACTAAGCTCACAGGTTAAGCTCACCTCTGATGATAGCCTACTTATGTTCCAGGTTACTCACGGCACTGAGACGATGCAGGATAATCCATGGAAAGTCTTCAAGTAATCCAAACAGAGCGGCTCAAGCAAGACAGTAAAACAACAATAATCGCCAGATCAAATATAAACATAAATACCAAAACTAGCCTATGTAGATTTGGTATGACGTTTGATAAAAGCATCTCATTCAGATGGCCAGGGAGAGAGGCAAACAATCTTTCAACAGAGTTAGCTGGAGCCTTCGAGTAGAGCCTTTTGGTTGTATCTTTTCAGTCTCTATTTTTTTCCTACTACGCGCGTTGGATCCACGTTTTTAGATGCGTCCCAGCATCTCAGAGGATAGGCTATGTCTGTCCGTCCGTCCGTCTGAAACGCGTTCTTCAAATTGTTCCCTCCTGTGTCCACAAGGTGGGAGAGTTGACTATTTGGCCCGGAGCACGCAGCTGATTGCATTGTGAGACAAGTGCAGCGCGAGTACAATGCAAGTGCTGGTACATTGAATAAGAAGCAGTGATAACGCGCCAGTTGCCCTAGCCAGGACAACTGAGGGGGGCATTCAATTTTCGGCATTATTTTGCGTTTGGGCCGTGGGAGGCAACTTCGTTTCGTTTTCACCAACACCACTGTGAAGTGTGTGTCACTATGTTCACGGTCTTTACCCCCTTATGAGACTTCGGTCCGAGGATGTCAAACGTGAGGGGGTGTGATATGATAAACGTGACGTGTTGTGTATGATAGTGTCACGTTGTGCAGCTCAACTATGTGGTTTGTCAGAAACTCGCGGCAATGACAATGAAACGTGGTGCTCGAAACAAGTAGACAAATGCGCCATTTGACATTTGACACATTTGACACATAGGGAGGTTCATTTGTTTTCTGCTGACGGCCGTGTGGACCGCACAGGTGCCTTCCGCTGTGCCCAGACAGATTGCTTTGCAGTCGTTCAAATTTGGTCATCTCTGGCACTCTTACAATGCAGCCGACTGCTTTGCACCTTGCCGTTAAAAAGATTGGAGCGAATGATTCACCCAAACGGTTTTATTTATTTATTATTTGTCGCTGTTTACATTCTTTCCCACTTGGACATGATGCTGAAATGGCGTGATAGACCTACTAAAGGTTGATACTAACAATGTCTCGTAATTTGTAGTGTAGGCCTACTTGAAATTTGAAATCACATGGTAGGCTACTTTTCCAAATTCAAGCTTTCGAGACTCGCACTCTGAGGCAAGCGCAATCGTACCCCCCGCCCCAAATGAAATTTTTGGCATAGTTCGAACACTGGCTATTTTACTGCCTCACGGTCACATGGCTCCCTGTAGCGGTCATGATATACACGTAATATTGCCAATGATATTTATTTCATACCCGTATGGCAAAATATCAATCACACACCGTACAGAATGCAGGGCTACCGCTACTGCGGGCTACTGAATGGACTCGGCTGACGTCACACAATTTAGTAGAATTCTTTTGAACATGTTACTGAAAATACACACTTATCCCCATTAAATTTCATTTTCTGATGCCCTGTTGCATGAAAAAAACGATGGATAAATGTTGAAGTGGTAGAACTATCACAGGAATTCTCATTATTTTGAATAAAAAATAACCTGAGATATACACTTTAAGTGTCTCATGTAAACATAAGGAATAAGTCAGTTTCATACCTGTTTTGATCTGAAGAGAAGCAGGCTGGCTCTTTCCTCCATGTTGGGGCTGAGTGTAGACTCTAACAGTGTAGTCAGTTCCTGGTGTCAGGCCTGTGATGTCTGTGCTGCATGACTCAGTAGAGATGGTCTTTGGTTCAGTCCCTTCACTCTGGTAGGAAACCAGGAAGCTGTGTGGAGTCTTTTGTATCTCAGTAGGCACCTGCCAGCTGAGTCCAGCAGATGATGTCGTTATGGAGCTCACAGCCAGACTCTCTGGGACAGGAATACCTAAAATAGAAAACACATTTCATAACAGCACATATTAGGTTCTGTTTCGGTCTCACTATGGGTGGGCAGCCGTGGACTAGTGGTTAGAGAGTTGGTCTTTCAATCTAGGGGTTGCCATTTCCAATCCCACCTGACCTCTCCCTACGTCTCCTTCCATGGCTGAAGAACCCTTGCAGGGGTGATAGTGAAAAAAAATCCTGAGCCTGAACTTTTTTTCCTGTTCGGGGAGGGGGGGGGGGGGGGCTACTGCATATGGGGACGTAATGTAGGCCTAATTTTGACACATTATTCAAACATTTAATAGCCTAATTTTAGATAATGTTTTCATTTTTGCCTTATTTCTATAGTGTTATTCACGAAAACGCAGATAATTTCCCTGTTGGTAGGCTACAGCACTTGACCACGTTCAATTCTAGCTGTAAAAACGAATACCAAAGTATGCAGTTAGAAATGCATTCTAGGCTTGTGTTGTTGCACTATAGTTATTGAGGTGGGTATTGAACCAATGCAACATTTCAACACCAGAATGCATTTCTGAAAACATGGTGCATAATTTTTACCACATTGAATTAACTGAAAGCTGCATATGTAGCAGCCATACCAAGACAGGTCAGTAGGAGGCAATACTACTCCAAAGTACAGTAACTACACTCTGTCCAAAATAGAGGAGGTGATTACCAATTAATGAAGCAATACTTCTAAATGACATGACATTTGCTGCGTGCTGATTTGTTTCATTTTCATTGGGACATTGCTCATATAATTTGTATAGGCTACTTGCTGACATATTAGATACTCGTGGCCCCATGGTTTACCTATAACCACAGATTGTTTAAGGGCTGTGCTATAACCCCTGCCTTTCCGTTGTAGGGAAACACCCTTTAATTAGGCAAACATGAAATAGTTAGGGCACAAGCGCATGATTGGATACATGCAGGCCCACGTTCACATCGCATATTTCGACTCCACAGATGACAGAACCAGCCCTGGTTATTACGGACAGGACAGTATAGCCTACTGTGTGACTACTGCGTGACTTTCGCATTGGCTTGTCGTCAATTAAAATACATGAAAATCACTCGCGTGTACACACGCCCATTACAATGTACAAGTTGAAAAGATAACAACAGAAAGCAACAAAAACAAAGACGGGACCGAATTAAGCTACATGAAAATAGCCCAGGGCGTGAAAATAAGATGAACTCCCACTGCATGTCTAGGTGACACGGTGGTGGCCACATGAACGTAGGCCAAGTACTTGAAGTTCATGAGAGTCTGATATTGATAATTGCTCCCTGCCCGAGAGTAGGATTAAGTATCCCAGAGCGTGCAGACAATACAACCCGTGCATCGTGCGTGGAATAATTGGATTCGATTACGCAGACGGGCTACGACATGGAGCGCGCGCGAGAGAAAGGCTGTGTGAGGCTTTAGTCAGCATAACTATTATAAATATCTCCCTGAAATCAGTTTGACACGTGGTTGGTCAGGAATGACGCAAAACACCATCCCTCAACAGTAGACCAAAATCCACAAACTCAGCTCATACTCTACAAGGGGTGTAGGCTTGCCAAAATCATTCTAAAGAACCTTGATGGGTCATTCCACGTCAAATCAACAGGAGCCCGCGCACTTAGGTCTCAAAAAATTCTGAAAATATTACCAAGTGTACCCATGATACTTAAGAGAAAAACTGTAAATGTATTTGAATGTAAGATGTATACTCTCCGTGTTACAGCCAATTTTACTGGGGGAGGGGGGTGCCCATTTTGTTCACACTCTTTTTTTTGTCAAAGTTCACAAGCCCATGGCTCAAGAACTAAACCATGAAGGAAGCTCACATTTTGCATGCTGGTACATAGATAGGAATAGTTTGTTGCAAAACTGTCCGTTTTGGTCTGGATGATCCTGCATTGTCATAGCATTCCCTCAAAGATGATACAAATTTTATTGCAGTTTTTGGATGTGCTCTGTTTAGGCCTTCAGAAGACATATTTGTACCCAATATAGATTCTTGTTTTTTTTCCCTGGTAGAGATAAGTAGAAATACTCTCATAAAAAGCAATAAATAGAAAGGAAACCCTATCGGTGTTTGAACAGAAGACCACACAAGTCTGACAAATCATTTTGGGTGTCATTTTCAGAGCTCCAGAACCCCTTGTGGGATTGTCCACAGATTTTTTTTTTTTTTTCATTCTCCATGAAGTCTTCTTTTTAAAAAAGACTTGTCTTATGTAATGTTTTCTTTTTTAAATTTCCATCCTGAACATGGACAAAATGCAAAAAGAGAGCAACGTGATTTCTATAACATTTAATGTAAAGACTAAATAATCAAATGCAATCCAATGGCATAAGCACCCCTCCTCACTATCCAATGTCCCCTCAACGCTTGCCTGGATGTGATCTCGTTTGAACAATTAATCTCAGACAACTTGTAATACAAAAAATCTTTGTCACAGTTTGGATAGACTACTGAAATTGTATCCAAACTACTCAAATTTTAGTCCATTCACCTAGTGAAAAAATAATAGGAAAGCTCCAACTTTGACCGTGAAAAAAACTGTTTGACCGTATTCCACCAAATATAAATCAGTATATTTTTAATATGTCATTTAGATGTAGGTTACCAAGGGATTACAAAAACTTGGCATGATTCCTATAACAATTTATCCCGTGTTGACTACGATTGACTAAGTTAGGCTTCTCTTTCTCCCTCTCTCTCTCTCTCGTGCGTGGTATGAGAAGCCGCAGCATATGATTCGAAGCATGATGTTGGATGCCTCGCGTAGCCTGTAGGCCTATGCGCTTCTTCCCCGTAGTGCCTACTAGATACTTTCGCCATTTCGTAGCGCACAGACCCGTTAAAATAGCCGTCAGGAAAACGTGCCGTAGGCCTACCCAAGCTTTCATTAACGGAGCTCTTTTGAGAATAAATACTTTTTCACGTGGGCAGGGCAAACGCGGTTTCAAATTACAGTATTAGGAAAATCAGCTTAACCATTGTGGCTAACAACATCCACTCACTTCTCATCGAAATGCTTGCGTCCTGATGTTCTCATAACAAGAATCATGATCTCAAATGGCTACCTCTCTGGGAAACGTGTATCTGTGACAGATCGTTTGTACAGTTTCTTATAATCAGAGATGTTCTAGCACTAAGAAAGATATTTGCTACAACCACGCCAGCCACCAAAGCGGCACCTGTTTTAAATTGCGCTTTCAAAGACAAGTATGAAGGGCGGGACTTAGATTGAGGTCGTTCACGTTATTGGCTGTGCCGACAGCAACAAATGCGGTGATTGGTCAAACGTCATTGTCAGTTGTGGAATCTCTCCTGAAACTGTATGAAGTTTTCTGCGGTAGAGCGCTATGATACAATAAGTTTGCGCTACACTTTTCTCCTCGCTCGACCCCCCCCACCCCCCCTAAAATTTTCTACTCGGATCTATAGGATTCACAGAAATTACCCATTTTGATTTCAAAACGTCGAATTTCGCCGCAAGGTGAGGGATTTTCATGCCTGGTTTATGCGCATCAATAAACCGTTTATGATCAGGTTTTTGGAGTAACCTGCGCAAGGCAAAATCATTCGGGCCCAAGCCAACATGCCACAGTGGGCAAATTAATAACTTAATGGCCTTACCTTCAAACGTTGTCTTGATCACAGAACTTCACTAGTATTCCACTGACATCCACACGGTTCAACACACCCATATCACAACTAGCAAGCCATGTGGATTTGTGCTAACAACAGTTGCTAATTTTTTTATCGGAATCCAAATCTTGGCCTACAGTAGGCCTATTTTCTTCTGTTTCTTCAGTATAACGAGATGCCATTTTAGGATTTGCCTCCATCGATAGTGAAAATGTCTGAGAAGGGTAGCCTAGTATAGAACTCTCTTCACTGTGCATACTAACAGCCAATCTACTTCTCCCTTTACTAGAACTAGAAGACTGCCGCCAGTGCTGTGGTGAGTGACTCAAGAGCGAGACTTATCAACAAATTGATGCATTTTTCAGTAAGATGTCGGGATGATAGGCTACAATGTTATGGGCTGCTGCTCATTTGGGTTCCATTCGCGTGTCTTACAACAGGCTGTTGCGCTCTCATTTATTTTCACCATACATTAATGAACTCCCACGCGATAGTTTATTATTTTATTAATATTGGGGACTTTTTTTTTTTTTCTACAGCCATGCTACGCCGGATTTCTGGCGCGGCGCCGGACTGCTATCACCCCTGCACTTGCAGTGTGCATGCACCGTGATGCAACTGAAAAGGATGTTCTCTGTTGTTCCTCTGTAAAATGTGGTCATGAACATTTACCCATTTCAGTTTGGGCAAGAATAAGTGAGTTCGCAATTACTAGTGCGCCTGCGTGAAATGTACCTAGCAACGCAAAATGGTAGATAAACAAATGCGTGGATACCCAATCCTGCCTTCCCAAAGCGGTAGGACACTGAGCTGCACACCAGTAAACGAGGTAAATAAATGTCATACTTTGTGGATTTCGTAGTGGGGTAAAAGTGGTGCTTTCTGTGGATTTTAGAATGATTGCTTTGCGATTCATGGGTGCCGCCATTGTGCACTGTCGCCATTGCTGAAGTGTGCCGTTCTCCGTTATGCCATCTATATAGTTGCTGCGCTTATCAATTCTGGTGACTGAGACCATCAAAATGACAGCCTGAATTAAGTTTTGAATAAAGTTTCATGGATAGACGATGACAGACAGTGGCCACAGGTGATTAATATTATGAACTGGTAGAATAAATTAATGAAACATTCAATTTAAGAAGGACATGTAAAGCTGTACTGAAGACATAGCTATGTGTGGGCTAACTGGTATCTCTTCAAAACGAGTTTGTTAATGAATTCTGGTTTCACTTAAAAAGTTCAAAAATGTCTTGTTTTCAACCCCAAGACCCTCCTTGATCTACCTGCAAAATTTAGAGTAATTTGGGGTTGTTAAATGGTTGTGTGACTTGTTTGCTGTCAACATGACATACTCGGATTTAGCTAGCAACCCGGATGGTTAGCCTTCTGTTAGTTACCAGACATCTCTCCAAAACGAGTTCGTTATTAAATACTGGTTTCAATTACAAAGTTCAAAAATGTCTTGTTTTCAACCCCAAGACCCTCCTTGATCTACCAGCGAAATGTTGAGTAATTTGGGGTTGTTAAATGGTTGTGTGACTTGTTTGTTGTCAACATGACATACTCGGATTTAGCTAGCAACCCGGATGGTTAGTCTTCTGTTAGTTACCAGACATCTCTCCAAAACAAGTTCGTTATTAAATTCTGGTTTCACTTAAAAAGTTCAAAAATGTCTTGTTTTCAACCCCAAGACCATCCTTGACCTACCAGCGAAATGTTGAGTAATTTGGGGTTGTTAAATGGTTGTGTGAATTGTTTGTTGTCAACATTACATGCTCGGAGTAACCCGGCTAGATAAAATAGCATGCGCGTTTTAATGTATCCCGGGGCAACGCTGTTTTGTTTATCTCTCAAAATGGCGAATATTACCCATAATGCATTTCGCGCCGGTAATTGCGAACTCACTTATTAGAGGTGCTGCCAAAGAATCATCTAGTAAAGGGGTGTCAAATGTACGGCCCGCGGGCCGCATCCGGCCCGGATGTAAAAAAAATATATACACATATCTATATCTATATCTATATCTATATATATTAAGTTTTTTTTTTTTTAATGAAATAACCGAAATGCGCAATTACGCCCCTTGGGACAAAATCGAGACCTGCATGACATTAACCCAATGGTCCCTCTGTTATACTGTATATATGTAGTAAAGTGCACATCACACTTCAATTATAAATGGTGAATTTTTACTGTAACAGGCATTTGATAAAGCTTATATATTATAGACCTCATATATAGAGATAAAATGTTAATACTTCTTATTCGTATTTTATTGGTATTGGTTGTAATTAAATAATAAATATAATTCGATTTGGATTGGGTCCTATTAAGCTGAAACTGGAAACAGGACGTTAGAATGCGTGAAAATGCAGGAAATTACTAAATTTTCAGGGGGGAAACCCCCAGACCCCCTGCCAAAATCGACGGTCCCATATTTAATTCATTGACGGTTGGCAATGAATGAATGAAGTCAAGGAAATGTTGCATATGATTATCAGTATTGCATTGCTTTCTACATATTCAACACACTTAAAACGTGATGGAACTGAACACGAATCCTCTGCTTTACGTTTTTGGCGATGATTTTACTAATGCGGCCCGCTTGAGGTCCACATGGGTTGTATGCGACCCCTGGAACAAAATGAGTTTGACACCCCTGCTCTAGTAGAATAAGATGAATCCAGCCCTGTTCCTGGATCCATGCGACGTCAAGTGAATGCCCCCTCTGTTTGGAGACCTTTGGAGACTTACGGTCAGATTAGACTTCTGCAACTGCGCTCGTCAAAAGTCGCGTGGGAGTGGCCACGAACCAACATTGTATTCATGCATCTGCGAGTTCTGCGAGGTCCGAGGTCTCGTCGTGAGACACATTTGAAATTGCGCGATTACTTTCACTGCATTGTAAGCACTGCGGTCATTATTAAGCAATGTTGCTTTCTAGCCCGGTTAGCTAGGTATTTTCACACAAATTGCAAAGGCAATGCACTGGTATCATTATTTGACATACCCAGTCTGTTTTCACGAGCAGAAAATGCAAGCATGTAAAGACAGTTGATTCTGCCGATGTGTGTTTACATTTGGTAGTAAAACCACAGGCATTGCCACAAGTGTTCAACTGATGCATTGCTTGTTACTTAGCTTGTAGCTTCGTGTATTTACACACATTTACGCACAAGGCATTAATATAGTTTTTAACAGAATACAGCTCTGCTCTCGCAAACTACTGGCATTGCGCTGCCACAAGAACAGAACAAGGAAGTGGCGAGACGACCAATCATAGCGCCTTTTTGTCTGCGTCCTCCGCGTCCGTCCGACGGATAGTTAGAATTTTTTCGAGGCGCTCGACAACGGGCGCAGAGCGTCTGCGCGGGGGGCGTGGACTGCTAACTTGACCAAGTATGGCCCAGATCAATGTGGATGAGTGCTAGCACATAATTATGGGGACATTTCCATAAACCCTTTTAAAAGTTGGCCTTCTTGACCATCAGTCATCTTGAAAGAATTGGCCTCCAAAATATAATCAGTTCATATAGTATACCAATTGAATAGTGGTAGCAGACAAGATTTGGTGAAAATACTTCCATCTGTTGAAGTTATTGTGCGACCAAAAAAAGTCGGCCATCTTGAAAGAGTTAGCCTCTAAAATATAGTCAGTTCATTTACCTATTATAGTGTTAGGACGTACCGTTGGACTTCGTGTCAACCCGTCTACCCATTCCAATGTTATAGCCCAAACAAAAAGTCGGCCATCTTTAAAGTCGGCCATCTTGAAAGAGTTGGTCTCCAAAATTTAATCAGTTCTTGTTCAAGAGTGTTAGAGCACGCACAAGATTTGGGGCAAATCCATCAATCCGTTATAAAGTTATCGCATTAACTCAAAATATAGCGGTGGCCATTTTTAATTTGCTGTTTACGGCTAAACCGTAACTTTTTGTAACCGGCATCCGGCAGAAATGGATTCAGCACCCAAAAATCATATAAATACAACTATTGAATTGCTTTTCCTCAAAAATGCCTACAACTTCTTATTTAAAGCTCTTTTAGAAATTCGGGACCTGGCTAACTGTTTTTGTCCGATTGTCACACAAATGTCATCAGGGCATCTTAGGACTGAGATACATCTACACTGAAAGTCTTGATTATTCAAACCGTCTTTGAACAGGAGCCAATAAAATTTGGCGGAGAAGACGCCAAACAGGAAGTGAGCTCATATCTCTCCAACATCTACTCGTATTGCAACACAAATTTATACCCATAATCAACACTATCCCTATTTTCGTGCAAATCCACCACTAGGAGGTGCTAAAATAAGCAAAAATGTGTTTTTGCCCGTATTGGGCCATATAGAGCCTCGATCATCAAATGATTGGCATCGCTCAAATCCTTGGGTCAAGACGAATCCAACGCACCCTATGATGTCATATCTACCATTACTGATTTCCCGCCATTTTGTCATTTTCAAAAATCAATAAAAATTATGCTTCACCTACAACTTTTATCCGATCGCCCTACACCTTTCTATCAGACCACCATTGGACTATTTTGCATCTATGTTGAAATGAACAGAGCAATAGCTCAAAGCATCAGCGCACAGCAGCCATTCAAAATTGACAACCAAGACAAACACACGGTCCAAATAGGAAGTCAGCTCATATCTCAGCAACGCCTTGACAGATCTTAACGAAATTTCTTACACATAATCTCCAGTACTTCCAGAGGGTACCTGCCGAATTCAGAGCAATACGGCCACTGGGGGCTGCTACAGTTAGTGAAAATGTGTTTTTGCCAATATGGTACATACCAAACAGGAAGTTAGCTCATCTAGATGGTTAACTCACAGCCCTTATAGAACAGCCTTGCCACTTTAATATTGAGCCATATTGTACCGGCTTTTTTGGCTGCAGTTCCAATGAGTTCTCCCCTAGTCGCGCATCGTAGACCAGAATGAATGAGACTCAATGGAGCTACAGTAGATGCTAAAAATGATCAATTTCACCCAAGTCTCCTCAAGAACGCTTAAATTTGAATGTCGTTCTGGAGACTTCAAAAAGGGTTTTATCCTACCTTTTGTAGGTAACAAGTTGTGTCTCCCCTGTGTGATGTGGATATGATAATGGGCTGCACTATTCTGTGTACCTACTGACCCTTTACATCGTAACATTACATAATGTGGAAATTGTCACCACATTATAATATAATTTATTACGCTATTACATAATACATTGTTACAGGGCTTTTACCTACGACGGTTCGGACAATGTTGAGTCTTTTCCATTTTGAACCTTTTATTTCTGAGCCAACAGGCTTACAAGTTAGCCAAGCTTAACTATTAAGTCAGTGTCTTACCGGTCCTCATCTGAACAGAAGCAGGCTGGCTCTTTCCTCCATGTTGGAGCTCAGTGTAGACTTGAACATTGTAGTCAGTTGCTGGTGTCAGGTCTGTGATGTCTGTGCTGCATGAGTCAGTAGAGATGGACTTTGGCTCAGTCCCTTCACTCTGGTAAGAGACCAGGAACCTGTGTGGAGTCTTCTGTATCTCAGTAGGCACCTGCCAGCTGATTCTAGCAGATGATGCAGTGATGGAGCTCACAGCCAGACACTCTGGAGCTGGGATTGCTGAAATAGAAGAGGACATCCATTTTTAGTTCATGTCATTTTTTGCTGTATTCCAAATAATCAATATGAATATAAATATAAATATTAAAACATTTTTTCCAATGAAAAAAAAAAAGAAGAATATGCTCTGTTCCAAATTATAACGCGGAACAGTTTTGTGGTGTTGTAATCCAAATTTCTTTGTTATTTCCCCATTTACTTCTAAATCACATTTCAATGTTCAATACTTGGTTATAAGCTTTGCCTTAGTAACTGGAATGCTGCGTTTAACATTGAAGTCAATGGCAGGACATGGCATGGGAGTTGTGGAAGCCCAGATTTCCTTGATGCTATGCTCTCAGCTGTTTTCTCTTTGTTTGGTCTGGTGACCCACACTTCACTCTTCAATATACCCGTGTATTTCCATGCCACGTTTAGTTGCTTTGGTGGTATAGACATTCCAACTCACCAGACATTAAACCCCATTGAAAATGAGTGGGATGTTACTGTATGTCTTGTGAGTAAAGGTGCCGGTATGCTTGCTGCGAGCTGTAAATTACGCGTGTCACCACATGCTTGCTTCAAAAGCAGTTGACCAAGACGCAAAATACTGGCGGTATCATCCAGGGGGCAGAGAGCACGCAGCATTGGGATGAGGAAATTTTGAACACAGATGGCAAGGGAAACAACAAAACAAAAAGAGGGACTCCCTGGGCAAGGAATACTGCTACTACTCCTGTATGTGCATGCTCCTTTTTCAAAGTGCAACAAGGAAGTATGATCACAAATGTTTGAAATTTCGGACAAACTCAATGAGACGCTCTTAAATCAGACGCTCTTATATCAAGCACACGCGTGGAACTGCGCAGTCTATCTTACGATCGCCCCCAGCGAGTTTGAAGACATTGCACCTGACGTGCGCGAAATTGACATTAAATACGCATGTTAACTTGTTCATGAACGAATCGTGCACGCGCTCGCGTATCTTGCAGCAAGCATACTGGCACCTTTAGAAAGTTGATACCACCAATGTCAAAGAAGAATGTCGATATTGTTATTCCCCCATTTCTTTTAATTCTTCTTCTGATGTTTATTTTTATTTTCAACGATCCATCGATTTTGCAGAAACGCTCAAGATAGAAAGTCCGTTCAAATACCGGTTCGGGGCGGTGAGCCGATGTGTCCTTGTACTTTGCACCTCAAACAATGCAGCGCCACCAGCGGGTCAAAGTGGGAAGTGCATGTCATGCTGTAACTTTTGAACCGTTGGTCGGATAAAAAAAAAACCTAGTATCCCTGGAATCCCTGGACCAAGCTGAATCCAACGCATCATATGACCTCATTTTCCGCCATGATAGTTTTCCTGCCATTTTGAATTTTGTAAAAATCTATAAAAATGTCGCCCTGCCCTCAATTTTTGACAGCTCGTCACAAAAATTGTATGAGGGCATCTTCGGACTGAGAAAGATCTACCCTAAACAGTCTTCAAACAGGTGCAAATCACAGTTGGTGGAGAAGACGCCAAACAGGAAGTGAGCTCATATCTCTGCAAAGGCTACATGTATCAGAACCCAATTTATATACATGATCAACACTGCGTGCCTCTTAATATGCGACCTTGCCTCCTCCACTTGCCTCCTCCACTTGCTTCTCGTCATGATGACATCACTGACAACAGCATTATATTTCAATATCTTGCAAAAGCTCGATTGTAGAGTCTTTTTCTCATTTGCAATTGGGATGGTGAAAGAAAAACAGTCCCTCAAAAGTTGTTGTGGCTAGGCTGACAGCTGGGAAACGTTATCGTTTTCTCCACGGAGGAGGGGCCAGGAGGCAGGACGAGGAGACAAGCGCAAGTGGAGGAGGGAAGGTCGCATATTAAGACGCAATCACTATCCCCAGAGGACACGAAACAATTTTTGTGCAAATCCGCCATTAGCAGCCGCCAAAATAAGCAAAAATGTGTTTTTGCCGATATTGTCCCGTATTGATCTCAGACCATCAAACGCTTGGTATCGCTGAAATCCTTGGGTCAAGCCAAATCCAACGCACCCTATGATGTCAAATTTACCATTATGAATTTCCCGCCATTTTGACATATTCAATAATCAATAAAAATGATGCTCTGCCCGCAATTTTTGTCTGCTCGTCCTACAATTTTTATCAGACCACCATTGGACTATTTCGTATCTATGCTGTAATTTACAGAGCAATAGCTGAAAGCATCGGCGCACAGCAACCAATCAAAATTGACAACAAAGACAAATACATCGTCCAAACAGGAAGTTAGCTCATATCTCAGCAACTAGGGTGACCATATACATTTTTACAACCCGTTTTACAACGTCTGTGTGTCCCAATTTTTGTGTTTCCTCCCGTCCTCGTCTTGTGCTTCTGGCCTCGAGATGTGAAGCAACGTCATTGACACAAGATAGACTGACAGTTTCCGATATCTGCGGCCGCCACGTTACTCCAGATTTTACACCAGACATCGCACAGCAAATGAACTGTTTTGTTGTAGCCTAATGTAAGGGAAATCTGTGTGCAATTCGTGTTATCTGCGGTTTATATCCCAGTCTACGTGAGGCACCTTTAACCCATTGGGTCCTGGAGAGTGAAAGTGAAGTGAAAGCAGTGCGGTGGGACGGTACCATGCTCAGGGTACCTCAGTCATGGAGGAGGATGGGAGAGAGCACTGGTTGATTACTCCCCCCACCAACCTGGCGGGTCGGGAGTCGAACCAGCAACCTCTGGGATGCAAGTCTGACGCCCTAACCGCTCACCCATGACTGCCCCGAGCGACATGTACGCTGCATTTATGTTTTTGAGATTTGAGCTGTTTTATTAAAGATGTGGGTATGTTAGAGCTGAATGAACACTATACTAGTGCAAAATGAAGGTTCTAGATTTTAAATGTAAGCTATTTCATGTTTGTATGTGCTTCGGAGGCTGAGATAGTTAGGATTTAATAGGCAGGGAGCACCCTTTGCCAAAAAAGGGCAAAATGGGTTAACTGACTGTATGAAAGTTATAGTCAAGTCGCCTAATTCCGCCCGTCCTCCAATTCCGCCCGCCTATTTATAAGTGATGATGGTTAATTATTTATCCACTGTTTAAGTCAGGAATGGAGATCAACATGATACAGAGTTTGTATGCTTATAATTTGAAACGGTGATGACATTTAAAACCGAGTCGAACGGCCATAAACAGCATTCTACTGAAGGGTGTCGTAACGGCAGCATGAAAGAGATGGAACTTTAATTTCACAACGACATTCTGGCTTCAAACTTGCCCTGGCCGCTTCCCTTTTTCACTTTAGGACCAAAATGTTTCAACCGTTTCCACAGTAACAACCAAACCATAGACATAGATTAACCTAGATTAACCTAGACTGGCAGTGGGTCTCGCAATTTTCGGATTTCTCAGCAGACCGCCATCTTGGTGAAGACTCCCGTAACCACAAACTTTTACGTAATGACGTCATCAGTCAATGAACAAAGTTTTTCCTGTATGTGAAATAAACTTCTAAAAGTGTCAAAAATAATGTAATGCTTCGTTTGCCGTATGTGTCATGTATCTAAAATAATACATAACACAGCATCATATAATAAAACACAATACAACACAGCATAATGTTGTACAATGCCATTACACGCAAAGACGAGGGTCTGAAAATCTTTCTGTCTGGGCTCGTGATGTTGGTAGGTTACCGTCAGCGTCTTCTGGGAAGCTTGCGCAGTCAGCTTTACTGGACGTACAGGTTATATACACACCTATGTACATAGTAGTCAATAACTCAGAGTAAATTATACCAAATAAGTTGCATACGGGTGGGAGACGTGACGCCTTTTTCGTGACATTGGTTAAAAACCTACAAAACTGTTATTTTTCCTTTAAAAAACAAATGTCAATGAAAGAAGATGTGATACATTATGTTTCATATTAGTCTTAGATGAGAAGAAACATTTTTGTTAAGATTCATGTAAAGGTTTATATGTCAAATATCCTGCGGTGTGACTGTAACATTAATGAAACCTGGAATATAATATATATATAAATCAGTGGCGGCTGGTAGTCTGTCAAACAGGGGAGGCTGTTCAATTACAATATGTCCAGAACGCAAAAAAAAGAAGGGGGGGGGGGGGGTGGGGGGGGGGGGGGGGGGGGGGGGGGGGGGGGGGGGGGGGGGGGGGGGGGGTGTCAATTTTGACACATATCTTACATTGGTCCTGAGCCACATATGGCCTCACACACTAAAGGACTCTTGTTGAAACAAATTTGTTAATCATTAATCATTATCCCCCTTGTAGCCTATTCATAGGGAAATGTTTTTTTTTTTTTAAGTATTATTATTATCATTAGGCTACCTCCGCCACATAATGATGTGATTGAGTTTGCCTTCGTTGTCTTTGTTCATTACTGGGTGCACGGCTTAACTTACCACTAGAGGTCGCAAAATCTTTAATTATTTACCAGACATTGCCAACACAGTTAGGCAAGGACTCGCCACTCACGGGACTTGGCAGTTAACCAGTTGATCAGACACCACGAAAGCTCAAAAGAAACGGTTGTTCTTCCCTACCTTTTTCACCAAGTCAATATTAGGCAGTGCTCTGCTCTGCTCCTTGATATTCATTTTCTCCTCATAAGGATGACTGGAATTTGCCAGAATTTAATCCACAATGCTTGGCATTTTGCATAGCTCTAGCCTTCTTGCAAGCTAGCCCTAACGAAAAGTAGGCAATCTCAACTTTTGAATTGGGAGATTAAAAAGGATAAGGACGTGCCACTATTAAGACTTTATTCGCAACACTAGGTTTACAAGAATATGTACACAAAACTGGAGTACACCGCAATGAATAGCTTCCTCACTGGTTACCACGACGAAACTTCTCAGTCAAATTAATAACATATCCGCATTTCAACTACTGTAGCCTACTGACACGGGGTTCACCCAATCACAAGTCGGAGCTCCAGTCTCCAGTCCCTCCCCCCGCTCTCTCTTCTCCATTCACTCCCAGTGAGGCTCAGTCTCAAAATCAAAAAAAAATCACGGCAATAGCCAATGACCGTTTAGCATTTTGCCATTGAAAAATCGTACAATCCCACATGCCATTGAAGTCCATTGAGACTCGACTCGCTTGCGTTGTCATGAGCGGAAAAAAAACTCGTGCGAGCCTCGGGATCTTATTACAGATTGGTTTCATCTCTAAGTTGAGCACATGCATTTTCTATGGAGCTGGGTCTGAAATAGCAATGTTATTAAGTCGTGTAAAGCATTAGTTTACATACTATTCTCCGTGATTTTGGACAGGAGGCGGCGCCTCCCTTGTACTCAAAGAGGAATCGCCTCTGATATAAATTAACCAACAACATTTTGAATAATGTATGAAGCATTTGGCATGATTGCATAAATATTAACTTTATATTAAGATATGTGAATGTGAAAAAAACTGAAGACAGTAATATTAACTACAAGTTCAATTTCGTAACACAAATTGCATCCTGTGGGGTGACATGTATGTCAATGTTTGTGAACGGGCAGCTGCAAGGCCAACTACAAGGGTCTTAAAGACAGGCTCCTAACCAGTCAGTACCTCAGTTATTGGAGAGTGGTGTGACTACCGTAAATCCTCTATTATTGGCCGGGGCCTGTATTTACTCAAGTGCATCTTGGACCAGGCCATAATTGGAAGGAGGCCAGAATTAGAGACAGGCCAATATTCCTATTTAAGCAAAACAGACTACCAGTGGAATGAATAAAACCATGTGTCTACCGTATTTTGAACCAATAAAATACTTGGTTCATTTATTGAAAAAGTAGGCTACAGTTACCATACCAGTTACGGTATGGTGCGAATGACTAGGAGACCATCGTTGGTCCATTTTGTTTTACTCACGACACGAGGCGTGTCCCTTCCTCCCTTCCTCCTGTTTGTCTTTAATCCCATTCTCGCCTTGAGTTTATGGACACGAGATGCGGCAACAACATTGACATTGACGGTCGTATTCCAATATCTGCGGCTGTTTCACTCCCTATTTTACCCCAGACTTAACAAGGCAAACTGTTTCTTGCTGCAGCCAAATGTCGGGGAAATATAGCCTACAATTTCTGTCTCCGGTCCGTAGCCTGAAGCAATCTCTATGTGTGAAGCGCACGTTACTGAAATATGAAGGTTAAGCGAATTAGCCATATTATTGTCTAATACTGTAGCGTGCCTCCTATTTTTCCTCCACTGGCAACGCATAGTAAAAGTTTAACCGCCAAATGCATTTACGACGAGGGCTCTCACAACTTTGCAACCAAGGCAAAATCTCTTTCTGTATGGTCGCGCTCCATCTGCCTCTGGCTGTATTCTGGGCTCGTGTTGTTGCTATAGGTTACCCACGCGGGTATAGGTTACCCCAGGAAAGCTAGAGAGAAGCTGCGAAGCGGTCGCTCTCACACAGCTGATATTAACACACTGCTCACATGTAATAACTATCTTTGGCGTGTGCCCCGTTTGTTTTATAGTAGCAAATGAGTCCTTTTTCGGAGTGAGGAACTATGTCTAATGTTAACCAGCTTAATGATTACAGTTGTGGATTTTGAGAACAACGTGAGATATCCGGTAAACGGAAAACAAATCATTGATTCTATTTTTAGACCCGGCCTGTACAAGAGACCGGCCCCAATTTACCTCCCCGACCGCGAGACCGGCCAATATTAGAATCCCGGCCAGTAATGGAATACAGGCCACAATTAGAGGATTTACGGTATTAACCTCTTAATATGTCTTCATATTGCAATGTTTCTGTCACGCAATGCTTAGGTTCATTTTATGGTGTCCTGTGGTGTGACTGCTCTTATAGAAGGAAAAAAAAGGTTTTTTATAAATCAAAATACATTAAGATTAAACACAATATCATTATCAAGTTAGCATGAGCTCAGATGTCAGTCATGTATACAAAAGGATTAAAATGGCCATAATGCAGTGAATTTCCTGTGGTGCGACTTCATTTTCCTGCAGTGTGACATGCCTATACAATGTGTTGATACAGGACACATTTTCCCAAAAATGGCAAAATAAGGCAAAATTCCACGGACCACTAAGTGCTTTATTTTTTTCTATTTTTTTTCATTCTTTTTTTCAGGAATTGGAAAAAACTTTTTTTTTTTTTGGCTTTACGCCCTTAGACGTCAACCACCCATACATACAAGCATGACCGATTCAGTATCACAAAATATCCTAGAGTCTCGAATAGAGTCTCGGCAGGGTTGCCAGATGAGATGATGATCGTGTGCCCTTTTCTACCCGAAGACAGCCTTCCTAAGCGGCCCGATTTGGCGGTAAACCGTTCGATCTGGCAAGACCACTCAACTTCTGGGTCTATTATAAAACGTTTGGTGGTAGTGAGGGTGATTCCATTCCTGGAGTGACAATATAGATGTTACGATTTGTCAAAATCTAACAGAAAATTATAGAAACCCACTTTGATAACGTTGTACAGATGTTGTCACTTCAATCTGCTCACGTCATTACCTTACCGCGGAAAGCTTACCCTGTGGCGATTCGGGGTGCGGGGGCAGTATAGTACTGCTTTTGCAGAGCAGCGTCTGCCTGTGTTTGTGTGTCTGCTTGTGCTTCAGTGCTTGTCCCTCCCCCAGTTTTAGTAGTAGTAGAAATACAGTCAGCAAATTGCGTGTTTTATTTAGCATTGGGCATTTGATAGGGCATTTGATAATAACACAAGTGTGAGCCCTAAACAAGACCACCACGTGAATTTAAACTAAACTTTTTCTGTCATGCATTCACCATCTCCCAATCCGCCCCTAACTAGTCCTGGACCAGCCATGTAGACCCATTCGCAATTTTGAGTTGGGGGCGTTTCTCACTGGAATTGAGTTAGTGGGTTAATAGACATTAAAAATCACGGAGGTGCTCGTCCACCATAGTGCCAGATTTTTCACAATATGGCCGCCAAATATGGCCGCCATTGCCTATGACAAATATCTGTCTTTTTTACTTTTAAACTGTTCATACACATGCCATACATCAATTCTGGCCAATTTTTGGAGAGGAATTCAATTCCGACAATTACATGAGAATGATGTGTGATTTTAACCGTTCGATTTTCGACCGTTCGATTTTCACACATACATATTTACATAATTTAAGCACACCTTATGATTACGGTTTCAGGCATTTTAATGGCAGGAGTATGCAAGATGTGTGCTCCTGCCACCCATGTTGCTTAGGCTCATGCCTTATTTTGGGGTCCTTGGTTCTTGCAAGTATGTTGCAGACTCTATGAACTAGAAATGCCTCTCTCTGAATGTGCCCTCTTATAGCACTACTGATGGGAGGAAGAGCATTGATTCCATCACCACTGCTGTACATTTATACTCTGTGATCATCAAAAATAACAGCTGTTGTGGTTGATCTGGCCCCAGCCCAGACACGCACCAAGTACTTCCCAGCCAATGTTGAATCTTGCTCAGTCAATATTTTGACCTCTCCAAAGATAGCAAGTACTGGACTGGATCAGAAACCATAGCTGCATGTTTAGTCCCAACCTCATGCAACCCCCCTACTCATGCAATCATCTCCTTAAAGGATATGTTCTTTGATCACAGTTTTTGTCAGTGATGCTCCAAGATGAGAGACTAATTGATGGAGGGGAAGCATTCTCCGCATCTAGCCAGTGCCATACTGCTGGCAAATCTCCTGCATACCAAGTTCTTGGAAATATGGGCTGTAGTGGAGAAGCAATGCAAATGTGTCTGTATCATTTGAGTCTATTACAACTTTTCTGCACTGCTTCACACGAACAGCCCACTCAACATGCACCAGCAACCTGGCCTAAGCCTCATCAACGCAGTTCAAGAGCTCTGGAATCTCTTCACCATCAGCTGACTTTGCTGGTAGCACCTCATCATCAACAACAACAGGGCTGACAATGACAGTAGTATTGCCTCTGGTTTGATAATAAATCATGTCTGGAACTAACAATTGGAGATTTCACTTGTTCTCCACAGAGGCCCGGAACTTATCAAGTTGGTGAGGAATGGGTGTTATTCCGTTCACGCCAATGATGTCAACGGCTGTTGTTGAGTTGGTACACCGCATGCGTTCACCTTCCTTCAATGACATCTCAATGTAGGAGTCACAAGATGGATGAGCTCTGGATGTCAGCAGAGGGATACTGCTGAGTTGATGATGGCATTGATGACGGCACCTAAATTCTGCCAGAGGCATATGACGGATCTTTGACATGAAGTCTACCCGAACATGAGGGCAATAAGTAGACTCAGAGCTTCATTGGGTGAGATTAAGGTGAGGCTCAATTTCACTGACAAGCTTTGACTTGTTAACAACCAACAGAAGGTCACCATCTAACAGGGGTGATGCTGAAAGTCTGATGCTGCACACTGGTGGGCCTCATCACTAAGGGCGATGAGACCCACTACAGAGAAGAAGTAGACCTGCTGGCCAGATGGTGCAAAGACAACAACCTCCTGCTGAATGTCAACAAGACCAAGGAGATTGTTGTCAACTTTCAGAGGGTCCAAAAACAACTGCCACCACTGACCATCGACGGTGATGCTGTGGAGAGAGTGAGCAGCACCAAGTTCCTTGCAGGCATGAAAACGGGTCAGGGGTGAAAAAGGTGAGAAAGGTGCGGCGTGGCGCGGTGGCACGGAGCGGCGCGTGTGCTGCAGCGGTGCGCGCGAATGTGTGGTGTGCAGTGGCGTTTTTGGGGGATAGTGTTGAGTCATACTAGGGGGGTCTGGGGGCATGGTCTCCCATGGGAGAAAATTTAGCTAAAACCGTCTTTAAATTATGAATTTTGAGCATACTGTAGCGACCCAGGGACAGTGAACATAAGAACTGTCAACCATCTTCGTTACTTCATGATTGTCATGCTGTCATGTCTGATGAGGGGGGCAGACAGACAGACAGACAGACAGACAGACAGACAGACAGACAGACAGACAGACAGACAGACAGACAGACAGACAGACAGACAGACAGACAGACAGACAGACAGATAGATAGATAGATAGATAGATAGATAGATAGATAGATAGATAGATAGATAGATAGATAGATAGATAGATAGAATGGGTTTTGGTTCTCAGGCTTTTTTAAAAATAAATTCCCCCTTGACCTCATCAAAACCCTGCCAATGCCCCCCTTAAAAATAAAATCCCCCCCAATGGCAACTAAGCACCCCCTCCTCTCAACACTATCCAATGTCCCCTCAACGCTTGCCTGGTTGTGATCTCGTTTGAACAGTTAATCATCATATTTCAGACAACTTGTAATACAAAAAATCTTTGACACAGTTTGGATAAACTACTGAAATTTTTGTCCATTCACCTAGTATATCTGTTTCCCTATAAAAAATAATAATAGGAAAGCTCCAACTTTGACCGTGAAAAAAAAACTGTTTGACCGTGTTCCACTAGATTTTTAATATGTAATTTAGATGTAGGCTACCAAGGGATTACAAAAAACTTGGCATGATTCCTAAAACAATTTGTCCCGTGTCAAACGATTGACTAAGTTAGGCTTCGCTCTTTCTCCCTCTCCCTCTCTCTCGTGCGTGCTATAAGAAGCCGCAGCATTCGAAGCAGGTTGGATGCCTCGCGTAGATATGCGCTTCTTCCCCGGCCGTAGCGCATACTATTTCGCCATTCCGTAGCGCACAGACCCGTTAAAATAGCCGTCAGGAAAACGTGCCGTAAGCCTACCCAAGCTTTCATCAAGGGAGCTCTTTTGAGAATAAATACTTTTTCACGTGGGCAGGGCAAATGCGGTTTCAAATTATTAGGAAAACAGCTTAACTTCTGTGGCTAACTACATCCACTCCCTTCTCATCGAAATGCTTGCGTCTTGATGTTCTCATAACAAGAATCATGATCTCAAATAGCTACCTCTCTGGGAAACGTGTAGACTATCTGTGACAGATCGTTTGGACATTTTCTTATAATCAGAGATGTTCTAGAACTAAAAAGAAAGATATTTGATACAACCACACCAGCCCTGCAGACCAAAGCTTCACCTGTTTAAAACGCTTTCAAAGATAAGTATGAAGGGCGGGACTTAGATTGAGCTCGTTCACGTTATTGGCTGTGCCGACAGCAACAAATGCTGTGATTGGTCAAACGTCATTGTCAGTTGTGGAAAGTTTTCTGCGGTAGAGCGCTACACAATGATACAGTAACTTGGCGCTACACTTTTCTCCTCGCTCGACACCCGCCCCCCCCCCACCCCCCTCTAAAATTTTCTCCTCGGATCTACACGATTCACAGAAATGACCCATTTTGATTTCAAAACGGCGAAATTCGCCGAAAGGTGAGGGATTTTCATGCCTGTCCTTGGAGTGCACATCAGCGACGACCTCTCTTGGACCACCAACACTACATCACTGGCGAAGAAGGCCCATCAGCGTCTCTACTTCTTGCGCAAACTAAAGAAGGCAAGTGCTACACCCTCCATCATGACAACATTCTACAGAGGAACCATAGAGAGCGTCGTGTCCAGCTGCATCACAGTGTGGGGAGGAAGCTGCACGGAGAAAAACAGGAAGACACTCCAGCGTGTTGTGAACACAGCGAAGAAGATCATTGGAGTACCACTCCCCTCCCTGCAGGACATTTACACCGCACGCCTCACCCGGAAAGCACTGATGATCATCAAAGACACAAGCCACCCTGCACACAAACTGTTCAGCCCCCTGCCCTCTGGAAAGAGGTACAGGCGCCTCCGTTCCCGTACCACCAGGCTTGCAAGCAGCACGATGCATCAAGCAATCAAGATACTGAACACTCAACCCACTCTCCCTTCACTGTCAGCCTCTAGCCAGCCAGGCCACTGACAACCCTCCCCCCCTCATCCCCACCACCATATCTGCGACTGAACATTCCACCTGCACTACTACATCTGTGACTGAACTTTCAACCTGCACTAACTCAAAACATACACATGCACACACACACACACACACACACACACACACACACACACACACACACACACACCGCACTTTCTGCACTAAACCCAAACATACACACACTGACACACAACTCATACTCACACACACACACACACACACACATACACAGACACACACACAGACGCACACCGCACTTTCTACCTGCACTAAACACACACACACACACACACACACACACACACACACACACACGCACACGCACACAAAACACATACAAACACACACACACACACATACTGCTGCTGGTGTATTTAATAAACCTATTTTAATTATTTATTTTCTTCAAATGCTACTATTACTATGTCAGAACGCTATAAAGGACTTTAGAAAAAGCACAACAAAATACCTCCTCTTAATGTATGTTCTCTACAAGTCTTCTGTTGTCCAGTCTTGCACTTTAAATGTCTGTATGAGCAATGTCTATGTCCATACTGTCTTATGTCCATGTATGAGTACTGTCTATGTCTATACTGTCTATGTCCTTACCTAGATTAGTCTATGTCTGCATGGGAGAGCAAGAAACGCAATTTCAAATTCTTTGTATGACCAGTGCATGTAAAGAAATTGACAATAAAACTTGACTTGACTTGACTTGACTTGAAAGGACATCATGAGATCTGCTGAATACTCATGCCCCGTTCCTCAGCAATGTCCATCCTCCTATGTGCCTCAGCTATGTCTTTAGATGAGACCAACTTCTGCTCCTTTACGATGATTGCTGGTGTCTTCTATGGTTGATCTTTGTACTGCAGAAGATTCCTTTTTGAAACAGTTCCACTTATCTTATGTTCTTGAGAACTAACCTATCCTGCCAGTATAAGCTGAAAACAAGCTTGCAAGCAAGCTTTGGAGACGGTTGCGCAGGCGAGGTTCGACACTCCTGTTAACAACCTGGTTGCTGAGCAGATTGTGCAGTGGAACGGGCGCATTAACGGTTAATGAGTATGGATTCTGCGGATCCACCACAAAGTCTAGCAACAATTACACATTTCGGTTGAATGTAAGGCACGGAGTGGTGCTCAGTGCATGTTGGAGGTGGCATTCTGTCCGCTTCAAAGTGGTGTTGTTGGTGAGAAAGTCGAGGACATCAGTGATCATTCTAATCTGATGGAAAGAACTCAAACTTTGCTGCAACATTAACATTAAGTGTGGCTCCTACTACAAACTGTCCTCCATGACCCTTGCATACTCTCTGAATGCTGCTCAAACTTTATGTCACCTCGCACAGCAGTAAGAGACTACTGCAGTTACGTTCTGCAAAGATTGGCATAGGACGTTATGGTAGCCACATATTGATTTATTTTCCTTCTCTTTCAGAGACAACAGCATTTTTAATGATGGCTGCCAAATCCAGCCAAACTTCAAAGAATTGGCAAAGCTCTGACTTGTCTTGATTCAAGCTCTCCACTTGCTCAATCAAGGCCTCAAATTACAACGTTAATTTGAAGCCAGTGAAGTGTGCAATGCCTGTACCTGTGCAAGCACTGGATAGTCTGCCTTGTCCTTGTGAGTCCAGAATACCTCCCACTGGAGAGACTAGGCCAGAACCTCGAGGCAATTTTCCCTGATATCTGAGAATAACATGCGTCCAATGGAAAGGGCCAATACAGTGGAAGAGATCCTTGAAGTGCTTCGTCTCATGCAGGTTTCATCACACCAAATTGCCATTGATGCCTGGATCATCTGCCTGCGAACACTGGAAGTTGGATAGGCAGTGTCTGACAGTGGCACACTCAGTAATGGGTCTTGGTATTATAGGAAGGAAGCCAGCACGCATCATTGGCACAACAGCAGATGAGACAAGTGTGTGTACAGCAGCCTGCATCAAAAGGCGAATCAGGCTGATCAAGAATTCATGTTTTCCTGATAAACCTTTTGCAGTGGCAACATGCAGTAATGTTGCTTGTTTGTTTTCAGGATGCAGCAGCATGTCTGGTGGTAGGGCAGGTCGAACCACTGGCTTTGCATGATCAGGTACCTCTTGGCATGGTAAATTCCTCTGCAGTATATCATCAGCTTGGCCTAATTCTGTGCCCGACACTGGAGACTTTTGAAGGTGTCTGTTCACTGAGGCATCTGGAAACAGTAATAAGGCTGCATAGTTTGAACCCTTGGTACCAGAAAGTGATGATTTGTCAGCATAATCAGAGCTGGATGCCTGCCAATGTATATTACATTACATTGCATTTAGCTGAGGCTTTCATTTATTCAAAGTGACTTAGTTATTATTTTTCAGGGTATTGGTTACAGTCCCTGGAGCAATGTGGGGTTAGGTGCCTTGCTCAAGGGCACTTCATCCATGGATTGGAGATGTAGGGAGAGGTCAGGAGGGATTCGAACCTGCAACCCCTAGCTTGAAAGACCAACTCTCTAACCACTAGGCCACAGATGACCCCATGTATAATGGATGCATAATCCTCCCTTGTAAGTGCTAGGTATGGTTTTCTGTCGGTTTTTCGAGCATTCCACAACATAGCTAGCAAGAAGACTGGTCAGATCTGATTGTCTGGTAGCTTCAACATGAACCAATCCTGTGAAAAGTTGCGAGAAGGTTCTTGATGTGAAAAGCTTTTGCTGTGTGGGAAGCATCATATGCAATGGTGTTCGCCTTATTCCGCGTTGAATGTTATGCACAAGCATTTGAAAGAGGCAGTGAAGTTGTGTACTCTTGTGATCTCTGACACACTTCTCTTCTTCTAGTGGGGGCTCCTCTCTGTGTCGACTGTTGCAGTGCATGTGCTGTCCTGTCCTCTGACTGTGTGGAAATGTTAGATTTACATTTATAGTGGCTGTTCCTTATTCTTAATAATGACCTAATAGGCAAGCACATGGCCGAGTTCTTCAGAATAGGGAAAAGACCTTGACATTGACCTTGACCTTTTAAGGACTATACTGACACTATACTGACACAAAATAATCATGGCAATATCAGCAAATAACTCCTCATACCATAATTGAGAATTTGATTCTCATTTTTACAATGAAAGTCTATTGACATTCTTCAGAATAGCAAATTTGACCTTGGCAATGACCTTTTAAGGTCACAATCACACATTCTCCTCATGAAATTGTCAGAAATGATTTCCTCTCCAAAAAGTGGTCAGAATTGATGTATGGCATGTGTATAAACAGTATAAAAGTAAAAAAAAAACAGGTTTTTGTCATAGGTGATGGCGGCCATATTTGGCGGCCATATTGTGAAAAATCTGGCACTATGGTGGACGAGCACCTCCGTGATTTTTAATGTCTAGGAACCCACTAACTCAATTCCAGTGAGAAACGCCCCCAACTCAAAATTGCGAACGGGTCTACATGGCTGGTCCAGGACTAAATATCCTTATTTCTGCACTATTCAAGTCAGGAACGGGTATCCTCATGCCTACAATTTGAACCGGTAAAGACAATTAAAACTGAGTCAAACAGACATGAACACCATTGTAATTAAGTGTGTCCCGTAACGCCAGCATGAGAGAGATCGAATTTTAAATTTGGCGACGACATTCTGTCTTCAAAACTAGCATCGGCCGCTTCGCTTTCCAATTTAGGACCACCATTATTCAACCGTTTCCACAACCTCACTGATCACAGTTGCTTCATCTCTAAAGCCAGGGCTAAGAATAACGAAAATAACAAAACAGAGTAGGCTAATAAACCGTAATGGAGAGACTGAGGAGACATGAAATCAAGCGGCGGAGTTGGGAGCATATGGTGAATTGTGCTCAAGATTGAACATGCTGGACGTTAAATGCCAAATTACGACAGAAAGTCAATGTGAGCTAGGCCACTGTAATATTGCTTATTACCTAGTCTACCTAAACTGCACAGTTGCCGCTATACCCAAATACCATAGTAGCACAATTAAACAGTAGGTAGCCTATTATTGGTGCTTCTGAACATTTCATTCTCTCAAAGCGCCACAGCGCCAGAGTGTGCCAGACCATTTTTGGGTGGACTGATGTTGCATGCTTTGTTACACCGTGTATGAAGCAAGCCTGTCTCATTTGTGCGATGAGCACAAAAACACAAATTAAACCACTCAAATAGAACCTATATGTGTGTGAGTCAAACAGACATGAACAACATTGTAATGAAGTAGTGCCCCGTAACGTCAGCATGAGAGAGGTGCTTTTACATTTGGCGACGACATTCTGTCTTCAAAACTGCGCATTGGCCGCTTCCCCTAATGTTGCAGGCTATTACCTGATCTACACTGTCGCACACAGACTGTAGCCAGCAGAAAGTAGCGATAAATGACCTCCCCCTTCCTTACACTTCTTGCTCCTAAAGCTTGCAGCTTGCTTAGCAGTAAACAAGTTGACGTTCTGAAAAGTTTATCCGCTTTGCATTAAGTTTTTGAGGAGACACTGTTCACAAATAACTGAATAAAGTTTTCATTTAAAAAAGCACAGCATTTGTATGAAAATGTGCTTGGTGACCACACTGCCTATCCAGACGCACGTATGAGCAACAATGAGAAAGAGGGGGGGAGACAGAGAGGGAGAGCCAACATTTGAAGTGAAAAAACAACCCTCCCCCACTTCAGCATCAGATGTTGGTGGTCTACCACAAGTCAATCCTTGTTTACCCGACTATCTTGTAGTATTCATGAAGTTCATAAAGCCATAGCCTAATATCGTTATATATAGGCTAAGATATCAAAAATCCCTCCGCATTTCTGCATTGCCTGAGTTCATGTAGGCTAAAACAACTTTATTTAGGCCTGACTTATTTAGCTTACTTTATTAGCCTTATTTATGATCGTATTTAGGCTTTAAACTAAATATTACTAAATATTGAAAGAAGGAAAAGAAAAGAGGCTTAGAAAAGTTGAGGCTTACTGGTCGTAGCCTATTACAGCAAATCGAACATGGCATGATTGAGATAACCAGGCTATGCCAGGAATTCAACTACCTGGTCACACACTAAAATACTGATAGGCTACAATTGCTTGGATCTTCGAAGCGCAGTGGGTTTCGTGGGTCAGGGGGGATGGGTAGTGATGGCATGCTTGATGTATTTCCCCCACCCCTGCATGCACGCACACAGACACACGGGGTTGGGACATTCAGGTCAAGGTCATGGTCACGAAAAGGTCAAAAACGTAAATTGAGCCGATTTTTGTGACCTTGACCTTGACCTTTGACCCAATCACTTCCAAAAAGTAATCGATTGTTCCTTGGGTCATGGCCAATCATCCCAGTAAATTTCATAAAAATCGTCTCAATTTACATTTTTGACCTTTTCGTGACCTTGACCTTTGACCCAATCACTCCCAAAAAGTAATCAATTGTTCCTTGGGTCATGACCAATCATCCCACAAAATGTAATAAAAATCGGCTGAATTTACGTTTTTGACCTTTTCGTGACCATGACCTTGACCTTTGACCCAATCACTCCCAAAAAGTAATCGATTGTTCCTTGGGTCATGACCAATCATCCCACTAAATTTCATAAAAATCGGCTCAGTTCTGTCTGAGTTATACGAAGTACAAACAAACATTTTGACCTTGACCTTTGACCCAATCACTCCCAAAAAGCAAAGAAAATGGAATATTGTACAAGAACGACCACTAGCTGGTGGCCAGGAGTGGCACTGCAGCTATGTTATCGCAGCCAAGTAAATAATGAATGGGTGCCAATGGGGCTGTACGCTTCTCATAGAACTATCTGCCCGTGTGATTTTTTCCCTGGAAACAATGAAGTCGCGTTCGATAGATATGAGTAAGTGAAAGCATTTGCCGACACGTTTGCATCTTGTCAAGTGTTAGATTCGTGAAAATGACCCTTATTTCAACTATAGCAATGACATAACACGTGACAATCGACTTTACAGCACTACGCCATTTGTTTTGTAGTTTTAAGTCTGACTTCAGATGTCGATGTGTTTAAAGTTATGTTAGGATTGTTGCGGACACCTGTTATTTATTGCATTTAAGGTGGTGGAAAAGCGGCATGTGTACATGGGGTAAAGGAAATGACTGCGCTCATCCTTAAGAATTTGGGCACCTTCAATTAACATGTTGGACGGTGGTGGGGGGTTTTGAGGTGTGTGACCGTAGATGTCTCTGCTAGGATCAGTCAGAGTACGTCTCTCGTCAGCTCTGGTCGTGAATAGTCACAGAGATTCCTCAGCCAGCAGGTATTAGCCGAATGCTAGCGTGTTGCAGGACAAAACTAACACGCCATGTCAGGAACCTTTAACTTCACTTCTAATACAACTTCCATGATAAGGTACAGAATGTGCACACATCTTTACAAACCAGAGAACAGAACCGTCACAAATCCCTGCTGAGCCATTTAGCCCAATAGGCTCCCATTCATCTTTTACTTGGCTGCGTTCGCCAACGGGGCTATAATGGGAGCCAATGAGAGATGCCTTTCTCATAGCTTAGAGAATCTCTGCAAAAACTAATCGATTGTTCCTTGGGTCATGACCAATCATCCCACTAAATTTCATAAAAATCGGCTCAATTCTGTCTGAGTTATACGAAGTACATACAAACAAACATATTAACAAATAAATAAATAAATAAATAAATAAATAAATAAATAAATAAATACACGGCGGTCAAAACATAACCTTCGCCGACTTTGTCTCGGCGAAGGTAATAAACTTTTAGGGTTGCTTGGCTGCAGGGCTGTGCTGGTTTTCAGTATGAGAAGGTCTTCATTTGAGATGCGTGGGTGATGTGTCGTTTTGTCTCTTCCAGCTCTCCTGATTTGTTTGAGGACACCTTTGAACACATTATTAGCCGCTGCGAACTCAGTGTCCAGCATTATATTAATATTGCGGCTAAGGGGAGGCTCATTGAGATGGCGATTGAGCCCTGCCCGCAGCCCAGCATAGTTGCTAATGCCATACTTTTCCCCTTTCACTGTTATCGAACCATACAATTTTCTATATGGCCTAATTCAGCCTTTGCTATTGTTTTGAGATCCGCTGTATACTTGCGCTCTTGCAGCCAACTCGTAAAGCACTTCACTGCCCACGAAGTTTGTTTAACGGTATTCCCTTCGTGTCGGCTCTTTTCTATTGAGTCCAATTCTTGCGGGGTTAATTTGACAGCTCTTGTTGCGATGTTCGGCGTAACCTCCATGTTTGCCCTTTCCTCCCTCTCCTCCTCATCTGATTCATACTTCAGATCGAAATTAATGATAAACTCGTCCATAGCTATTCTTTTTTCTTCTCTAGGCTACCTGTCAACTTCCTCGATTACTTCTCTCTTGTTTATGTATGTATTTTGTGGAATGATGGAATGGAATCTTGGTGTAACGGTTACTTTGTATCTTTGGTCGCGGAGTGATTATTAGATGTGAAGAGTCATTCATAGAGTGTTGGAGGATACCCTCACTCCTAGTGACGTGTAGAACGCCTCTTGTCCAATCAGAATTTGTGAAATAATTCGACCGGATCTAACTATTGTATAATGCTCATTATTGTCAAAAAGAATGGACTTCTACAACTTCTGCTGACTTCTGTAAGCAAAGGACAGTTTCCCATGTCTTCTGGGTCTATTTCTGGGTGAGCTCAGGTGCTTAGGAGAATGTTACACTCCTGTATCATTTGCACGCATTAAGCATTCTTAATATGGTCAATTTTCAATAGCTCTAATTCCTTGAGTGCTAGAGTGAACTACAGATGGTGTAACTTCAATCTGCTCACTACCGTGCCGGGCCGCGGCAGCGTACCGTGATCATTACACCCTGTGGCCATTCGGAATGCGGGGGGCAGTATAGCACCGCTTTTGCAGAGCAGCGTCTGCCTGTGTCTGTTTGTGCTTCCGTCCTTGCCCGTCCCCCAGTTTTAGTAGTAGTAGAAATACAGTCAGCAAATTGCATGTTTTATTTAGCATTGGGCATTTGATAGGGCATTTGATAATAACACAAGTGTGAGCCCTAAACAAGACCACAATGTGAATTTAAACTCGACTTTTTTCTGTCTTGCATTCACCGTCTCCCAATCCGTCCCTCACTTATTTCAGCACTATTCAAGCCAGGAACGGGTATCCTCAGAATACAGAGTTTGCATACCTACTACAATTTGAACCGGTAAAGACAATTAAAACCGAGTCAATCAGACAGGAACACCATTGTGTCCCGTGACGCCAGCATGAGAGAGATCGAATTTTAAATTTGGCGACGACATTCTGTCTTCAAAACTGGCATCGGCCGCTTCCAATTTAGGACCATAGGCCTATTCAACCGTTTCCACAACCTCACTGATCACAGTTGCTTCATCTGTAATGCCAGGGCTAAGAATAACGAAAATAGCAAAACAGAGTATACTAATAAACCGTAATGGAGAGACTGGGGAGACATGAAATCAAGCGGCGGAGTTCGGACCATTTTGAGTGGACCGATGTCGCTTGCTTTGTGTAGCCCTATCAAGCAAGCCTGTCTGTCTCATTTGTGCGATGAGCACAAAAACACAAATTGAACCACTCGTATAGTGTGAGTCAAACAGACATGAACAACATTGTAGCCTAATGAAGTAGTGCCCCGTCATGTCAGCATGAGAGAGGTGATTTTACATTTGGCGACGACATTCCGTCTTTAAAACTGGCGCATGCCGCTTCCCCTATTGCAGGTTATTACCTGATCTACACTGTCGTTACCACAAAAAACAAGGTAGCACAACTTAATACTATTACTAACCTATATATCTGGTAGCCTAAATAGTAGGTTGAAGACTGGGGTATTATTGGTGCACTGTTTTTTTTTTTTGCGAAGCAGAGTAATCTGCTTCAGTGTAGCTCATTGTATGTTGATCCCTCCCTCAGTTTTAGGCTACAAGTGGAAAGAGTCAGCCAATTGCGCGTTGCACGTAACGTTGGGTATTTGATAATAACACAAGCGTGATCCCTAAACAAGACCGCCAGTCGACGGTGTTTTGTTTTCATAATTCTGTCCTGCATTCACCGTCTCAATTCCGCTCCTAACTTATAGGCTAAGTGATGTCTGTTAATTATTTCTGCACTACCTATTCAAGTCAGGAACGGATATCCTCAGGATAGCCTACGGACTAATAGGTTGAAGACGTTTTTTTTTTGTATTGGTGCTTGTGAACATTTCATCCTTTCAATGCGCTGTTGTGCGCGATCGACGGGATTCCGGTTAACTGGGGATGTGATGCACACATGACAATACATCTGTTACACCAGGTGTGGCTAATCATCTGTGATTAGGACTGCAAATTCAGTTGCTTCGGTGGAGATACGAACCAACAGTATGACTGGGGAACTATGACTCCTTCGGAGGCTGGATAACCTGTCGCGCCACGACATGTCACAAAAGGCTGTGCAGTCCCGTGCACTGCACTGCACTGCACTGCTGTAACCCACCCCTCCCCCACAGACAAACATTCATGTTCTGAAAAGTTCAACACGTTCTGAACATTTTAGCCGCTTTGCATTAAGTTTTCGAGCAGACACTTGTCCACGGTGACGCAACATCGAAAGAGAAACGCTGTTCACAACCTAACTGAATAAAGATTTAATTAAAAAAAAAAAACCACAGCATTTCTATGAAAATGTGCTGGGTGACCACACTGCCTATGCCTATCCAGATGCACGTATAGCAACAACGAGAAAGAGAGGGAGAGACGGAGAGAGAGAGAGCGATTAGCGCGTATCTGTGTGTGTGTGTGTGTGTGTGTGTGTGTGTGTGTGTGTGTGTGCCTGTGTGTGTGTGTGTGTGTGTGTGTGTGTGTGTGTGTGTCGGGGAACATTTGAAGTGGAAAAAAACACCCTCCCCCACTTCAGCATCAGATGTTGGTGGTCAATATGCTTACTATCTTGTAGCCCAGTCATGAAGTTCATAAAGCCATCGGTAGCCTATAGGCCAAGTTATCCAAAATCCCTCCGCAAATTTCTGCATTGCCTGAGTTCATAGGCTAAAACAACTTTATTTAGGCCTGACTTATTTAGCTCACTTTATTAGCCTTATTTAGGCCTATTATCGTATTTAGCCTTTAACGTGGGCCTATTTTACAAAATATCGAAAGAAGGAAAAGACACGACAGACAAGTTGAGGCTTACTGATCGTAGCCTATTACAGCAAATCGAACATGCGCTTTATGAACACACTAGCCTGAGGGCAAACATCTTCTTGGCACTATTGAGATAACCAGGCCATGCAGGAATTCAACTACCTGGGCCCACACTAAAATACTGACAGACTACAATTGCTTGGATCTTCAATGGGTTTCGTGCGTCCGGGGGGATGGGTGGTGATGGCACGCTTGATGTGTTTTTCCCCACCCCATGCATGCACGCGGACACACAGGGTCGGGACATTCACCCAATGAATGACTGAGTGCGGCTAAATATGCCTGTTGCATATCGTAGCCTAATTATTCACACATCACGTCAAGTCACAAATTAGTAGTCTCTTGCAGTTGACTTATGCCAAATTAACGTCCTCCCTGTAAGGCTGCACTAATTCAAACAGGTAGAGGAGTCGGCTTAGCCTATAGCCAAAGTCTATAAAATGTAGCCTATTTTTTGTAATTTCCAATTATCTAGGCTATGTTTACGATAATGATTTGTTGCGCTACGACGGTGCTCAAGACAAGTTGGAACATAGTCATCTCAAGTGCTCCCATTTTATTTTGATCCTGCTTTAAGTCAATGGGCGAGAGGGACGGATGAAACGGGTGTTTCATTCGTCCCGACAGTGTCTACTGACACTTAAATCCCTTTTGCCTGTAAACCTGACAACTTTGACTTTTCATACTTTCGGATAGGCGATGTTAAAGTTTTCGAGTAAATCGCAGTGTTTCATTCGTCCCGAGTTTCATGAGTCCCTGCTCTCCCCTACTGCCTAAACTGTTACAGTTTAAATGCGTCCTCTCCAAACAGTGTGTGTGTGTGTGTGTGTGTGTGTGTGTGTGTGTGTGTGTGTGTGTGTGTGTGTGTGTGTGGGCGAGAGAGGGAGAGAGAGAGAGCGAGGGAGAGAGGCGCTTAATTCCTAGACTAGCGAGTGCAGTGTTGTAAATCACGTGGAATAAGTGCAGCGATTACCTGCGTAGCCTACTTAATTATGGAAGTGAGTGTCATTTGGACTGCCTATGGAATCAAGCCTACTGTCACCAAGCTCTTCCTGTCTCCCCAGCCTCGCAATGGATGGACATCTGGCCACCGCTCCTCCGCCTCCTTCGGAACGGATGACTGTGGGGGGGATCTCCAATGAAATTTGGAATTTCGGACTTGTATAGATTTGGGGTGCCCCGGGACTCTTTTAGATTTCTGTTAGTTAATAAATATTATTTTAAAACTCAATATTTGTGTCTTGGCGTAGGCCTATTTGTGGTGTACAGTACTCTCCAGGGTATTTGGTAACAAGGAGAGGTGTCGCTGGAAAAATGCGCACTTTCTCACCTGCGACACATAACCCGACAGTTGGTTACACTTAATTTGAGCACGAAAACAGCAATATCAGTCGCTTGCTAATTTTTGCCAATGTGACAACATTAAATTCATTAGGGAAGTGTAGGTTAGGTTATCGCCCCAGCTGTTGGCGATGTGTGATAAATAGCCAACGCTTACACGCTCAAACGAAGCGCTGTTAGGTTACTGCGGTGAGGTGTATTGCACTCTCAGTAATTTTTACCAAACGAAAAAAGTATCCACAGCCAGACAACAAGTCTGAAGTTGCAATATTAGACGTTTCAAATCTTGCCATGCGATAATCGGTATGGCTTCTGGCTACACTCAATTTGCATTTTGTCAGAGCTTGCACATTAATGCAATTCATCCGATCATCATTTTTAAAAAAAAAAAAAAAAAGAAAAGAAAATTCATTACATTATTTAGGCTAGGCCTATTCTTTTTATGACTCTTCCTACTTCCTGGAGGTGTTCTCACACAATTTATAGGCATGTTGTTAGGCTATCCGCTGAATCGGTGCGTGCTGGTGAATATGTAAGGGATAATGTATTGTCCACACGTGACTATAGGAAAATATTTTCCCGACGAGGCGAATAACACCCCCGACGCCGAAGGCGGAGGGGTGTTATTACGCTTCGAAGGGAAATATTTTCCGATAGTCACGTGTGGACAATACATTATCCCGCTTATTATACGGCTTTTACCAACATTAGAAAGCATAAATAGTTAACCAGTAGTTTAAAATAACATGTTTATTGCCATTTTATAGCGTGCGCAAAGAAAGATAGTTCATGGAAGCTCATAATTTAAAAAGGTTACCAAGCAACAGAGTTTGGCTACTTTCTAACTTGTTACAGCCACCTTGCGCTTCAAACTGTTTGCAGGCTGCCTCGTTCACTGCGCGATATCTAGCCTACTAAACTCGGGTTCATAACAGGAATATTTCTATCTAATCGGCGACAGTATTCCAGGGGAAAAAAAACATAGCAACCCAAGCACTGCTGTGCGCCCTGACCATCATTATCGATCCTGCTACATGCGGAGCACTGTGCGCCACATGAGGGGAATTGGAAACTGTCAACGAACTCCTCACTTGTATATTAATATGCCGTCAGCATCGTAAAATATTCCATATGGTAATAAACATTTTGGACGTCCAAGCTCACACGGGAGCGCTGCAATAGGTAAGCTGTAGGCCAGAGAGAGAGAGAGAGAGAGAGAGACAGGAGAGAGAGAGAGAGAGAGAGAGAGAGAGAGAGAGACTACCACGTGGTAAAGCGTATAGCGAGCGCTCCCAAGTGCCACCCGGCGGTTGTTTGGGTACACTGCAGCTAGGCCCGGTACGTACCGAGGTGGATGACGTGGCATTACCTCGGTAAAGGGTGTGCATTGTAGGGGGACCGACTGTACAGCCAATATATATTTCATGTTGTCATGAACCCATACAATCATATTAATGACAAAAATATGTCTTATATACACTCAAAGGGAATCAAAGGGAATTCAAAAATGTATGTCATAACTATGGTAATTATTACATTTGCATCTTTAATTCTGAGTGACTCAGCCTCTCTGTGATGATCTCATACCTGGACACCTATATTGTCCGTCAGTACAATTCATTTTGAAATGTTCTTCTTTGTTGTTTTAGCATTTGGATGTTTATAGGGCTACATTTCACTGATCCCCATCCCAAATTATTCAATATGTGTTGCAGTTATCAAATTAGAAATGAGTACATATGTCCCCCAAAACAATATTTTTTCTCAATTTTAACACTTAATATTTTGTTTTTTTTCACTATTCTCCATCTTACAGATGGTGTAACTTCAATCTGCTCACAACATTACCGTACCGTGGCAGCGTACCGTGATCATTACACCCTGTGGCCATTCGGAATGCGGGGGGCAGTATAGCACTGCTTTTGCAGAGCAGCGTCTGCCTGTGTTTGTGCGTCTGTTTGTGCTTCCGTGCTTGTCCATCCCCCAGTTTTAGTAGTAGTAGAAATACAGTCAGCAAATTGCATGTTTTATTTAGCATTGGGCATTTGATAATAACACAAGTGTGAGCCCTAAACAAGACCACCATGTGAATTTAAACTCGACTTTTTTTCTGTCTTGCATTCACCGTCTCCCAATCCGTCCCTAACTTATTTCGGCACTATTCAAGTCAGGAACGGGTATCCTCAGGATACAGAGTTTGCATACCTACAATTTGAACCGGTAAAGACAATTAAAACCGAGTCAATCAGACAGGAACACCATTGTAATTAAGTGTGTCCCGTAACGCCAGCATGAGAGAGATCGAATTTTAAATTTGGCGACGACATTCTGTTGCACGTAACATTGGGCATTTGATAATAACACAAGCGTGAGCCCTAAACAAGACCACCATGTGAATTTAAACTCGACTTTTTTTCTGTCTTGCATTCACCGTCTCCCAATCCGTCCCTAACTTATTTCGGCACTATTCAAGTCAGGAACGGGTATCCTCAGGATACAGAGTTTGCATAGGCCTACCTACAATTTGAACCGGTAAAGACAATTAAAACCGAGTCAATCAGACAGGAACACCATTGTAATTAAGTGTGTCCCGTAACGCCAGCATGAGAGAGATCGAATTTTAAATTTGGCCACGACATTCTGTCTTCAAAACTGGCATCGGCCGCTTCCAATTAGGACCACCATTAGGCCTATTCAACCGTTTCCACAACCTCACTGATCACAGTTGCTTCATCTCTAACGCCAGGGCTAAGAATAACGAAAATAGCAAAACAGAGTAGGCTAATAAACCGTAATGGAGAGACTGAGGAGACATGAAATCAAGGAGTTGGGACCATTTTGAGTGGACCGATGTCGCTTGCTTTGTGTATCAAGCAAGCCTGTCTCATTTGTGCGATGAGCACAAAAACACAAATTGAATCACTGGTATAGAACCTAGCCTATATGTGTGTGAGTCAAACAGACATGAACAACATTGTAGCCTAATGAAGTAGTGCCCCGTCACGTCAGCATGAGAGAGGTGATTTTACATTTGGCGACGACATTCTGTCTTTAAAACTGGCGCATTGGCCGCTTCCCCTATTGCAGGCTATTACCTGATCTACACTGTCGCTACCACAAAAAAACAAGGTAGCACAACTTAATACTATTACTAGCCTATATATCTAGTAAATAGTAGGTTGAAAACAGGGTATTATTGGTGCACTGCTTTTTTTGCGAAGCAGAGTAATCTGCTTCAGTGTAGCTCATTGTAGCCTACGTTCATCCCTCCCTCAATTTTAGTAGGCTACAAGTGGAAAGAGTCAACCAATTGCGCGTTGCACGTAACATTGGGCATTTGATAATAGCACAAGCGTGAGCCCTAAACAAGACCGCCAGTCGACGGTGTTTTGTTTTTATCATTCTGTCCTGCATTCACCGTCTCAATTTCGCCCCTAACTTAGCCTATAAGTGATGACGTGATGATGTTAATTATTTCTGCACTAGCCTATTCAAGTCAGGAACGGATATCCTCAGGATACGGACTAATAGGTTGAAGATATAGGTTTTTTTATTGGTGCTTGTGAACATTTCATCCTTTCAATGCGCTGTTGTGCACGATCGACGGGATTCCGGTTAACTGGGGATGTGATGGACTGCACACGTGACAAGACATCTGTTACATCAGGTGTGGCTAATCATCTGCTATTAGGACTGCAAATTCAGTTGCTTCGGTGGAGATTCGAACCAACAATATGACTGAACATTTTAGCTGCTTTGCATTAAGTTTTCGAGCAGACACTTGTCCACGGTGACGCAACATCGAAAGAGAAAAGCAGAGACTGTTCACGAATAACTGAATAAAGATTATCAAAAAAAAAATTTGTATGAAAATTTGCTGGGTGACCACACTGCCTATCCAGATGCACGTATAGCAACAATGAGAAAGAGACGGAGAGAGAGAGAGAGCGATTAGCGGCGTGTGTGTGTGTGTGTGTGTGTGTGTGTGTGTGTGTGTGTGTGTGTGTGTGTGTGTGTGTGTGTCGGGGAACATTTGAAGTGAAAAAACAACCCTCCCCCACTTCAGCATCAGATGTTGGTGGTCTACAAGTCAATCCTTGTTTACCCGACTATCTTGTAGCCTAGTATTCATGAAGTTCATAAAGCCATAGCCTAATAGGCCTATCGTTATAGGCCTATATAGGCTAAGATATCAAAAATCCCTCCGCATTTCTGCATTGCCTGAGTTCATAGGCTAAAACAACTTTATTTAGGCCTGACTTATTTAGCTTACTTTATTAGCCTTATTTATGATCGTATTTAGGCTTTAACCATATTTTACTGAATATCGAAAGAAAGAAAAGAAAAGACAGACAAGTTGAGGCTTACTGATTGTAGCCTATTACAGCAAATCAAACATGCGCTTTATGAACACACTAGCCTGAGGGCAAACATCTTGTTGGCATGATTGAGATAACCAGGCTATGCCAGGAATTCAACTACCTGGTCACACACTAAAATACTGATAGGCTACAATTGCTTGGATCTTCGGAGCGCAGTGGGTTTCGTGGGTCCGGGGGGATGGGTGGTGATGGCACGCTTGATGTATTTTTTCCCCACCCCTGCACGCACGCGGACACACGGGGTCGGGACATTCACCACCACAATACCATGAGCAAATGACTGAGTGCGGCTAAATATGCCTGTTGCATAGCGTAGCCTAATTATTCACACATCACGTCAAGTCACAAATTAGTAGTCTCTTGCAGTTGACCTATGCCAAATTAACGTCCTCCCTGTAAGGCTGCACTAATTCAAACAGGTAGAGAAGTCGGCTTAGCCTATAGCCAAAGTCTATAAAATGTAGCCTATTTTTTGTAATTTCCAATTATCTAGGCTATGTTTACGATAACGATTTGTTGCGCTACGACGGTGCTCAAGACAAGTTGGATCATAGTCATCTCAAGTGCTCCCATTAAAAAACGGCTGGGGTGTTACACCGGGAAGACCGCCGTCTTCTCTTTGCTGCCTAAATTGTAACAGTTTAAATGCCTCATCTCCAAGCAGCACAATCGAAACTATTGGCTATCTAGCTTGTGAGTTTGGCTGGTATCCAACAAGACGAGTCAATTGGCATTAGGTCTTGCGAAGAGTGGAAAGAGTTACGTTACAGGCTACGTCGCGTGTGTGTGTGGGCGAGAGAGGGAGAGAGAGAGCGAGAGAAAGAGGTGCTTCCCCGCAGAAAGGGCATAGCGATGTCTCCAAATATTAGACAAATGCAGCTTATTTTAGTTAAGTAGACATCAGGGAAGTATTTTGCTTAATAGCAACGCCGACCTGATTGGTTCATATTGCGTTGAATAGCCACAGAAGTAGGCTATATTTTAATGGGTTTACGCGCGCGAGGTCATCTAACTGTGGTCACGCCAGGTGCTATTACGAGAGGAAAACTATAGCACGTTGGCAAACATTAAAGTCAGTTTAAGCCATGCATATGATGAACCAGTTTTCTTGTTTGAAAAAACACACTTCCCGGTGCGCAGGGTGCATGCATTTCTGACTGACCCAGATGAAATCGCATGACGAACTCCATGATTATGACATCGCATATATTTCCCAGCGCATATCACCGTAGCCTACAGTGAGACATAGTTCTTATGAAGCTGGCGGGAGACATGCATCCATAGTTGAAGGAATGTGCAATGATTTTGCGCTCACCCAGGCTCAAACACAATTCCTTAATGGCAAATCTACCCACTGTTGCATCAAACTTATAGGTGTTCTACCTGTAAGGCTGCACCAATTCAAACAGGTAGAGAAGTCGGGTTAGCCTATCGCCAAAGTCTATAAAATGTAGCCTATTTTTTGTCATTTGGGTCATTTCACGTGAAATCAGAAACTTTGGGACCCGACCGACCCGGATTTCAATCATACTTGGTGTGCCTTTTTAGTAGCAAGGTAGCACCCCAGAACTGCATTGGTTTGAATCTGATACTAATATTAAGGGAGAAACAGACTAGGAAAAGTTCACATGTGAGGGTAGGACACTATACATTCAGCCTTGAATATATCAGTCAGTGTTAGTCACAAAAAGATGCCTGTGGTGTTGTTTGAAAGCTCTTTTCTGGCTCTGCATATTACACAATCAGCTTGGAATACAACAACTCTCAGAATATGAATTATGATAAACTGAAAAATTAAAAATTGAATATCTAAAAAAGCTATATTTTAAAATGGCCAGTTCCTTGTCCAAACGTAGCCGGCAATGTCATGAGCAACACCTCAAATGCTGGTGTTTGGTTTGTTATTCATTTCAGAGAGAATTTCATTCACAAATATGGCATCATACAGACCACTTACTAATAATATGGTAATACCATAGTAGCATCACATGACAAAACAAAAACAAAACAAAAATGGTCAGTGTCCATGGTCCCAGGTTTCAGAAACTAAGGCAGATGTCCATTTATACACACCAAATGATGATATGTGAATGTTTGAACATTCCTTCTCTGTGTACCTGTGCCATCTTCCCTTTACCGTACTTTAAAGAGATAATCAATGGCTACACTGTCATTTTGTACTCTACCAGTGCATTTGAAGCAGCAGCTGTGTCTTTTGTAGATAATGTATAAGTACGTCCCGTTGCAGGTTCCACTACCAGAAGCACATCCTGATGATCCATGACAAGTCTATCTGGTCTGAAGGGAAAAGTGAAGGATGGAGATGGTCCATGAGGATGCAGGAAGTTCAGTTTCACCTCTCCAGTGCTCGGCATACATTCCTCAACACATGCTAGCCACCAGTTGCCATCATATACAGCTAAAACATACCCTTTGATGCTTGAAAATGTAACACATTCCTTTACTGAGCTCACTCTTTCAACTCTGCCTTCTCTGAATGCTGAAAATGGCCTAACTTCCACTGTGTCCATTGACAATGGGCAGAGGCTGTGTAGTTTTTGAGTACCTGGAATAGTTCTTGCAGATTCAAACCTTTTCAACAGGTTCTCAGCTTCATGATGGTACATCTCTGTTGTGGCAAACTGGCAATGGATGTTCTTGACATTATCCTTGACTGACTCCCTTGAACCAGGAACGTTTTTAGTGGTAGCAGATTTTGCAGAAAACTATAGTTTTGTAATTCACATACCTGCAGAGTGGCACTTTTTTGCCACATCACATGGCAAAGGTCCATGTGATGGCGTTGGAGGGACAGTTAAATGGCTTGCTGCACGAGCAAGTCTGCAACGTCCTATTGACAATTAAATTGTAACGCCATACCAACTGTTTGAATTTGTCAAGGATAATGTCAAGAACATCCATTACCAGTTTGCCACAACAGAGATGTACCATCATTAAGCTGAGAACCTGTTGAAAAGGTTTGAATCTGCAACAACCATTACAGGTAGGCTACTCAAAAACTACACAGCTTCTGCCCATTGTCAATGGACACAGTGGAAGTTAGGCCATTTTCAGCATTCAGAGAAGGCAGAGTTGAAAGAGTGAGCTCAGTAAAGGAATGTGTTACATTTTCAAGCATCAAAGGGTATGTTTTAGCTGTATATGATGGCAACTGGTGGCTAGCATGTGTTGAGGAATGTATGCTGAGCACTGGAGAGGTGAAACTGAACTCCCTGCCTCCTCATGGACCATCTCCATCCTTCACTTTTCCCTTCAGACCAGATAGACTTGTCATGGATCATCAGGATGTGCTTCTGGTAGTGGAACCTGTAACTGCAACGGGACGTACTTATACATTATCTACAAAAGACACAGCTGCTGCTTCAAATGCACTGGTAGAGTACAAAATGAGAGTGTAGCCATTGATTATCTCTTTAAAGTATGGTAAAGGGAGGATGGCACAGGTACACAGAGAAGGAATGTTCAAACATTCACATATCATCATTTGGTGTGTATAAATGGACATCTGCCTTAGTTTCTGAAACCTGGGACCATGGACACTGACCATTTTTGTTTTGTTTTTGTTTTGTCATGTGATGCTACTATGGTATTACCATATTATTAGTAAGTGGTCTGTATGATGCCATATTTGTGAGTCGAATTCTCTCTGAAATAAATAAGGAACCAAACACCAGCATTTGATGTGTTGCTCATGACATTGCCGGCTACGTTTGGACAAATATAGCTTTTTTAGATATTCAATTTTTAATTTTTCAATTGATCATAATTCATATTCTGAGAGTTGTTGTATTCCAAGCTGATTGTGTAATATGTAGAGCCAGAAAAGAGCTTTCAAACAACACCACAGGCATCTTTTTGTGACTAACACTGACTGATATATTCAAAGCTGAATGTATAGTGTCCTACCCTCACATGTGAACCTTTCCTAGTCTGTTTCTCCCTTAATATTAGTGTCAGATTCAAACCAATGCAGTTCTGGGGTGCTACCTTGCTACTAAAAAGGCACACCAAGTATGATTGAAATCCGGGTCGGTCGGGTCCCAAAGTGTCTGATTTCACGTGAAATGACCCATTTCTAATGATCTATGTAGTCTATACGATAACGATTTGTTGCGCTACGACCGGTGCTCAAGTTGGATCATAGTCATCTCAAGTGCTCCCGTTAAAAAATGGTTGGGGTGTTACACCGGGAAGACCGCCGTCTTCTCTTTGCTGCCTAAATTGTAACAGTTTAAATGCCTCCTCTCCAAGCAGCACAATCGAAACTATTGGCTATCTAGCTTGTGAGTTTGGCTGGTATCCAACAAGACGAGTCAATTGGCATTAGGTCTTGCGAAGAGTGCAAAGAGTTACGTTACAGGCTACATCACGTGTGTGTGTGGGAGAGAGAGAGCGAGAGAAAGAGGCGCTTCCCCGCAGAAAGGGCATAGCGATGTCTCCAAATATTAGACAAATGCAGCTTATTTTAGTTAAGTAGACATCAGGGGAGTATTTTGCTTAAAAGCAACGCCGACCTGATTGGTTCATATTGCTCTAGCAGTGCGTGTCATTTACATCTTGCCAGCCTATGTTCTTAAATAAATCTCTAACTTATAGCGATTCCAAACTTGTCCCCCACCCATCGCACAACGTGAAAGTTGAAATGTGTGTAGCCTATGCTTAAATACTGCCTAAACTGTAACAGTTTAAATGCGTCCTCTCCAAACAGCACAATCGAAACTATTGGCTGTCTAGCTTGCGAGTTTGGCTGGTATCCAAAAAGACGAGTCAATTGGCATTAAGGTCTTGCGAAGAGAGCAAAGAGTTACGTCGCATGTGTGTGTGGGCGAGAGAGGGAGAGAGAGAGCGAGAGAGAGAGGCGCTTCCCCGCAGAAAGAGCAAGGCCCAAGTATAGCGAGCGCTCCCAAGTGCCACCTGACGGTTGTTTGGGTACACTGCAGCTAGGCCCGGTACGTACCGAGGTAGATGACGTGGCATTACCTCGGCAAAGGGTGTGCATTGTAGGGGGACCATCTGTATGAATAGATTGAATGTTTTGAAAATGATAGCATTTTGATTTTATTCACTGTTTACCAAACGTCCCAACTTCACCGGAGTTGGGGTTTGTCATTGAGAGTAAATAGAATGGAGGCCAAATCAACGCTATTTGCCATTCAACGCTTTGAAGCCAGATTTGGGAACATTCCACCTTACATTCCACCTTAGCAACGCCAACGCAGGTGCTGATTGGACAACAAAACACCCAATCAGAGAATGCTCAGTTCAAGTCATGTCCCGCCCCTCTACGAGCCGCGCAGACGATTGCGACATAATAATCTTTGTTATGACTTTGCACATGCTCAGGGCTTGGTTGCTGGTAGTTTTCAACAACAAAACCCTTGAATGTCACAGTACCACCCTATACATCTCATGAGTGAATCTGGCGATCGACAAGGATGGGAAATATAATATTCATGTAATAGTGTTCAAGGGCTGGATGTAGTCTTGGAGTTAGTTTGCAAGCAGTACAATATACAACAACATAGCTAGTGGCTAGCATGTGCCAGCCCGATGTTATGGGAGACTTAATTCCTGCAAAAGTGTAGGTTTGACTTGTTAAGTGGTGTAGACATTAATATGGCAAATTGTTTGTCTGTGCTATTCTTGAATTATGTTTATGGGAAAAAGTGATGGGGACAAGTTTACCTTTGGTGACACCCACCATCAGAGGTATCACAAGTAAACGTACAAGTTATGTTTTGTAAGTCGTACAACTTATGTTTTGTAATTACACTAGCACATGGCATTACATTGGGTGTTACACCTTTTTCGCCATTTCAAGTAATGGGATAGACAGACCGTGGTGCTTCTGAAAACCCAACAAGGACCCACCACAAACTAGCTGATCGGAGGACAAGTACCTACAGACTGAGGCCTACTCTGTACTCGAATAAGTTACTGGTGTGACGGAAAGATATTTGTTTATTTTTCGCCTTTACTTTCAACACTTCTGTCCACCACCCACACCTAGAATTACACCCATGTCTGCAATACATAAATAACTGCCGCTGAACGCTTGGCCATTTACAATGACAAATCTAAACCTTTCCGTTTCACTGCTGTCATCTTCACAAACCTGAAGGTTGTTTCCCAAGGCCCATCGGCGTCAAGGCAGTCACGGAGATGTTGATTGCTCTCATTCAGTCAAGACATTTCAGACTTTTGCTTTCAACAGGATTCAGAAAAGACACTTCTTTTTACATGTGTACAGCTTTGTAAATATGCAAACAAAGATTTCACCTTTTCTCAGAAGCTTCTAAAGTGATGCATTACCAGTACTTGAAATTATTCTGTTCATTAATTTAAACTGATACAGTAGCAGTGTGTTAAGACCAGATTTGTAAAATAATTAGGAAACAAAAAGTATGGGCAGTCATATTTTATCATTTATTAAGCTTGTTAAAACAATGAAGTGGTGTGAAGATAGTTGTGGAGAGAGCAGATCCTAGGAGGTGCTGGGCCCCTTCTCAGGTGTGGATGACTACACATCTTGAGCTGTAAAAAAAAAATAATAATAATGCAAATGAACATGAAAGATGAGAATAGGATCCATGTCATACACAAACTACAAAAAAATACATGTACATAACATTGGGCCACAGGTCTGCACACATGTGAATGCGCTGGCAGAATCTTTTAAAATTGAGTGTACTATGAACAAAACGTATAAAAGTAATAATCCATAAATGCATGTACCATTACATACAACACTATGATGTGCTATGCCAGTATGCAAGGATTTTTTGCTTTACAATAGCATACAGTTTTATGCATAAGAACACTACGTGCCATACGGAGTAACGTGGATAGCAGTGGTCCTACGCAGATGGGTTTGCCAGCACAGCACAGCACCTTGGCGGTAGCTCCTCCGATGTGTGTGGGTGACGGCAGCACAGGTCCTTGGTCCAGGTGGTGACAATGGCGGTGGCTCCTCCTCAGATGTGTGTGGGTGACCGCAGCACAGGGTCCTTGGTCCAGGTGGTGACAATGGTGGCGGCTCCTCCTCAGATGTGTGTGGGTGACCGCAGCACAGGTCCTTGGTCCAGGAAGAGGAGCAAGAATTGCTGTGATCTTGACTCGTTTTTCAAAACATGCAGAAGCAGAATTGAGATGTTTAGTGAGAGGTTGACAATACATTTAAAAATGGAAAATACAATATGTACAACACAGACATATGTACAATACAGCACAACAGACATAACATCCCTCTCACTATTGCCCGTAGAAATGAATAAGCTTATTTAAGTGCCTACGAACAAGCTTGCCTTTATGGGCCATCTCAGTGGCTCTCCTTGCAAAGTGGTTAAACCTAACCTTGCAATAACAGGAGGAAGTGTTCTCAACCAGAACATGAATGTGGTTAACCTCAACACACGTGTTGAACATGTGATGAGTTGTGGAAAAAGTGTTTTGCCCTCCGTTTCTGCCAAAACTTGGGCGACAACAATTTTTGTGAGGCCACGGCCACCGGGAAGATGACCATCATTCAGCTTGATCTTCCTCTGAATAACCTGCTCCGAACAGATGAAATGGTTGATGGTTGCTGCAGACCTCCTCGACTCTTGAGTGTTATAAGTGGATGTGTGGTGTCATCATCAGCTGTTAATGCACCAGAACACGCGAAGCAAGATGTTTTTTCACGTAATTTCTTCACAATGAACCCAGCGATGTAGCTGACTGCCGCCTCCTTGAACTCAGACAAGGGGTCCACATCTGGCAGGTGAGCAGTAGCCGCTTCCGACAAGTCCACTTCCACAGGCTTCATATTGGTCATGCTCAAGTCAGCACCAAGTTTGCTGGCCATGTTGAGGTTGGTCCTCATGCCATCAAAGGTCACAGAAACTACCTTGATGCCAACACCATGAAGCCTACTCAAACTTTCTCTCACAACATTTGCCTTTTCGTCAGCATTCATGCTTTTAATGAGGAAGTACGCAATGGGGATCTTCCAAGACTCATTGAGGGCCGTTACCATGATAACTAGAGCATCTACTGCAAGTGTTGTTGTGACCTCACCACTACCAATGTCAACGTAACCATGTAGCCCATCCCCATTATGCTCAACCATGTCACACAAGCGCATCTCATCCAATGTCAAAGCACACACAGTGTCTCTGCCTTGTGCATTGTTGGTTTCTACATGTCCCTTCAAGGCGGTAAAAGAGGCAACAGTAAAACCTGGATCTGCTGACACACTGCTGTACCACAAGTGAAAGGTCTCTTTATGAGGCAGAAAGTTGTTAAAAGTCTGCCAAACACATTCATACGCCATTGGGGAGTAGAAGTGTAGTGTAGTGGCAAACTGCCTCAATTCTTCAGAATATTTAGCAGTTTTTCTATCCGCTACTATCTTACGCATAATTTGCTGCGGTATCTAATTGATGCTATCGAGGTGTGAGGCGCACTGATGTGAAATGAACAGATTTTTTTCTAAGCTCCGTAGTCACCCTTTTAAGAGAGGTGACTCTTCTCTTAAGCCGCCTGGTTCTCTGCTGCTCGAGCTTCAACTTTTTCTTATATCTCCGCAAATTTTTCATTAAGGCGTCATTTTTTCGCTTTAATGACCGCACAGAATTTGAGCTATGCTCTCTTCCGCCTCCAGTGACCTGTCCACCATACACCTCTGTTGGGATACTTACCTCAGGAACAGCCACAGCAGCAATACTTACCTGTGATGATCTCACCCTGGCAGGTGTTACTTGCATATGCTCAGGAAAGGTGAAGATCGTAGGTACTGCCTTGGTCTTCAGACGGCGGCGCCCTTCCTGTGTTGTAAACGCATCTGCTTCAAAATGCTCACTGCACAGACGAGATGATGGGACGGGCTCCCAGTCCTGTCGCCTGATCTTCGCTACCCACTGTTTTCTCCTCTCGGCATTGTGATCACCTGAAGGAAAACTGGGGAGACAGGCATAAACACATAGTAATGTAAATGCATAAACATTAATAATTGTAAATTATTCAAGGTAATATATGCTTTTACAATTTATATGCACATATAATGTACAATAGAAAATGTATCCTCATATCTTATTTCAGACACATATTCACATGATATAAGTAGAGTAGTATAAATTGTAAAGACTAGACTAATGACAATAATTACCACAGAAATCATGGTTGTCATAGACCAATGGTTCTCAAACTTTTTTTTTTTCATAGACTGATTGTGGACAACACACTGACGACATCTACTGACAAACCTTGACATTGCAGCATGTCTTACTATCTCTGAGAAGGCTGTCAATAAGCGAATAATGACAGACTACTGCTGTAAATTGGACAACACTTGTGAAATGGGTGATAAACATCTAAAACAAGGACTAGCTCTAGAGCTCTACGCGTCGCTGAATTACTTCCCACCAGGCGGCAAAAAAATGTATTCGCAGCAAATGTCGTAGCAATTTAAAACATGTACAATTCAACAAGTAGCCTGATGGGCACTAGATCAGATACCGGTACACAAAAAATCCGAAACTACAGAGTGAGCTGAATATGCTCAGTGATTATACACCTAGAAATAGGTTGCTTTTAAAGCTATGTTGTACTCTGAGGTAAATCATACGATAGGTGACAAAACTATTTCCTACAGCAAAACTATTAACTTTACAGCGATTTAAAAACGGTCAGCAAAAGCAATAGTTCACATAGAAACGAAACCATGCCCGATAAAAGGAAATTTATGCCGCCACCATTTAGAATCACAAGATTAATCAGCGATAGCGTCTTGAATGTTGCCTGAGGTAAAATTGCCGCCTAGCCAAACAGCACTTTCTCCAGCATCTGGCCGGTTTGCTTGCTGATTTGGAACACTACTAAACAACATAAATAACGTAATCTTCACACAAATGACCACAAATAACATAACCTGTACATACTTAACTGACGACACACAAAGAAAAAAAAAAAGTCGCGCTAGCAGTACTGCAGGTTATGTTGCCAGTGTCTTCACTCAACACCGATACTAAGAAACGACCTCATAATAAGCATACAGGCAACAGCATATTGGTTATTGTATACACATCGACAGCTGCCAAAACACTTTGGCACGATAATAAACCGAGGTAACTTGCTGTGGTGGTGGCTACTGGCAAAGCTAGCATGATCTTGACATTAGGAATAGGCTATACTTACCGAAAAAACTGCACAGAGCTCTCAACAGAAGGCCGATTAGTACAACCAAAAGCACAACACGAAGGCATTTCTGTATAAAATATGGAACAAATATAGAACAATAAAACAAGTGAAGATGAGATGAAATGAATCCGAACTGCAACCAAGACCGGTCAGAGTGTTTGACAGCCGACAATGACAGCTTTCAAAAACAAGGGGGAGGGATAATCTTCCAGCGAGCGTATTTATACCCCTGTGGGGTTTCCCAATGACGCAGTACTCACGTCACTGAGTGTGTTTCCCTAGAGACGAGCTGGTTCGGAACCATCTACTGTCAATGTTCGGAACGCGCAACCAGACTAACGACTTCTAACTGTCAATCAAACCATCTTCTGATGCTCATTGGTCAATTTAACTTTTAATATCTCTCTAAAATAAAACCTCACCACAAAAAAAAACACCCTGGTAAGTTGGAGAACAAGGGGACCTACTAGTTGAGCGAAAAATGATCCCCCTGGAGTGGCATTTAAGGGAGATACAGGGTTTTATGTCTCTCATAGGAATGAATGGGATTTGGCCATTTTTTGGTCTTTTTGGGTCCAACCTTGGCTCCACACTTGGCTTCAACAATGAAATAGAATTTTGGCCTCCATTCTATTTACTCTCAATGGGGTTTGTACATGTCCTGGCATATATGGGCTCACACCTCTTCAAATTGTGAGGTAAGATAAAAGTAAGTGACCAAACAAAGGATAGAGGTAGGAGGTAAGTCTGTAAGTATAGGAAGGTGGTACAAGATTGAGTAGGTATGATGCGTGTATCCAGAATCTCTGTGGCACTCCATGACTGTACATGTCAGTTGTACTATGCATGCATATCTCTAATGTGATCTGTGACTGTGTTCAATGTACAAATACTAAGCACAATTGTGGATTATAATATAACATTTATGTTATTTCATGTACTTGGGACTATACTGTAAACGTACTTCAAGCATACCTGTTGATATATTTATAACATACTTCATATTAGGGCTGTCCCTAACGATTATTTTTCTCCCGATTATTCTATCAACTATTTTTTTCGAATAGTCGCGATTATTTTTATTTTTTTTGGAAGGCAAAAACTGTGATATGCCACTTAATTTTGACCTGAAAAATAATAGACAAATAAAGCAGAGTGCACCTAGGGCCTATTAGGACAATGATTTCTAAAAAAGGGGACATTTTATAAATTAGTCACAGACTAATAAATACAGGCCTAATATATCTATTTGTTTCAGTTCAAATCACTTATTCACTTAGCGTAAATGCAAAACAATGAGTATAGTATGACATTGGCGCATGGAGAAACTATAGGCCTAGGCCTACATTTCAGCCACTTATATTTTGACAAACAAGGCTACATAAGATTTTACCCATGACATGTGTATATATAATAGTAGTACATTGTCATTTATATTTTAAAAATACAGTACAGTGAATCATTTATGTTTACAACACAGTTTCATTCGTCCCTCATGCAGGGGTCTATGTAATGAAAAAAATAATAAAACAAAATAGGAGCAGAGATAAGAATTTAAGAGCACTGTGAAATTGTTAACGCATAGACAAAAAGGGTCTAAGAGGGTAGGCTATGCCTTTTCCCCCACACAGGCGTACACATTCTACATGAGGGGTGCTGGTCACAGGGCCAGTTTTTCAAAATTCCTCCCATTAAAAGGGCTGAACAACATATTACACATGTATCAGTCCCTCCAGTTTTTCGCGATTCAGCGATCGCGTGGATTCATGCAAATTCAATGATATTCCGCATAATTTCACGATGCCGCGTAATTCCTGTAAAGCCGCATTTTTCCCGCAAAATTTCAACATTCTGTGGAGTTTATTGATTTATATTTTCGTCAAAAAAAATAAAAATGTGACTACAATACCACCGGAGACGAAAACCAATACGAAGCATTTTTGTTAATATGTCACTGAAACATTGAAAAAGAATTGCCTGCTATTTCGGAAGTCGCGACCCTCATCTCAGCTGTTCCGCGTCTCTCCTCCCCTCCCTCACACATAGGCTACACGCAGGCGTCGGTGCTGCACACTCATGACCTTTTTTTAACAGCAGTAGCCTACTTTTCAGTGCAATCCTGGGTGGAAAAAGTATTGTTGCCCATTTATCCATGACGAAGAAGTGTATGCAGTCATGAAATAGTGGCGGTAGGCCTACTGTCGCACAGTAGCAAACATCTTACGTTAAGGGCAGATTATAGTTCAGCAACGGCGCCTGTTGCTTACGGTCGCTAACCACTGTTGATGTTATAGATCTGCGCACGAGGTGTCATGTCAGCTACAAGGCTACAGTTCAGTAGTCAGACTGCAGGCATTGTGCTGCGAGTGCTAAACTGATGTAGTGTTTGTTTGCTACTTACTAATTCAGTCATTGTAGCTTCATTTATTTACACAGACTAGAAAGAAAGTGTTCGTATTCCACAGAATATTGACAGTTTGGCTCTCGTAAACTACCGGAGAACTGTGCCGCCACGAGAAGAAGGAAGTATCGAGACGACCAATCACAGCGCCTTTTCTCTGCGACCTTCGCAACCGTCTGTCGCGTAGTCAGGATTTTTTTGAGGCGCGCGACGACGGTTGCAGAGCCTCTGCGCAGGGGGCGTGGTCGTGCACAGACGGTTGCACAGGCTCTGCAACCGTCAGCGCCAATAAGTATAAATTGGCCTTTAGGCTACATTTTTGCGGAACTTCTCCACTCTCCCCTGTCGCTTTCATGAGCATGCTACCCGACGGTCGTTGTTTGATCTTTTCAATGTTCGCTAATGTTTGTAATTTAATGGTCTATGTCTATGCGTAGGCACAAGCCTTCTGATAACAATCACTGTAGTGCCGATCGCAAAGGTTTCGGAAGTGTGGAGTTTTGCAACTTGTTTCAGTCAAGGACACCGAGATAGGAAGTGAACGGCCCTTCCACGCTTTCACTGTGTTATTGCAATAAAGTCTTGCGAATCCATGCAACCATGCACACAACCATGTCAACGAGAGCGTGTATGCCATCACAACTTTGCATCAAGCAAATAATATGCAACAGCTTGCAATACGAGCACGAGAGAGAGAGAGAGAGAGAGAGAGAGAGAGAGAGAGAGAGAGAGAGAGAGAGAGAGAGAGAGAGAGACGCGTCTTCCAACAGGTGACATTGTAACGCTTGCATACAGCCTGGCTACTGTACCCCGCGACGCGGGCCTAGTGGTAGGCTATACCCACAAGTATTTTTTCATAACGCGCTGTCCCGTTTTCCCCCGAAGTCGTTCTAAAATATCGACAGAGATTTATGAGTGTCGCGGCCATGATTTTTTTTACACTACACATTGGACGCACTGGCTAAGACGCTCTTTTGACAATATTTTATTATTCTATTATATAGGAAGTGTGTTTCTGAATCTCTCTCTCTGTTGTCTTAAGCCTGCTTAGACTGATTGTGGTTTTCAGTTACCAAAAAAACCCAGAAAGGGATGCAAAATCTTTGCAAAAAATGAGAAAATGCCGCAAAATCTTTGCAAAAAATGAGAAAATGCCGCCACAAAATCAGACATTTTGACCGCAAAAATCACAAAATCCCAGTGCAAAATCCTGGAGGGACTGATCTATGTCTATATTCGCATTCATTATTTCTATATGCAGCCCGATGTCTCCTCTGCTGTGTCAATGAAGGCCTGCCACCTAACTCATTAAAACTGTCCCTTCTCTGAAGGTTTTTTATATCGCTCCCAAACCCAAGTTAGTCTTTCAAGCACTTGTGATTTTCTCTATAGGATGCATTTACTCCAGGAGGAAAATGCTAAGGAAATCGTAATTCAAATTGTTTTTAACAAAAACGGAAATCGTTAAAAAAAGTAAAAACAAACAAAAAAATGTTTTGTTTTTTTTTGTTTTTTTTTGCGCAAATCACGCAATCGACGGTATGTTGAACACGCCGACTTATTTACGCAATCGACGTAATCGATTACGTCGAATAGTCGGGTCAGCCCTACTTCATATTATACACTTTTTACAGACGTTCCTATGTAGTCCAAAGAAACATGAAGTTAATATACTTTTACTGAATAAAAATGCATATGAATGCATGAAAAGCATGTTTGGAGCAAAATATCAAAAGTAGGCTTGAAGTGCACTTAAAGTTGTCCAAAAGCGGTGCTAATTTAGTGTGTTGCAAGTGTGCTGAAGTACTCCTTTAGTAGTGCTCCAGCTCACTAATAGTGCAATGAAGCGCACTTGAATGAATGAATCACAGAAAATAGTATGCTTTGTACTAAGCACGGTCAAAAAAGTACACTTTAAGTATATGGGATTTTGCACCTGGGAATCCTCCGATGCGCAACAGATCGGACCTCCAACGAACATCAATGGACAGTCTGAAGCCTTGAGACATCTGCCGATCGGCTTAGGCCTATTTTCCAACACGAACTAGCCGAATAGCATGCCTACAACAAGGAGAAGAGGACTATGGAGGACGAGGAATTGGGAATAGGCGAGGAGGAAGGATAACACTCATAACAGGGACGGGATCGGGAAGTCAAATAGAGGCGGACTTTACAAGGTGGAAGAAAGATGGACACGCAATTCTACACCGTTCGACATTTCGTGCCCGTCTTTCAAGATTCCCACATCTACAGATCCTGGCCATATAATTAGAATATCATGAAAAATTGTATTTATTTCCATATTCCCATCAATAATGTTTAAATTTTACGGATTGTAGATGCATCGCCCACATCTTGAACTATTCCAATCATTGATTGGTTTATTTTTTTTACATATTTTCGCCTTCCAGCTCCAAAAAAAACATAGATTGGGGAATTCGCATTATTATTAAAAGACTGTAATAAAATCATAATTTTTGTTGTCTTCTTCAAAAAAGAAAGAAATTCAGGTCACATGAAATCAGTTGACATTTGGTACTCTCTACATAACATGTCAATGTTCAATACTTGGTTAGGAATGTCTGCCTTAATAATCACTTCACTGCCATGGTGCGCCTTACATTAGCAGTGGCATTGCATGGGAGTTATGGAAGCCCACATATCCTTGATGCTTTGCTGTCATCTATTTTGGTTTGTTTGGTCTGGTGACGCACACTTCACTTTTCAAAATACTCCGTATATTTCCATGCCACGTTTTGGTGCTAACTCACCAGTTTAATTCTAACTCACCAGAAATGAAACCCCATTAATTTCAATGAAATTTCGCAAAGGCATTGCAGCACCTGGCCCAAACTCCTCTGGAGGGACAGGTGAAAATGCAGCATTTTTGACCCCACGCAGTGGCTATGTTTACATGCAGACATGCACGCACAGTTTCTTACCCGTCACTATCTTAACAGAAGCAGGCTGGCTCTTTCCTCCATGTTGGAGCTCAGTGTAGACTTGAACAGTGTAGTCAGTTCCTGGTGTCAGGCCTGTGATTTCTGTACAACAGGACTGCGAAGAGATGGACTTGGCCTCAGTCCCTTCAGTCTGGTAAGAGACCAGGAAGCTGTGTGAAGTCTTCTGTATCTCAGTAGGCACCTGCCAGCTGATTATAGCAGATGATGCAGTGATGGAGCTCACAGCTAGATACTGTGGGACGGGAGATCCTGAAACAGAAAAGAAAGATAAAGTTGATTTCATGTGACCCAAGCGAGTAAAACCTCTATGGGTATGCTTTGTGCAGAATAAGGTTTTTTTGCAGTTTGCCAAACTGCATATCAATAGAGCACAAAGTCTGCAATATTTCAGAAAATGAGCTACATTCAATTCCACTTCAATTCAGTTTTTAAGGCAACATCATGTACAAAGTCACAGGACAGAACAAAAAGCACACTGTTACATCTGGCATGCTCTCTTCTTATGCCCCTGCTCAATCTCTCAGATCCACCGATGCCAAGCTGCTAAGGATTCCAACCCCCACCCAAAGATGATGGGTGAAGCCACCTTCTAAATGATAATGAGATGGAACACTCTCTATCTTATCTCTTCACATCAGAGATGGTACCTCCATCGAGTCCTTCAAGAAGCAGCTGAAGACCCATCTCTTCTATTCTTAGCTGACCAGGCCAGAGCCATAGAGGAGGAGAGTTACGCAAATGGAGGACCAGGAAAAAAATTGGCCCCGTCTTTCAACGAGATCGAGGTAGTGCTTAGAGTGGCTATCTCTCCATAGACTTAACATAGAACCACCACATATAAAGCCAAAAATAAGGACTATCAAACTATACTGCGGGGTAATCACCACAGATATGTTAACTATCAACTGTCTCGGTAATGATAAATCCATTAAAATTCACTGACAATACGCAAATCGGTGAAAATAAGACTTATTTGGGGGGAGGGGGTTGGTTCATGCAGGTGCTCTGGCTGACTGATTTGTTGCAAACTCCAGTCACGCACGCACAAACACACAAGCAGAATTTCTTACCTGTCCTCATCTGAACAAAAGCAGGCTGGCTCTTTCCTCCATGTTGAAGCTCAGTGTAGACTGTAACAGTGTAGTCAGTTCCTGGTGTCAGGCCTGTGATGTCTGTGCTGCATGTCTTAGTAGAGATGGACTTTGGCTCAGTCCCTTGACTCTGGTAAGAGACCAGGAAGCTGTGTGGAGTCTTCTGTATCTCAGTAGGCACCTGCCAGCTGATTTTAGCAGATGATGCAGTGATGGAGCTCACAGCCAGACTCTCTGGGACTGGAACCTCTACAATAGAAAAATCAACATAAACACATAAAGGAATGACACAAAAGGAAACCACACGCAGATGGAAATATTTATTTGAGGCAGAGTATGTAATATTTTAGTAGTTTCCTGCCATTCACAAGTTTTAACTTTTTCATGCAGCCACCATATATATCTAAGATGGACAACAGCACAGGGTAGGGCTGGGTTCAAAAGATTGGATCGCGATCCAATATCGATTCACGTTCGAAAAGTATGATATTAATTCAAAACTTTGCGGATCAATCTTTTGCAGATGATTATATTTTTCTCAACCACGTCCTGTAGCTCTCTTTCACATTCATGTAGACTACATTCACAAATACACACGGCCTGTTCATGTAAATAGTCCCAAGATTTTCCCACCTTTCTCTCTCATACCAAGTTTCCCAATTCTTTCTCTCATACCAAGGTATTTCGTGTTTGTGTGGGTATCAAAGGTTGAGCTATTAAGGTTTTTATAGTCAGTCTTAGAATTTTATGCATAAATAGGTTAAAGTGACAACCCAGCAATACAGAAGATCGATATTGAATCAAATCTAATCAGATCGTGGATTTGATTGGATCGTGACCTTCTGGATCGGAATCGAATCGATCCAGGAAATTTGGATCCATTCCCAGCCCTAGCACAGGGTCAATATATTTCCCTCAAATAATTATTTTGTCTGCCTTAAACAGCGGAAATGTGTTCATTTAAAGTTTGACTCATGCAACAAATCTACAAAAAAGCTGGGGCAGGGCCAAAACATGTTGTAGTAAGGCAAGGCAAGGCAAGGCAAGGCAAGGCAAGGCAAGGCAAGGCAAGTTTATTTATATAGCGCATTTCATACCCAGGTGCAACTCAATGTGCTTCACAAAGTTAACAAATGTAAATGAAAGGAAACAGGGAAGAAAGAAGGAAATAAATTAGAGTCAAAAACATTTAAAACATATAGTATAAAGTCACACACTGCCTATGAGAAAATGAATGACCAGGGACGTAGCTGTAGGGAGGACAAGGAGGGCATTTGCCTGTAGGCCTAGGGCCCTCCTGCAGGTGACAGGGTTAGGGGTCCTATTATGATCTTGGCAGGTGGTATGGGGGCCCTATCTATTCATCCTGGGGCCCTGTGCACAATTGTTCTGCCAATGTGAATGACTTGGGTAACTTGACTTAGCCATTTTTGATGCAAGAAACAGTTTATTTACATCTGTTAAGAGTTCTCTCTCTCTCTCTCTCTCTCTCTCTCTCTCTCTCTCTCTCTCTCTCTCTCTCTCTCTCTCTCTCTCTCTCTCTCTCTCTCTCTCTCTCTCTCTCTCTCTCTCTCTCTCTCTCTCTCTCTCTCTCTCTCTCTCTCTCTCTCTCTCTCTCTCTCTCTCTCTCTCTTCAAAGACAATGGCCATGTTTCAAAACTTCATCCTTAGACATCTGTGTGAGACAATCTTGTTACCACACATTGGTTGTAGCTTTACTTTAATTTATGATTGTAGCCTTAAGACGAATTGAGCAATTACTGATCATGTGCTTTATTTGATGTTATCAAAGGTTTATAGAAGACTGCCATAGACTGCATCCGCTTATGATATCCTGTTATTTCACATTAATCTAATATTTTATAATGTAGATTTTGATCAGCATTGGGTTGATGCCACTAGTGCAATACATTATTCCATATTCAGTAGGATGAACATCTCTAATGTGTAAAGGATCCAGTAGTGGATCTATACCATATTCTTAATGCCACGGTCATGGTGTTGAAGTGGGCGGGGCACAGTTCTATGACCAGGTTTACTCGGTCATGGGCAAGGTTGGGAGGGTGGGGCAGTTCTATGAGCATGGAAAATAGCAGAAGTTAATCAAAGATGATAAACAAGGAGGTGACATTTCGTGAGGAGGTACAAGGACCAAAATAAGTGCCCCACCCCTTCATCCTCCTCCATGACTGATGGGACCTCAACATGGAGATTGGAGGCCACTGCATGGCTTACTCTGTGTGGCACTGCAATCTGGATCTATCCTGATGTGAGAAATGAATGTATTACAACTGTGGCGATTGCTCTGGCACAATGACAGACAGAGTTTTACTGTGGAAGAGAATATAAATAATGATTTCATTGAAAACTAAAATGACTTAAAGTGCTAGAAAGTAAAAGAGATCTTTGGAAATCTTTTGGTAGACATGAGATTTACCAGCATGCTAGATTGTTACAGGGTCTACAAAAATATTTCAATTATTCACAATTTTCAGGATTAAAGTTTTTTTTTTCCATTATTTTAAGTGATTACTACTTTTTGGGAGTTTTGAGATGCTTGTTGTGTTCTGTTCTGTTCTTGTTGTGCAGCATCAAATCATTTATTTTAAAGTGTTTTGTTTTCCTTAGGAGCCATTTCATGTTTGACTTGCAGCTTCACTCAAAATAAATAAAGAAAATAAATTAACATCTTAGACAGGTACTGTTCGTAGTGGACCAATAACACAGACAGGATGACAGGATGATGCAGAAGTGATAGGGGAGTAAAGTTCTGCAAAAATCTCCTTTTACCAAAATTAATAGGGGGGACTCACAATTGTTCTTTGCCCAGGGTCTCAGATTTCCTAGAACCGCCACTGATGTCTGGCGCCCCCTTTGGTGCCAAGTTTTTCCCTGTTTTCCGAAAACCCCAAAATCGGACTTAGGCGGTTTTGGTAGCAAGCCGACGATATGCAGTGTTCCTTGGCCAACTTAAAATGCCATGTATGTCATTTAGTATGAATGGCAAATGTGCTGAATTACAGATATGGAGGTTGAGGGTTCGAACCCCACCCGAAGCCATGTTGATTTTCAAAATTATATCATATGCAGCGTTCCTTGGCCGACTTAAAATGCCATGTATGTCATTTAGTATGAATGGCAAATGTGCTGAATTACAGATATGGAGGTTGGGGGTTCGAACCCCACCCGAAGCCATGTTGATTTTCAAAATTATATCATATGCAGTGTTCCTTGGCCAACTTAAAATGCCATGTATGTCATTTAGCATCAATGGCAAATGTGCTGAATTACAGATATGGAGGTTGGGGGTTCGAACCCCAGTCAAAGCCATGTTGATTTTCAAAATTATATCATATGCAGTGTTCCTTGGCCAACTTAAAATGCCATGTATGTCATTTAGCATCAATGGCAAATGTGCTAAATTACAGATATGGAGGTTGGGGGTTCGAACCCCAGTCCAAGCCATGTTGATTTTCAAAATTATATCATATGCAGTGTTCCTTAGCCAACTTCAAATATCATGTATTTTATGTCATTTAATATCAATGGCAAAGGGGCTGGATTACAGATATGGAGGTTGTGAGTTCGAATCCCGCTCTAAGCCATGTTGATTTTCAAAATTATATCATATGCAGTGTTCCTTAGCCAACTTAAAATACCATGTATGTCATTTAGTATATCCCCAAAACGCAGAGCTACAACACTTTCAAGATGGCTGAATACAAGATGGCTGAATTGTTTGGCCCATAACTTCTGACTGGGTGGATGGAGTTTTTCCAAGATTTCTTTAAGCTTTGTTTTCTCAATAGTACTTTGTTTCATCTCTGCCCCAAAAGGCAAGCCCGCTTCCAGCATTTTCTGTGAGAATGCAATCTAGTTGGTTCTCTTGTGCAGGGCAGTAAAAATAGAAAATGGATCTCCTCCTAGGCCTTTCGAGATAGAGACACCGTTCAAACACTAAAACGACCGGCTCGGCTTGGAGATCATTTACATTAATAGGCTTGTCCGTGTCTCTTGTCATTTTCCCGTTTTTGGCGATTTTGTGCAAGCTTGGGTCCCCATTGAAAACAATGGTGGAACCTTCATGAACCAAGGTTCAGCCACTCTAGAGATTAGAGTGTAGGAGGCTTTTTCGGTCATAAAACATCAACACTTTCACCTAGAAGTTTAGTTGACGCGTTGTTGGCGAGCTCTATGGGATGTCTCCAAATTGTCAAAGTTTCTTCTCCCAACTCCCAATACTTTTTAAATGGCAGGTTTGTAAAAAAATGACAGACCTGGGTCTGGGTCTATGGAGGTTTCCAGTCTTCCCAAAAGTGCCTTTTTCAAGAGATCAGCGCATGTCCCACACGGAGGTCCATTTGTGCCTGAACCGTTTAACCTATAAACTTCATTCAAAGACTGTTTGAGAGATCACATACATGACTCCGATCTGTGCGAAGGACACATGCCAACTCCTTTTAGTTTTTTTACAACGACTGTGTAAAGACAAAACACAGGGTCTGATTCTGTCCCCTGCTTAGAGCACCATATTAACTGTCATTCAGTCAATAAGAACAGGTGCAGCCAATGAAGGGTTCCATCTCAACTGTCACTGTCTCTTAAGGCGAGACACGGCAGGTGAAATCATCGTTTTTTCATGCCCTGGTCAAATCTGAGATTTTGGGCTAGTTTGCATCCTTAACTTGTTGTCTTTCACACTGGTGTGAAGAAAACGTCTAAAAAACAGTATTAGATAGTTATTTTATTACATTTGGTAGACTTGCGCTTGTGATTTTTAGCTTGATTTGTCGTGTTTTTCCTCTTGTTACGCACAGTGTTTATTTGCAACCGTTGGGTTTTATATGCCTTCCGAGGTCTCGTTGGAAAGCTTGAGTCTTCCCGCATATAGTCATGTATTCCAAATAAGGATATTTCCGCTGTGTCAACCACCAATCATCGATTTAGACAAGGGGATAAAAGCAGGAAGAGAAGGTTGAAACGAAATCCGATTGGCCGGAATGGGAGATTCGGCACTGTGATTGGTTCTAATCAGTCACGTGTCACTCTCGGCTGCAGTGGATTATTTTGGAGTGAGGAGTATCCAACGGAGCACTTCGTGTCTCCACTTCTTCAAGACGAATTGGAATTACAAGAGCCCGTGCTTACATGTAACAGAAAGCACGGAGAAACAATAAAGCAAACGACAATATATGTTTTAAAGTGAATTATTCGGTACGCTGTCGGCATTCGTTGGGCTCGCGTTTGCAATGCGTTGCCTACAGTTAGGTTACCCTCTCCTTGCACCACAACGAAATCTCTGTCAGTGCGCGTTTGAATTGAATAATCAACGAATTGGTACTCATTGTACTGTTTATTTAACGTGTTGTGCGATGTAGCTCACAATTGACTCACATAGCCTAATAACCACTCTTGTATCTTGTTTTCGAGTGAAGTGCACAGGTAAACATGCCGAGGTTGTTCCGAGGTGAAACCAGCCTGGCGACTAACTCTGTGATATTTTTCTTCCAATAGACCAGTATTTCTTAAGTTGATGGATATTGATTATTAGTCTATAATTGACTCCATTGGCACAGAAAAGATTACTTCCTTCAACATTATGGAAAGGGGCTTGTGTAAACAGACTATCTTTGGATGAGGTAGTTGACCACCACGCATTGCAAAGCAGAGAGGCTGCTTGTCATCCTGCAACATGCTCACTTCCCAAAGTCAGTAGCCTACAGTGGATATATGAAAAAAATTAAGCATGGGCAATAAAATACACCCTGCTATATATTTTAAGTGAAGTAAAAACAAAGAAACAAACAAAAGTAGAGCTTTATTCATTGGCCCAGTGGTGTGCACAGGCAGAGAAGGCCCTTTCATGAACAAACAGAGAAGTGTCCCAATTTAGTTGTAGCCCATCATGTGGGCTGTTGCCAATCACTGGCATCTAGCAAATAGAGACCATTACACCATTACAAGTATAGTAAAATAATCCTATCTTTAAGGGTAGCCTAGCAGGAAACATTCTGTTTGTCCATAGGCCGAAGCATAAGCCAACCTTAACATAACCAAAAACTAAATAATAATTAGGCCTAGGGCCTATAGGCCTACTAAAACCATAACTTAAAATGCCATGTATGTCATTTAGCATCAATGGCAAATGTGCTAAATTACAGATATGGAGGTTGGGGGTTCGAACCCCAGTCCAAGCCATGTTGATTTTCAAAATTATATCATATGCAGTGTTCCTTAGCCAACTTCAAATATCATGTATTTTATGTCATTTAATATCAATGGCAAAGGGGCTGGATTACAGATATGGAGGTTGTGAGTTCGAATCCCGCTCTAAGCCATGTTGATTTTCAAAATTATATCATATGCAGTGTTCCTTAGCCAACTTAAAATACCATGTATGTCATTTAGTATATCCCCAAAACGCAGAGCTACAACACTTTCAAGATGGCTGAATACAAGATGGCTGAATTGTTTGGCCCATAACTTCTGACTGGGTGGATGGAGTTTTTCCAAGATTTCTTTAAGCTTTGTTTTCTCAATAGTACTTTGTTTCATCTCTGCCCCAAAAGGCAAGCCCGCTTCCAGCATTTTCTGTGAGAATGCAATCTAGTTATTGGTTCTCTTGTGTAGGGCAGTAAAATAGAAAATGGATCTCCTCCTAGGCCTTTCGAGATAGAGACACCATTCAAACACTAAAACGACCGGCTCGGCTTGGAGATCATTTACATTAATAGGCTTGTCCGTGTCTCTTGTCGTTTTCCCGTTTTTGGCGATTTTGTGCAAGCTTGGGTCCCCATTGAAAACAATGGTGGAACCTTCATGAACCAAGGTTCCGCCACTCTAGAGATTAGAGTGTAGGAGGGTTTTTCGGTCATAAAACATCAACACTTTCACCTAGAAGTTTAGTTGACACGTTGTTGGCGAGCTATATGGGATGTCTACTAATTGTCAAAGTTTCATCTTACAACTCCCATTACTTTTTAAATGGCAGGTGTTTTAAAAACGACAGGGCTGGGTCTATGGAGGTTTCCATTCTTCCCAAAAGTGCCTTTTTCAAGAGGTCAGCGCATGTCCCTTAAGAGGTCCATTTGTGCCTGAACCGTTTAACCTATAAACTTCATTCAAAGACTGTTAGAGAGATCACATACATGACTCCGATCTGTGCGCAGGACACGTGCCAACTCCTTTTAGTTTTTTTACAACGATCTTGTAAAGACAAAAAACTCATTCTCATTCTGCCCTCTGCTTAGAGCACCATATTAACTGTCATTCAGTCAATCAGAACAGGTGCTGCCAATACAGGGTTCCATCTCAACTGTCACTTTCTCTCAACATTCTATTCTTAACGAGCAGCTGCGCAACCATTCTAGAAGTCTATTGTTCAGCTCTTCAATGCAATGTGATATAGTCTTGCTGGACTGTGCATGACAGCCAGCTGCTTGGCTCAATGGGAATGCTGCTGGATTAGAGATATGGAGGTTGAGAGTTCGAACCCCACCCGAAGCCATGTTGATTTTCAAAATGATATCATATGCAGTGTTCCTTGGCCAACTTAAAATGCCATGTATGTCATTTAGTATCTAGAAGGCTATTGTTCAGCTCTTCAATGCAATGTGATATTGTCTAGCTGGGATGTTTAAGACAGCCAGCTGCTTGGCTCAATGGGAATGCTGCTGGATTAGAGATATGGAGGTTGAGGGTTCGAATCCCACTTGAAGCCATGTTGATTTTCAAAATTATATCATATGCAGTGTTCCTTAGCCAACTTCAAATACCATGTATGTCATTTAGTATCAATGGCAAATGTGCTGGATTACAGATATGGAGGTTGAGAGTTCGAACCCCACCCGAAGCCATGTTGATTTTCAAAATTATATCATATGCAGTGTTCCTTGGCCAACTTAAAATGCCATGTATGTCATTTAGTATCAATGGCAAATGTGCTGAATTACAGATATGGAGGTTGGGTTTTCGAACCCCAGTCAAAGCCATGTTGATTTTCAAAATTATATCATATGCAGTGTTCCTTAGCCAACTTCAAATATCATGTATTGTATGTCATTTAATATCAATGGCAAAGGTGCTGGATTACAGATATGGAGGTTGTGAGTTCGAATCCCGCTCGAAGCCATGTTGATTTTCAAAATTATATCATATGCAGTGTTCCTTAGCCAACTTAAAATACCATGTATGTCATTTAGTATATCCCCAAAACACAGAGCTACAACACTTTCAAGATGGCTGAATCCAAGATGGCTGAATTGTTTGGCCCATAACTTCTGACTGGGTGGATGGATTTTTTCCAACATTTCTTTTAGCTTTGTTTTCTCAATAGTACTTTGTTTCATCTCTGCCCCAAAAGGCAAGCCCGCTTCCAGCATTTTCTGTGAGAATGCAATCTAGTTGCTAACTGAGGCCATTTAATTAATGCTTCTTTGCCTCAGGCCTTTTGCTTAGGCTACAGGGCAGGGCTTCACATTTTCCCCCATTGTAGTAGTCTCTGACTGTACTTTGCTGTTCTGCTACTTTATAATGGCACCAGCTCATTTGCAACCTCAAATAGATGACTTTTAGTTAGGACACATAATCAGGTAAATATTCTTCCACACAACATTTGGTTGCAGGTAATAATACGAATAGCAAGGCCTTTGCGGTTTCACACATAAACAGCTCTAGTCTTCAAACAGCTATCCGATGCACACAACTAACGAGCAATCACAACATTGTGTCTACTGCTCTAGTAAGTCTATGCAAAGAAGGACGGCCTTTTAGACGAGCCTAAACGGTTCCAACCTGCAAACAGCCTGTCTATGGCTTTATAAGCACACACAACAGCTAAGACATATTATTTAACCTTTAACTTTCACATGTGCAGTATGAATATAACAGGCATTGTGAATAATTTCTTGAAGGTGCCGAGGTAAACAGCCAAGGTGATAACTTTTAAAACTTTAATGCCCCATGCGCAATTTACTAAAGCCACGCGGTGGGTGACACCCTAATGCATTACATGGCAGAAATACGAAATCTATGCTCACGTGTCTTCTTACCAGATTGCCAATGTTGACAGCATTCATGCATCCCCAAACCATGTCAGTCCCACTACCATGCTTGGCTATTGAGAGGATGTACTTTTTTTGTAAAACTCACTTGCTTACCACCACACATGCTTGACACCATCTAAAGTATATTTGTTTATCATGGTCTCTTCAGATCACACGACATGGTTCCAGTGATCCATATCCTTGGTCTGTTCATCTTTCTTGAGACCAAGATAAACAAATTGGCGTTAGATGGTGTCAAGCATGTGTGGTGGTAAACAAGTGAGCTTTACAAAAAAAAGTACATCCTCTCAATAGCCAAGCATGGTAGTGGGACTGACATGGTTTGGGGATGCATGAATGCTGTCAACATTGGCAATCTGAAATACACCTAAAAAGAAACATGCATATCAACATGCACTGTGACTACTGAAGCAGATCATGATATTCTCCATAGGATTCCATTCAAATCTCACACCAATCTATTTAAGCCAGATGCAGACTCAAAATGTAAAAGTTCAATGCAAAGAAAGGTTGAAACACACACTGATGACCTCCCTTTTCATCCCTTTTCATTAAGTTTCATTTCGAGACGGTTCGAGCCAACACAGCCCCTTCTCTACCGGATTTTAATTTTGGGGTGTACTCACTTTTGTGAGTACATGTTCAAACATTAATGGCTGTATTTTGTTTTTTTCTGTGTGAACAAGAAATTTAAGCGGTTAAATATGTTGTTAAAAGGTCACTAATCATTGTGTCAAAGTGACATTTCTGTAATGCTTTCCTATGAAAAGATATACTCAAAAATCTGCAAAAACTGTGAGGGGTGTATTCACTTTCGTGATATACCTGTAAAGGTGGACGGGAGTGGTAGGAAACTGGTAGGGAACTGGAAGCATCGCATTTCGGGGATATACCTTTAGCAGTCGAAGGCAACTGCATAGGCCGCCCTAGTTACAATGGTAAATGTGTAGCCAAGTGTTTTAAAGGGACACTGTGTGAGATTTTTAGTTGTTTATTTCCAGAATTCATGCTGCCCATTCACTAATTTTACCTTTGTCATGAATACTTATCACCACCATCAAATTGTAAGTATTCAAAAAATACATTTCCAAAAATAGCCATTTTTAGCTGCAAAAAGGACTGTACTTGGACCATACTAGAAAATATTTGTTTAATACTTAGTACACTTTCGTGTAAAGATCAAATGTGGCAATAGGCAGCCCAGTTTCAATAAGTAGCATAGTTGCAGTACCTTTTTTGACCATTTCCTGCACAGTGTCCCTTTAAGTTAACATTAGCTAAGGTTGGTTGACAGATATGCTAACCATGCTAATAATATTAAATTGTTAACTAACTAAATTTAATTCAGTAAATTTAAAATTGAATTAGCTATTGCTGTTCTTATGCTCTGGTGGAACAGACATCTAGGGGCTGTGACAATGTAGTTTAATGATGATATCAAACTACCAATTATGGTAACATTGCTTATTATGTTAACTTAATATAATTAACTATATATGTTTATATTGTTTCTAAACTGAATCAGGTTAGCTGATGTGATTACTATACTATCTTAAAAATTCTAATTATGGTACAAAATTAAATGATTAACTACATCTAGTCTTACCTGGGTGCCATAATGTAGGCTAATAATGTAGGCATACAACAGATTTGGTCAACCCTCACTTCAAGAGGAAATATTAAGTCTTTTTAAAGTTATTGTTAGCCAAATAACGTAATGACCTCCCAAATACCTCATTATGTTATTAGCAGAAGAGGGTTCCGATATCAACATAATTCAAAGATCGGATCAGATAGGAATTTTCTCAAAGTATCGGAATTTTCCTGGTACTGACATTGAGCCAGGTGTAATGTTAATTTGAAATCATGACACTTCAGTTTTTAGGATTGTTACTTTTTTACTTTTTATTCATTAATTGGTGTCCTGGTCTTTTGACTTCCTTCTCTGACCAAATAGTCTGGGCCTACCCCAAGTTCAAACCCATGCTTATATTTGGTTTTGGTATAGGATCAGAGTAGTATCAGTATCGGCAGATATCCAAATTTGGATATTGAGATCGGATCGGAAGTGAAAAAATGTGTATCGGTGCATCCCTACAGTACATTATTGGTAGAGAAATATTATGTTATTGGCTTCATTACGTTTCAAATGGCCCTAAATTATTATTCTAATGGCAGTTATTACATTATGGTCATCGTTATTACGTTATCAAAGCTTTGTTTAGTGTAAAGCCCATAATGTAATAACCTGCCCATAACGTAATTATTACATTATGGGCAGAGCGTTATTACTTTATGGGTAGGGAAGTGTTATTACGTTATGGGCTTTATTACGTTTCAAATGGGCCCGAATTATTACGTTATGGCCAGTTATTACGTTATGGGCAGTTATTACGTTTTGGGTTCTTACAAGTAGGACTATTGGCAGAACTGGTGATCATTTTCATGTTATAGGGGCGGGCCGGGATCTGGGATCAGCTTCTGCTGAAAGTAACTAAAAGTAATATAACTTAGTTATGTTACTGACTACTTGCTTTTAAAAGTAACTAAGTTACTTTTTAAAGAAGTAGTCAGTAGTCAGTAGTCAGTAGTCGGATTACTGTTTCACAGTAACTGTGGCAACACTGACACACACACTCGCACTCGCACGCGCACACGCGCACACGCCCACACGCACACACACACACGTGAGAGAGAAAGTCCTTAGTGTAGGTAATGAGTCAGTGTCTTACCTGTCTTCATCTGAGTAGAAGCAGGTTGGCTCTTTCCTCCATGTTGCAGCTCAGTATAGACTGTAACAGTGTAGTCAGTTCCTGGTGTCAGGTCTGTGATGTCTGTGCTGCATGACTCAGTAGAGATGGACTTTGGTTCAGTCCCTTCACTCTGGTAAGAGACCAGGAAGCTGTGTGGAGTCTTCTGCATCTCAGTAGGCACCTGCCAGCTGATTCTAGCAGATGATGCAGTGATGGAGCTCACAGCCAGACTCTCTGGGACTGACACTCCTGAAACAACAGAAAAACACAGTTACACTGCGTTCAGAACAACATATCTGAATTTACGCTGTGGGCCAGAAATCATAGCAGAAATGTTTTTTCTTTCTCACTTTCGCACGGCTGTGTGGACAGTATGATCCACACATATCCCGTTCTGGGAACGGAAATTAAACTTTCCTGACAACCAAGTGAGAACCGAAATGGAACCAAAAATGAATGTGCCTGGAACGTACCCAGAACTGAACAGGAACCAATGGCTGTTTGGTTTGTACTGTAACCAAAGTGAAGGTTTTAGGTGGTAGATTTTGGTTTGGTTACAAATCTAACCTTAAGAGAACCAAAAGGCAAACGTTCTCTTTACGTTCTCTGTTACTAGGGGGATGGTTAATTTTGTTATGTGTGGTATCGTTGCAAAGGGGAGACTGAGCTTTCATCAGACACCTTTCGAGAACATTTTGGTTAAGTATAGCCCTCCCTGCAGATCTTCACACATTTACTCAGACACATTTTTTTTCCATTTTCACCGATATCATCTCTTGTCTTTTCATATTGTGGCATCAGGGAGCATCAGAGAGACTTATTTTAAACTCTAAAAAACCGTCTTGAGTATCGGGAATTTGGAAATGTATTCTTCAACTATGTTATCCCATTTTTAGGGGGTGATTTTCAGTCTTGTATCAGACATGCCACTTTTTTGTTGCCGTTTTTTTGTGCTAATGTCTTGTATAGTCAGGAGGCAAGGCCTTTTTGTGTCATTCTGCAGTTGCTTATCATAGCTTGTTACGCATCATCAGAGAAGCCGACAGGGAGGGGGGACAAAGGGGCATTTTGTCCCGGGCCTACTAACAGAGAGAGGGGGCCCAGAATTCGAGCCTCATTACATTGTATGTATTGGGTTTGGGGCCCTTTCTGATGTCTTTGTCCCGGGCCCAGCCAAAGCTGTCAGCGGCCCTATATATCTTATGAAAGCTTGAATTGTTAAGTATACAGATATGACCATGTATTTGGTGTACTATTTGGATAGCAGCCTATTTGCATAGCAAGGGTTGCCAATGTGTTGTTATGTCTGCTTCTTAATTATATGTGGGTGGTTGACGTTTAAGGGTGTAACGTTTAAAGAAAGTTTTTCCAATTCCTGTAAAAATTATGAAAAAAATTGAACAAAAATAGAAAAAAATAAAGCTCCAAGTGGTCCGTGGAATTTCGCCTAATTTTTGCTATTTTTTGGATGTGCCCTGTGCGTGTGACATCCTTGGTGACATTTCTGTAAGATACAATAAAATGATTAAACATGCCCTTTGAACTATTGTTCCCATGACCCCCACCCCACATACACACTACTACCCACCCGCAGGCCAACCCCCACCCCCACTCGCCCATGCATTGTACATGCAGACAACTATGATTTCTCTGCATGGTTTCACTGTATTACTTGTAATAATTGTTTGAAATGTGAAAAATAAATCTCCTGGTATACTTATATCCTTGCATGATACACGAAAAACAAGTAAGAATAAGCATGTCACACACCGCAGGACATGAGGTCACACCACAGGAAAATCACTGCATTGTGGCCATTTTAATCCTTTAGTATACATGACTGACCTCTGAGCTCATGCTAACTAGGTAATGATATTGTGTTTAATCTTAATATGCGTTTTCAATTATAAAAACTTTTTTTTTCCTTCTATAAGAGCAGACACACACAACAGAACACCATACAATGAACCTAAGCATTGTGTGACAGAAACATTGCAATATGTAGACATATAAAGAGGTGAATAGTCACCTTAGGCTCCTAACCAGTCAGTACCTCAGTTATTGGAGAGTGGTGTGGAAGTTTAAGGTGACTCTCCAATAACTGAGGTACTGACTGGTTAGGAGCCTGTCTTTCAGACCCTTGTAGTTGGCCTTGCAGCTGCTCGTTCACCAACATTGACATACATGTCACACCACAGGACGCAATTTGTGTTACGAAATTGAACTTGTAGTTAATATTATTTATTATTTATTTATTTCACATTCACATATCTTAACCCTATCGCACCGGATGCATCATATTTGTTTCATCAAATTCAAAGCCCTCTCCCCGCTGACAGAAAAAAAATCGATCTCAAAAACATTTTCCAAACATCCTGCAGTACACGGAAACCGCCACAAGAGAGCAGCGGTCAACACCAAGTTCACCACAGCTTGACAGAACATGGCGCGACAGGGGTAGAAGCGGTTTCCCTGACCAAAGCAGAGATATCATCAAATTGCAAAGGGTTTGTGTACGAATTTCCGAAATATAATTCTATAAACTTTAATTTGAACACTTACTTTGTGCAATAAATCAAGGAAGAGTTTATATTTTTACACCGTGTTGCAGAGAGATCGTGTTAAAACTGATGAAACAAATAAGCACCATCCGGAGTTGGCAGGAAGTTAGCCATCGATGCATTTTGCCATAGGGAAACTTACAAAGCATACCACGACGATCATTTAACAAAACACACAAGTTGTTTTACTTCAAGACAAAGATATTGCCTTAAGAAACAGGTTTTACTTGCAATTTTGAAAATGTAATGCAAAATGTTGAAATTATGATCTCATAAAAAATGCATTGAAGTGAATGGAGAAATGGTCCAATTGTAGTAGTTGACCCATATATTCAAATTCCACATCAAAAATGAATAATGATCTATATTACAATCATAAATGGGTTGTTAAGCATTCGATCAGCTATGTTTTTACACAGATTTTTAAAAATTACCCAACCAGGCTGTGGGAAATGTAAAATATGGTCCTGCTAAAACAAGGATAGGCTAAAAAAAATGGCAGGATCTCACTAAATATTTAAAGATAATCCTCAAATTAAATTAAAACTAATTCTGAGCAGCTTTTTCCTTGAAACAGCACACATTACTGACAGTCGCATTAACAATTAGACTGTGAGTACAGTTTTACTTGTTTCAAGACATTTATTAACCTGTTAACAAATTAACCTGTTTTAAGAACTGACTCCATCTCTCTAAGATATTCTAGCTAATCAACTGTGATTGAAAATGTCAGTGGCCCTATTAATTTGTATGCATTCATGTTTCATAGCTTTGAGATTTCTGTTGTCTGTGCAGCATTTGGCACAGCAATTTCATGATTGCAAATCTGTATCCCATTTCAATGTGTCAAACACTTGATATTCACAGCAAAATAAAGATGAATCAATAACACATGTATTCCAAAAAATAATGAGTCCCATTTCTGTGATTATTGTCTTTCCTAGTTGTTACCAAGAGATCCATTTCAGAGATGATATTCAAAAAAATCTAATCTTTACACTGACCTGCCTCTGCCGCCTTGATACCACTGATGTGTGGCCCAATTCTTTTTCATGAGCAAATATACTGTTTCAAAAAGTCTTTGTTGTAAGAGCGCTGCCTGGACTCAAAAAAGGTGCTCTTTGAGGTGCTCTTTGGATGGGCAAATGCAGACGTTGAAAACGAAGAAAAAATCCAAGGCACTCTCTTTAAAAATAAAAAGCCTTTATTTCATGGCTTGGTTTGCAAATAACCTTTAAAAACTCCGACTTGGCCTTCTTCAGGGAGTCAAACAGTTTTCAAACAGAAGGAAGAGGTTTTTAAACATATGTTAACCAATCGGATACCTCCACATCGCAAAAGGTGAGCTGCACAGGTAACAGGTGTGTGTGTGTGTGTGTGTGTGTGTGTGTGTGTGTGTGTTTAGTGCAGGTAGAAAGTGCGGTGTGCGTCTGTGTGTGTGTCTGTGTGTGTGTGTGTGAGTTGTGTGTCAGTGTGTGTATGTTTGGGTTTAGTGCAGAAAGTGCAGTGTGCGTGTGTGCATGTGTGTGTGTGTGTGTGTGCATGTTTTGAGTTAATGCAGATATAACATATGATGCAGATAAAACATCCAGCAGGTGTCCTCCTTCCTAAACTCAATGGGACATGAAATCATACCGGCTATTTTTGGAGCATCCTAAATTAAAGTAAATCAACATTGTGTAGGATAACCCCAGCAAAAAAAGGGAAACAAAAGTGAAAATGGAAAAACAAAGACAACAAACAATAAGAAGCAATGAAACAGAAGAAAAGTATAGAAATGAGAATAAGACAGAAAAGGTACCCACACCAAAATAAAATCACAGAAAAACACTGAAATCAAGGTCCTCATTTAGTCCTGGATACTTTGTGGCCTGTAATTTATAAATCCAGAATGTCTCCCTCTGGTTCAGCTGTCTCTGCCTATCCCCTTTCCTTAAAAAAAAATTAAACACAGACCTAATGAATATACAATACATTAAGGATGAGAAGATACAGAAGTTCCAGAGAGACGTCACTGACTACAATGAAGGAAAAGTCTACAATTGGAACAAGAGACCACAGAGGGTTGCAGATGGAGGACTTTCAACCAAGGCAAGACCTAGAACAGTCTCCTTCAACTTCTCTAGTAGTGAAGAAGATGACAACACGATGGCATCTGCACCTGAAACTACCCAAGAGGATTTTTTAGAACACCCTACATACCCCAACAGAGGAGGCAGTACTTGGAGACGGGGACGCGGACGCAGCCGTGGACGAGACAGGGGCAGAGGCAGAGGAGGAAGAGGACACGGAGGGGCAGAAGGAGACGAAGAACCCAGGAGAACAAGGAGCAGAACCAGACACATACCGTGATCAACATCTCAGACAAGACCTTATCAGACGAGAGCATCCAAGTCCTTTCCAAAGGATTGTCTTTTGCCCCTACCCACTCAGCCAAGCAGTTTGACACAAAGATTGACCTGTTTCGATTTTACAGGAATCTACACCTCAAGGCATGGTATAAGCAAAATGCAACAACATCAGCAAACTCCACAGCCACAGGTCAGACTGACTCTTTTAATAGTGGAGGGCATTTTAGGCCCAAATCTACTTTTTGCCCACTAGTTCAAAATGCAGCCTTACATACTTTTGGCAAAAAAAATAATTTTGACATTGTGATTCTTCGTATTCTTAAAAAGATTGTCAAACAAAGCAACCTTACACACAAAGAAAGAACCGCATTGGATATACTATCCAAAGATGATGAAATTGTGATTAAAGTGTATATCTCAGGTTAATTTTTATTCAAAATAATGGACTTCCTTTGATAGTTCTACCACTTGAACAATTATCCATCATTTTTTTCATGCAATAGGACATCAGAAAATGAAATATAACGAGGAAAAGTGTGTATTTTCAGTAACATGTTCAAAGAATTCTAATCTATTGTGTGACGTCAGGCGAGGCCATTCAGTAGCCCGCAGTAGCGGTAGCCCTGCATTCTGTACGGTGTGTGATTGAATTATGCCGTACGGGTATGAAATAAATATCATTGGCAATATTATATCATGACCGCTACAGGGTGCCATGTGAACGTGAGGCAGTAAAAACCAGTGTTCGAACTATGCAAAAAAAAAAAAAAAAAAGGGGGGGGGGGGTTGCGCTTGCCTCAAAGTGCGAGTCTCGAAAGCTTGAATTTGGAGAAGTAGGCCTACCATGTGATTTCAAATTTCAAGTAGGCCTACACTACAAATTACCAGACATTGTTAGTATCAACCTTTAGTAGGTCTATCACGCCATTTCAGCATCATGTCCAAGTGGGAAAGAATGTAAACAGCGACAAATAATAAATAAATAAAACCGTTTGGGTGAATCATTCGCTCCAAGCTTTTTAACGGCAAGGTGCAAAGCAGTCGGCTGCATTGTATGAGTGCCAGAGAATACCAAATTCAAACGACTGCAAAGCAATCTGTCTGGGCACAGCGGAAAGCACCTGTGCGGTCCACACGGCCGTCAGCAGAAAACGAATGAACCTCCCTTGCAATACGTCCGAGAACATCAGTAGGCCTACACCGTATGTCAAATGGCGCATTTGTCTACTTGTTTCGAGCACCACGTTTCATTGTCATTGCCGCGAGTTTCTGACAAACCACATAGTTGAGCTGCACAACGTGACACTATCATACACAACATGATGAAGCGCCCCCCTCACGTTTGACATCCTCGGGCCGAAGTCTCATAATGGGGTAAAGACCGTGAACATAGTGACACACACTTCACAGTGGTGTTGGTGAAAACGAAACGAAGTTGCCTCCCACGGCCCAAACGCAAAATAATGCCGAAAATTGAATGCCCCCTCAGTTGTCCTGGCTAGGGCAACTGGCGCGTTATCACCGCTTCTTATTCAATGCAGCAGCACTTTCATTGTACTCGCGCTGCACTTGTCTCACAATGTAATCAGCTGCGTGCTCCGGGCCAAATAGTCAACTCTCCCACCTTGTGGACACAGAAGGGAACAATTTGAAGAACGCGTTTCAGACGGACGGACAGACATGGCCTACCCTTATATAGAGATGCTGGGACGCATCTAAAAACATGGATCCAACGCGCGTAGTAGGAAAATAGAGACTGAAAAGATACAACCAAAAGGCTCTACTCGAAGGCTCCAGCCAACGCTGTTGAAAGATTGTTTGCCTCTCTCCCTGGCCATCTGAATGAGATGCTTTTATCAAACGTCATACCAAATCTACATAGGCCTATAGGCTAGTTTTGGTATTTATGTTTATTTGATCCGGCGACTATTGTTGTTTTACTGTCTTGCTTGAACCGCTCTGTTTGGATTAGCCTACTTGAAGACTTTCCATGGATTATCCTGCATCGTCTCAGTGCCGTGAGTAACCTGGAACATAAGTAGGCTATATCATCAGAGGTGATCTGAGTCACTTTTGGCCGCGAGAGACTTGGAAGGCGCTACATTTGCGCCACACAACGTGGATTATTGAAACTGAAGACTTGATTTCTTCTATTGGATAATTTCGTTTGGTAGGCCTATAATTACGGACAGTGTAGTTTTTTTGTGACACTCGGACTTTTTTTTCAAGGAATATAGGTTAACCGAAATAGTCCCGCCGCCGCGTGGGTTACCTATGCTATTGATTTGTGATACGCATGTGGGTGACCTTTATTGAAGTTGCATGTAATTCTATAGAACAGTCAAAGGAAATTGAAAATGTGATTTTTACAACAGCGACATGACTCGGGTGGTATAGGCCTACTTTAGCCTACTGTTTTGCACCTTGGAAAAGTTTGACGCGATTTCAGCACCATGGACAGTTGCTCCCCAGTCGGGCGAATAGCACCACATTTTAGGCTACGCAGATCATTTCCCGTTTGTGCTGTTTGTAATTTAGGTAGCCTATTGCATTTAGCTGACACGATATTGGCAGTTCATTAAACATGATTAAAAGCAAGCCCAAAAATATGAAGGGACTAGTAAAAAAAAGCCCATGTCGCATAGTCTAGCTATAGGGGGCCTAGGTCCAAGCAGAATTTGCAACCCTGCATGAATAGCATTTCTACTAAAACTAGTTGGCCAAAAGTTACTAAATCATTTGGAAGTTGTTACAGTGCCCTGCATGAGAAAAGCCGCACAATTACAGTTGCGATTTCTATTATAGGCCTGCAGGCCACGGCCGTTATATCATTAGTGATCGTCACCTCGCCTATGTAAAATTCCAGGCAAATAAAATTAGAACGTTCACCCATGGCCTCGCCTGACGTAGTCGCCAGGTTACGGTTAAACCCACATTTGCCACAACAAACAACAAAAATCGTTGTTTAACATCGTTTTTAGAGGGACTTATTTATGTGGATCATTTATTGAATACAGTGTGTACACATTGATCCAAAGTAGTGGTTAACCTGCGATATACACTTTAAGAGGGCAGACACGGGAGGAGCTGTGATTGTGTGGGGAAAAGACATGTGTGGGGAAAAGACATGTATGTTAAAGAGACTTTCCGCCAGCTGAATGACTCAGACTTTTCACAACAATTGCCTTCCAATCCAACTGAATCACTTAAACTGGAATTGGGGACACTACTATCTGAGGCAAAAGACAATGGATGGATATCTGAGTCTGAATGTAGATTTTTGTTCACTGAGAATCCAAGAATGGCATCCTTTTACCCAAAATACATAAATGTATTGAAAACCCCCCTGGTAGACCTGTGATTTCAGGAAATGAAAGTCTTACTGGACCAATTTCAAAGTACATTGATTACTTCATTAAGCCTTTTTTGCCTTCACTCCCTGCCTATGTACAAGACACTACTGATGTTTTAAACAAATTGGAAGAGTTGCAGAATGTTGGCCCTGACACCTTTCTTGTGACGATGGATGTGGAAGCATTATATACCAACATTGTACACCAACAGGGTCTAGAAGCACTTGCACATTTGTCCAGCCTCTGAAATGCCACCAACTGACGTTTTACTTTCTTTGACAGAATGGACCTTAACCAACATCTTCATTTTTCAGGACAAGGTCTTCAAACAGACAAAAGGGTGTGCTATGGGGGCGTGCTATAGTCCATCATATGCTGGCCTTTTCCTGGGTAAATGGGAAGAAGACTTTGTTCTTAATGATAACAAAAATGCCTTTTTGAAGTACATAGTCTGGTATTGTCGTTATATTGATGATATATGTCTACTGTGGTCTGGGTCAGAAACGGAACTAAAAGAATTTCATACATTTCTGAATGATATCAACCCGAACATTAAGCTGTCTTTGGAGTTCAGTAAAGATGAAATTAACTTCCTTGACCTGAACATTTCAAAAGATGAACTAGGAGTTTTGCATACATCCGTTTACAGGAAGCCAACAGACAGAAATACTATTTTACATGCAAGAAGCTTCCATCCCACTTGGTTGAAAGACAATGTGCCTTATGGACAGTTTCAAAGGGTTAAGCGAATCTGTGACCAAGATGGTGTTTTTGAAAGCAATGCCCAAGAAATGCAGTCTAGGTTTGTGGAGCGGGGATATAAGAACACCACCCTCCAAAAAGCCTATACTAGAGCAAAACATACTGACAGAACATCTCTATTGAAAAGAAAATGTAAAAAAGACACCAAGGACAGACCAATTTTCGTCACAAAATACAGAACTGAGGCTGAAAAAATCAAACAGATAATCAGAAAGAACTGGGGTATTATTGAGAGTGACGAAACCCTAAGCCAGATCCACCTTTGGTCAGTTTCAAAAGATGTCCTACTTTACAGGACAAACTGGTCCATAGTTACCTCAAACCAGACTCCCAACAGAACTGGTTGACTAAAAGGCCCATTGGTTGTTTTAAATGCCACCACTGTAATCATTGTGCAAATGTCCAACAAACAAAAACTTTCCAGGATTCTATCTCCCCAAGACAACTCAAAATTAATCATTTCATCAACTGTAAAACCACCTTTGTTATTTACAGGTTGGAGTGTCCCCGATGTAAAGTGTTTTACATAGGAAGAACAAAACGGCGCTTACAAGACAGACTGGCTGAACACAAGTATGCAATCCGCACAGGCAATGTGAACTATCCAATGGCAAGACACTACATGGAACACCATAATAGTGATCCATCCACCTTGCAGGCCTGCGGTATCGATCATATCCCCCTGTCTTTAAGGAAAGGGGATAGGCAGAGACAGCTGAACCAGAGGGAGACATTCTGGATTTATAAGTTACAGGCCACAAAGTATCCAGGACTAAATGAGGACCTTGATTTCAGTGTTTTTCTGTGATTTTATTCTGTTTATGTCTTATTCTTATTTTTATACATTTCTTCTGTTTCATTTCTTCTTATTGTTTGTTGTCTTTGTTTTTCCATTTTCACTTTTATTTCCAATTTTTTGCTGGGGTGATCCTACACAATGTTGATATACTTTAATTTAGGATGCTCCAAAAATAGCCGGTATGATTTCATGTCCCATTGAGTTTAGGAAGGAGGACACCTGCTGGATGTTTTATATATGACACCTGTTACCTGTGCAGCTCACCTTTTGCGATGTGGAGCAACTGTATCTCACGCCTTTCGTGAAGTGTTCACGAAAAAAAAACACTTCAATTTTCGTGGTGCATTCACGTTATTGCCCGTTTTTCGTGGTTGGGCTGCCTATTCATTTGAATTGCCCGACTGCTGCCTAGCGACCCGCTAGTTTGACGCCCTTTCGGTACCGTCACCAAACATTTCCAACAAGCAATTTAGGGTTAGGGTTAAGTTTAGGGTTAAGGTTAGGGTTAAATGTGGGGTTGCAGGTTAACCATTTTAAGAAAATGTACTATTATGACATCAGGTTGGTGGTTTCGCAGGCTCATAGGAATCTATGTAGAACCTTAGAATCCTGGGGGAGTTCCCCCAACGTGATGTCATACCTGCAACCCCAACTTTAAGGTTAGGGTTAGGGTTAGGTTTAGGGTTAAGTAGGGTTAAGGTTAGGGTTAGGGTTAGGTTTAGGTTTAGGTTTAGGTTTAGGTTCAGGTTTAGGGTTAAGGTTAGGTTTAGGTTTAGGTTTAGGGTCGTATGACATAAGGCGTAAGTACCGAAAGGGCGTCGAATTAGTGAGTCTCGAGTGTATCAGCAGTGTTCTGTCAGCAACCCCTCCCCGCCCCTGCAGACGCTTGGATAACCATAGCAGCAGTCGGGCAATTCAAAAGAATAGGCAGCGTTTCGTTGTCCAACCACGAAAAACGGGCAATAACGTGAATGCACCACGAAAATTAAAGTGACTTTTTTCGTGAATACTTCACGAAATTACGTGAGATAGGGCACTGTGGAGGCATCCGATTGGTTAACATTTGTTTAAAAACCTCTTCCTTCTGTTTGAAAACTGTTTGAGTCCCTGAAGAAGGTCAAGTGGCCGAAACATGTCGGAGTTTTTTAATGGTTAGTGTAACTGTGATAGTTATTTTCCTTTTGTTATTTCGTGTTGCCATTAAATATCCTGTTTTTATGTCCAAGAATGTTTTTGTTTATGTACGTTGGCTTACGTCACTGGGTCAGGTCAGCTGATGTCACCTGGTTCACACGGACACTATTAAGCGCCGTACCAGTCGGCTAGGTGTGAATGGACTAGACTATTCTCGCGGCCTCGCTACAAGCCGCGGGCTAGTTTGAATTATTTGACGCTCAAAATGGTCTTACGAAGTTGAAGTCTCATGCCCTCTTGATGTAATACGCAGCCAGTGAGGTATGTTGTTCCTTTTGTATTATTCTGTGTTTTCTTTATGTTGTGTGGTTTATTATTTTCCTACTGATTTGGTTTTGTGTTTTTGTTTTGTCAGTTTGACGGTGGATGAAAGATGAACGAAAGATGAACATGGATTAAAGAAATAAACGTCATCATACATCAGTAACATAAAACTCGACTCAAGCGTGACTCCTGGAGGGCGTGATAGTTAGTCTAGGTAGGATTTCTAAAAAAGGTGCTTATTTAAGGTCCTGAAAGCAAATCATGTTCATTTTCGGCATGCAACTGATTTAGGGGTATTCAAGGGTGCTGAATCCAAATCTGCCGTATGACGGACGCAAAACTGTACCGCAATGCCTCAAACGAGCAAAATCCAATATGGCCGCCAACACCATGTTAAAATCATGCAATCACTTCTCTTTTGGACTAAACAAGGTATAAATTAGAAAAGAGCACTCATTTTTATGTTTTCAGATATGGGGAATCCCATCATGGCATCAAATTTAAGAGCAGATTGGAAGAAAATTCTTATGACATTGGCTGGCAGCATCTTAACAGCAGAGAGCCTCATAAAGTATGAAAAGTGCAATTTTTGAAAAAGTGTAAGTCATAATGAATACTTAGAATTTGATGCTGGTGGTAAGTATTCATGAAAAAGGTAACATTAGTGAATGGACAGCATGAATTCTGGAAATAAACAACTAAAAATCTCACACAGTGCCCCTTTAAGCTATTATTATTATAAAGTGGAAAAAGTATTCAATTAAATCATATAAACACCATTTGAACTGTCCGCGTATGAACTTTAAAACAAATAATCTAAACAAATAGGCCTAATGTACGCACTTGGAAAAAAGCTTATAATAACTGACATGCACATCATACTCCAAAACAGTAGGTGGCAGTAAGAAATGAATCGCCTATTGTCGAAACACATTTTCATTGACGGTATTTATCTTCCTCCTGCTGTTACCAAGTTGTTACCTTATTAGTACAGAAATATTTTACATAAATCAAAACAATATACGTGAAATTCATGCTGTAATTCAGGTGGGATAACAAACAAAAACAAAAAAAATCACCAATGAGTAAAAGCGGAAATGGAATTACGTCACTTCCATGTTCGTCAGTTGGACTCCTGCTTTTAAATTGAGGCGTTCGTTTTCAGCCGGGTAAGTTTCACAATCCGTTTCAATCCTTGTCATCTTTGGCAGTAGGGTCATTCCACACCAAATCTCCGAATCATCCCGCACGACCATCTCAGATTTGGCAGAAAAAAATCAAGGAGGTTCACAAACGTCCCAATAGGAAAAGTGCAAAATTATAGCTCTCAACTCCTCATAGTTTTGTCATTAAAAATGTTTTTGTCAGGTACCCCCCTGACTCGTTTGGAACAGAGTTCTCAGAGAGCCCACTTTCAGATTGCCGTATCCAAAAAACTGCTTTAAGTAGGTCCTTATGAATTTCAAGGGGTAACGTTTGGAACATTTACTTGTGAAATGTGGATTTTCACACATCCTCTTGTCATTTACCACCGTTTTCTGGGGGCTTAAAGTTGCTTGAAAAATTCTCACCAGAATTGACTCACCGGTGGGCCCTGCACCCTTGTGGGCCCGTATTATCAGTAATGTAAAACAAAACAAAAAAGGGGGCCCACGAGGGTGCAGGGCCCACCGGGAAATGCCTGCTATGCCAGATGGCCAGACCAGCCCTGTTTCTATCCAAGATTTTGACTGTCACCATTATTTTCTATTTTCATGGGGCTGGTGGCCCCGGTAGACTTCATCCAAATTTCAAAATATTTTACACAGTGTGTTTTTACTGGGTGTAGAACATTTTTACTATAGGGCCAAGGCAATATTTTTTCATAGGGGGCATGTGATGCACCCTAATGTAGGCCTATAAATAACTTCCAGCCAATAGGCTACTCAGTTATCCTATAAAATCACCTGTTAATTGATGGACTAATTTTACAGTAGCCTTATTAAAAGAGAAAGACAAGCACTGCGGTGAGGACGTTCCCAACAAATGCGAGAAGACACATCGCAGATCCAGAAAATATTCAATGTTTAATAGCTGCCAAATACTTGAAATAATACTGCTGATGGGCATCCAATTTCGTTGTAATTCCAGGATAGTTTCATGAGTCCGCTTCATTTTAACCAGCTGCCTCAACAATAATATGGTTGAGGTGGTTTTCTTCTTCTTTTTTTTTAAAATCACGCGCCTCAACATTAAAATCCACGTTTAACTGGCTGCATCTCTGCAATATTTCCGACCCCGTACAACACATGTAGTTGCGCTGCATGCCTCTGTGTGCCGCCAAAAAGACGCAATGCACCACTTACGGCAACTTCCACGCTTACGGAAACTTCCACAACAGCCCTAAAATTCGCGTGGAGATCCGCAGTTTCCCACGTCTAGTCTGTTTTAGTACATCTGACCGTGGCCGTGGAAAACAACTTAAGTAGCTTTTTTGTCCGTAAGTGAGCTTCGTACATGAGGCCCCTGGTCAATTGTTTTACTCGTTACCCCTTGCTTGAACACTTAACTTACACCAAAGCAAAATTAGGATAAAAATATTTTCTAGCCAATACACTGTCATTTTCATGTTGGCATGGTGTCAAAGGTTATTTTGTATTGTATGAAACATGGATATGGTTGTTTCAAGTGTTTTTCTAAGCCTACCACTTAGATATTATTTTCTTGTGTTAAGAATTCTTACCAAGTCCAATTTGCTCGCTGCACTGCCAGATTATTTTGCTCAAGATAAGCAATTTTTCACCTAAAACACTATATCACTGAATATATATTGTCACTGAAACAAGCCACCATCCCAGCCTGCTTGAAATCTGCCACCATCATACCTGTTCCAAAGAAGGCATCTACTACCACCCTCAATGACTTTCGCCCTGTTGCACTCACTCCAGTCATCACCAAGTGCTTTGAAAAACTTGTGCTGAGGCATATAAAGGCCTGTCTCCCCCCAACCCTAGACCCTCATCAGTTTGCATACCGGGCAAACAGATCCACTGAGGATGCAATAGCCATTGCTCTCCACTCTGCACTGAGTCACCTGGAAAGACAAGGAAGCTACGTCAGGATGCTCTTCATCGATTATAGCTCAGCTTTTAACACCATCATTCCTGACATCCTAATCCCCAAGCTGAGACATCTAGGACTTCCACCATCCACATGCTCCTGGATCAAAGACTTCCTTATTAATCGTCCCCAACAGGTGAAACTAGGTCACCATCTCTCAACCACCCGCACCCTCAGCACCGGCTCGCCCCAAGGATGTGTGTTGAGCCCACTTCTCTACTCCCTCTACACGTTTGACTGTAGCCCCATCCACCCAGAGAACATCATTGTCAAATTTGCAGATGACACAACAGTGGTGGGGCTGATAACCGAGGGAAAGGAGGAGGCCTACAGGGATGAGGTCCTGAAACTTGGAGAGTGGTGTGCATCCAACAACCTGGCCCTGAACATCTCCAAGACAAAGGAGCTCATCCTGGACTTCCGGCGGAACAAAGATGCTCCTGCCCCCCTGTACATCAATGGAGAACGTGTAGAGCAAGTGAGCTCATTTAAATTCCTAGGTGTACACATCTCCGCTGATCTCTCCTGGTCGACTAACACCTCGGCTCTGGTAAAAAAGGCCCAGCAGCGATTGCACTTCCTCAGAGTACTCAAGAAAGAACAGTTAGACTCAAGCTTGCTGGTGACCTTTTACCGTTCCACCATAGAGAGCCTGCTGACCTACGCAGTGTCAGTGTGGCACTCAAGTTGCACTGAGGCTGACAGGAAGAGACTGCAGAGGGTGACCAAAACAGCACAGAAAATCATAGGCTGCCCCCTGCCTCCCATACCCACCATCTACAACTCACACTGCGTAAGTAGAGCCAGGAGTATCATTAAAGATCCCACACATCCTGGCTTTCATCTCTTTACACTGTTGCCCTCTGGCAGGCGCTACAAGGCATTAGCAGCCAGAAACAATTGGATGAAGAACAGCTTCTTCCCCAAAGCTGTTACAACAATGAACACACACTTACTGGACAATGTTCATCTATAAAGGACTGTGCACTACGTAGGGAAGCTAAAATCTCGGTATACGTTGTATACTGACAATAAAGGCTTTCTATTCTATTCTATTTCTATTCTATATTTTTGTCTTATTTTTTAGAGGGCCTTTTTTGCAGTGCTTGCTTTCATTTTGTTGACGCTGAATTCTGACCATTCCACCTTGCAGTAGATATCAAGACTCATCAGACCAGGAAACATTTTTCCAATCTTCCAGTGTCGTTTATGGTGAGCCTGTGCAAATTGTTGCCTCCTTTTCCTGTTCATAGCTGACAGGAGTGGTACCAAATGTGGTTTTCTGCTGCTGTAGCCCATTTTCCTCAAGATTTGATGTGCTGTATTATCAGAGATTCTCTTATGCATACCTCAGTTAGGCAGACCTCTGCATTTTTGCACACAGAATCGCAGAATTTGCACGCAGAATCGCTTCGGACCATTCTTTGTAAACTCTAGAAGTAGTTGTGTGTGAATATTTCAGAAAAGACTGATTTACTGATTTACTCAAGTCAAGCCCTTTCGGCACCAACAGTCATGCCATGTTCAAAGTAATCTCAATAGCCTTTCTTCCCCATTATGATGCTCTGTTTGAACTACATCAGATCATCTTCACCATGTCTACATGCATAAATGCATCAAGTTGCCACCATGAGATTGGATGATCAGAAAGTAGCCTCAATGAACAGTTCTAGTAGGTGTTCCTAATAAAGTGGCCGGTGAGTGTATATTTCTGTCAAGACTCACCGGTGTGCACTAATCCCTCCACAGGTGTGCTCTGTTGGCCATCTTGGCTGAAGGTGGCCACACTAAAGTGGTACTTCTGTCCTGGATGAAGACCAGTCATCTCCACCTGACAGCTTGATACTGTCGCGCTTTTCTTCTCTGCACCGCATCTCTGTGTAACGGTGTACCTGTGTGGACCATGAGCGCCCTCAGGTGGAGACCATTGTAATGTCACTGAGTCTGGAGACACTTTGGTGAACTGGAGCTGCCCAGGAGGAGGGAGACCTTTGGAACATATGAAACAGGTTAATAAACAACCAAACAGGTTACAGGTTAATATGAACGGAGTAGAAGTTGATATGGAAATGGGAGTATCATTCTTAAAAAAAACATCAATTAACCTTGCAAGTACGGTAATAACATAATTATCAAAAACAAATACATCATCAGACAGCATGGAAATGAAGATGTTATACCGTTCATGTCCTTGCACCATTTAGCCAGCAGGTCTACTTCTTCTCTTTAGTGGGCCTCGTTCCGCCCACCAGTGTTGTGAGTGTCTGCAAACTTTACTAGATGGTTAGTGCTGTGGGTAATTGTGCAGTCATGTGTCAGCAGCATGAACAGGATATCTCAAGACAGCTGCTCATTGTTCATTTCCACAGTCTTTCACACATTTGCCTACTTTTAAATTGCTTACATTTAAATGTATTGGACGTCTCCTTAATGCATCAGGAATTAGATAAAGCCTAGGTTGTGTCCCCACCAGTTGAGAAGCTTTATTATTCATAATACAAATTATATTAAAGTGCATAGTGTACAACCAACACACAGTAGCCTTAGCTACAACCAACATCTGTATATGTATCTGTATTTTCATATGGGCCTACAGAGCATTCTCCTTGCCATACATACTAGTTGAACACATGCATGCATACATAATGGGCAGTCGCTAGTCAATCTACACTTAAGTCAAGTGTCTTGAGTTAGAGTGCGTTGCTACTCAGTTGGCCAGCTGAGGAGAATATTCTGCATCAAGGTCTTCCAACTGTATGGCATTACTTAACTGATTTTACAATATCCACTACATAACTTTATTGCAATTTTTAAGAAACATAAGCTGTTATTGTGTAAATATGGTATGGGCATTGTGTCTGCTGCATAATCTTGATTAAAATCGAAATCGTGATTTGGATCTGAATAATCGTGATTATGATTTATTTTATTTTATTCTCTCTCTCTCTCTCTCTCTCTCTCTCTCTCTCTGTCTCTCTCTCTCTCTCTCTCTCTCTCTCTCCATTGAAACCCCATTACATGGCATGTATTGAGAGGGGGGATGATTTTTGTCCTGGGCCCAGTCAAAGCTGTCAGCAGCCCTGTTACTGATACTTCTCCGATCCAATACCAAAAAACATGCATAGTGTCAACTTGAGCTAGGATTTCAAATAGACAATACATCTGGTTCAAGGTCAGTGTCGAAAATGTTATGAAAATCCAATTCCGATCTCTGCATTATGTTGATATCGGTACAAGATACCAATACAGTATCGAATCGGCCTCATCCCTACTTGATATGTAGGCTAAATGAAAAAGGCTGTATTTCTCTAAACAAACAACAGAGCAGTATAGCAGGCTATGACAGGCTCTAGAGTCTACAATATTGAGTAGGCTCCAATTAGTTTGACAAGTATGGCTTTCTAATGCAGTTTTACTCTCATCACCAAGCTCAGGGTATATTGGGATGCAGTAAAACATTTCCTGAATAATCTCTCATGCTACCTTGTCATACTGTACAGTAGGGTGTGGCCAAGATTGTTGAATTGTACCTTTATACAACAGGTAAAAAAACCCTCTTGCAATCCCAAACAATTGTTCCTGTTAGTATTTAGTAATAGCCGATGCAAGGCATGAATTTAACACCCCAGCTCAGCTTACCTGGGTGCACTGGGTCCCTGGGTTCCTGGTGTTGGAAACTGCACTGGGTCTTGTAGTCCATCACCTGCTGCTGCTGCTGCTGCTGCTGCTGCTGCTGCTGCGTCTGGTTCATCAGGGTCAGCTGGTGAAGTGAGCTTCTCTGGGTCTTGTAGTCCCTCACCTGCTGCTTCTGCATCTGGTTCATGAGGGCCAGACGGTGTTGGGACTTGCACTGGGTCCTTGGGTTCATCAGGGTCAGCTGGTGAAGTGAGCTTCTCTGGGTCTTGTAGTCCCTCACCTGCTGCTGCTGCTGCTGCTGATGCATCTGGTTCATCAGGGTCAGCTGGTGAAGTGAGCTTCTCTGGGTCTTGTAGTCCCTCACCTGCTGCTTCTGCATCTGGTTCATGAGGGCCAGACAGTGTTGGGACTTGCACTGGGTCCTTGGGTTCATCAGGGTCAGCTGGTGAAGTGAGCTTCTCTGGGTCTTGTAGTCCCTCACCTGCTGCTGCTGCTGCTGATGCGTCTGGTTCATCAGGGTCAGCTGGTGAAGTGAGCTTCTCTGGGTCTTGGAGTCCCTCACCTGCTGCTGCTGCTGCTGATGATGCGTCTGGTTCATCAGGGTAAGCTGGTGCTGGGCCCTTCATTGAGTCACCTGCTGCTGCTGCTGGTGCTGCTGTTGCGTCTGGTTCGTCTGGTTCATCTGGGTCACCTGCTGCTGCTGCTGTTGCTGCGTCTGGTTCATGAGGGCCAGACAGTGTTGGGACTTGCACTGGGTCCTTGGGTTCATCAGGGTCAGCTGGAGAAGTGACGTTCTCTGGGTCTTGGAGTTCATCACCTGCTGCTGCTGCTGTTGCTGCTGCTGCTGCTGCGTCTGGTTCATCAGGGTCAGCTGGTGAAGTGGGCTTCACTGGGTCCTTGGGTTCATCAGGGTCAGCTGGTGAAGTGGGCTTCACTGGGTCCTTGGGTTCATCAGGGTCAGCTGGTGAAGTGGGCTTCACTGGGTCCTTGGGTTCATCACCTGCTGCTGCTGATGCGTCTGGTTCATCAGGGCCAGCTGGTGAAGTGAGCTTCACTGGATCCCGGAGTTCATCAGGGCCAGCTGGTGTCTGACTACTGTAACTCATCTTCAGGAGAGCCTGTTACGTCATTCTGGGTGCTGTTCAGGATGGAAATGGGCATCATAAATTACAGTGTAAAGTAATGCGAGTAATCAAAAATTACCAAGTGGGGAATCGTGTAGTTTGAGCCTGGCTTTAGCCATATTAAATCCAGAACAAACACACAGCCTCTCGAGGCCAATTTCTTACATTAATCTGGTTTGTATGACCGTTTTGTTTTTTCCATGATGTGCAGAAATGATTCACTACCAAGCTCTAGGTCAAATGGAAGCCTCTGGGCAGCAGTGTAACACTTTGATTACATTTCCTCTCCAATGGTTTGAACAATTTCTTGACACACGAAGGACATGGACAACTAAACTAGGCGACCAGTTAGTCAAACAGTTTAACAGTTCTGCACAGATAACTAGCAAAACGTTCTATGTCTCCTGAAATGTTAAGTACATTCATGTGTCAAAAGTAAATCCAATTCCCATTAAAACAGTCAGCACCATAAAACGTGCAAAGATCCTTCTCAATTGCTTTGACTCTTTTTCACTTACAACAATATGGATCACCTGCACAAGCTCATCTTTCAACTATGTGTCTTATGTGTCTTACAACTACTATGTGTAAACTTAGATTCCCTTCTAGGGCTGCACAATTAATCGAAAAATAATCGAAAATCGTGATAAATTAGAGAAATCGAAGCCGAAATTTTTATCATGATTTAATCAAGGCAATAGTGACCTACATTTGAGAGCGTCCTTGAAGGCAGAACATACTGACAGGCTGGTGTTTCTGGCCAGAAATCTGTCTACTTAAGTTTCATGCTATTGCCTTTACATGGTTATTACAATTCATTTTATTTTGCTCATCCCGTATGTAATTCATTCTTGGTTGTATTTCATCTTGTTATAATTTCCAAAAAAATCTGCAAAAATCAATCATCGTGATTAATAATCGTGATTATGATATTTTCCATTATCGTGCAGCCATATTCCCTTCCATCATAAAAAAATCAGTGGTCCCAAAATGCAATAGAAGTACATAAATCGATAAATGTACTAGTTCATGAAGGTCCATCAGCCTGCTTAGGAAAAACAGTGTGATCCAAATACTGCATGTGAGTTATTTACAGTGATATGACAAGGTTTGGGTAGCCTACCATTTTGGAAAATCATTACATCAGTTTATCTCTCAGAGATTTTGAAACAGCAACTTCATTTCAACATATGTTAAAACATCGGGGAAAAGAAACATTCAGGTTGTGAAATCATTTTCATAAGTGTAACAGAAACAATTGTATGTGCATTTAAGCAAAAAATAGGCTTGTGCATAAATATGAGCTTTACAGATCTAATGACCTGTGAATACTTGCTATACAGTGCCCAGGGTTTTGGGGGCCCTAAGCATACAGTTTAGGGAGCCCCCCCTGAAAATGTAATAATAATATTAATAGTAATAATAAATAACAATAATAATAATAATAATAATAATAATAATAATAATAATAGGTATTATAGCTAAAGCCTAAGAAATGCACAGCACAGCTACCATTTTTAGATAGGTCTATTCTATGTTTAGGTTACTTGGTGTTGGAAGATGTTCTCATTATTCTGTTAAATAGAAAAAGAGATCATTAAACTGCAATAGATGGGGGTTAATTGCCTGCCCAGTTAGGCTACGCATGCAAGTGACATATAAGAACAATAGGCTATGATCAAAAACGCTGCCTGGTGTATATTTTGAGTTGACCAGAATCAGAATGACACAGTGCAGCTTATGCGCAGAAGCTGTGTTTATGAGAACTATAACGACGGTCAAACCAGTGCACTTAAGCGTGGAGAAATTTTGTCCATCCCCTTTATCTCTTCGTCGCTTGCTGTAGTTCTGTCTGTTGAATGCGCACATCGCAAAATAGTAAATGGATGAAGTCGAAAAACTTAGGATATTCGGCTGGGCAAGATACACAAACGGTTTGAAGTTGCCTAGGTTATGGAGTATGTACAGAGATGATCGCAGTGCAGCGAATTGTTGACTGAAGCACCATCATCCTAGACCAATTCGAGTCCTATGCATGCGTAAAGGTTTCTTTTCCTCTCCTCAGAGCGCATTTGCCAAGGCAGCATTCCTGACGAGGCGTTAGATAGACAGTTTTATTAGGGCATTGTATTTCGTTTTGTTTTGTGACTAATGTAACTTTGGCTAAAGTCAGGAAGATTGGGCTACCCTTTTGGCTTGCAGTTGGGACCTTTCATAATGCCGGCGGTATGAAGGATTTCCAACAAGCGGTGTAGTCTACTTTTTTGAAGTGGGTATACTAAAATTTAGAAGTGGGTATACTCCGTATACCTGCGTTCTACGTAGACTACACCACTGTGTCCAACAGCAAATTAGTAAACAACACAATATGTTGGATTTTCACAGCTTTAACAATTCAAGGGTCACCTAATTCAAAGTCCAATGTTTAACCGTTTTGAACAGTTCAAATCCACCATTAATACTTTGTTACTGTAGGCAGTTCGTCAGATGGCTTGCTAGCGAGTCACTATCCTAACTTAAAATCACTTTGGAATTACATTTCCTTTGAAGTAGCCTATGCGCCAAAATTCATCTCATTTTTTTCAGATAACAGATAATTGGTTAAAGTAAACCTTTGCTAGTATGTTTGTCCCTTAATATTGGTGTCAGATTTACACAAATGCAGTTCTGGGGTCCTACCTTGCTTCTAAACAGGCACAGCAAGTGTAATTGAAATCTGTGTCGGTCGGGTCCCAAAGTGTCTGATTTGACGTGAAATGACCCCTTTGCATACTTTCTGGTCATGTCCCAAAAATACCAATTTTTTTCACATTTCAAAGTGGGCCTTGGTGTTCTGAAGTTTGAGAATGGCTGAATTAATCGATAATTTGCATTTGCTTCCCAAGGTCTGAAATTTCCACAAGCTACTAAAGTGACAGTGCATACTTTTACTTCATGTAGGTCTCATTTAAGCACAATATTTTAGTCTTTTAAATGTGTTACATAGGCCTATTATAAAACATTTAAATCCAAATTAAATGATTCATCCTTTTAAACAAATTCAACATTCTGGGCTAGCCTATTGGGCTGCTGTAAAGAAACTTTATTTCCATCATCTTACAAATGTGGCCTACAGTAGGCCTATGATGGTGGGGGTAGATGATTAAGTATCCCAATATCCCAAGATCTAAATGAGAAACATTAGTTAACTGGTTTTGTCACTGCGTAATTCAATGACAATATAATCAACATATTAAGCATCAATGTTACCCCTAAAATGGAAGGGGGGGCTCGACCCGCTCACTGAGCCTAGTACATTTGCTCAGGCACCGAAAAAAATAGAGGGAACATTGGCTGTTAGTAATTACATTAAATAATGTTACTAGCCTACACTAATTACACATAGGATTTACGTAGCCTAGTCCACCAGATCCTTGAAACATGAATGTACCCTAAAGGAATCTGTTATCATACGTAGGCCTAGTCTAATCCTTTTCCCGCACTCGTCTAGGCCCTACTCGTCTGCCGACATGTTAGGTGCGGCCAAGACGTTCACCGGCTCAAATGAAAGACTTTTTGGGGAGGCTTTAACCTACAAATGTTTTCACACCTAAAATCCATCACCACTCAAATCAAATACGACTTACGTGCAGTTTTTCAAAGGCAGGTTGTCCCAAGAACGCGCATTCTCGAAGCAAAATGTTAGTGCGTTGTATGCTCAAAATGGAGGCGACGAAGTGCACTTTGGTTTCACTTTCTGAATGACGTCTGACGTGTTATTAACAACGCGATGAAGTAAGAAGGGTAGGCTACAGCTGTAGCCTCGCCTCGTAGTGGAATACTACCATTCCATCAACGGCATTAACCCCAAATCCGAGTTCAAGTCTGTAAACTGCACTATTTTCAGACACAGATCCGTTCCATCAGTCTTGCTAACTTGAAACTCAGCTGAGTTGCCAAGGTAATTTATACTCCAGGTCAAACCTGGTAGCTCCCAGGTTTAACATCAGGTTAAATAAATCAGTGTTTCAAAGAATTGCAACCTGCGGGAAACTGTGTCACAACCGGACCTTTCCGCATATCCCCGCCAGCATTTTACGAGATCAAAGCGAACCAGTCTCCCTATTAAAACAGTGCATGGGGTGGTAATGTCTGTTATAACTCCAATAATTACCATTGTCTTTCATTTCGGGGAATTTTGTGATAATTAGCATATTTTTAGAAAACGTTTATTTTCTTGATAATAAGATAACTTCAAACAATTCCTGTTCCGGAGAAGATGGCGCAGATGGCACAATGGGTAGGTGCGCAACATAATATGTGAGCGCGCCGGGTTCAAATCTGGCGATTGGCGACATGTTATAGGCCTACCCTACTAACAATTTTCCGTTCCGAGAATGTTCCCGGAACATGAGGCGTTGGTTTTTTTTCCGGTTATTTTACGTTGATTTTTGGGTCTGTTATGGTTATAATTTGGTTAACAGGAAAGTTTTTTTTTTGTTCTCAGAACGTTTTTTTGTATGGTTCCCGGTCGGTTCGTCTACGTTTTTTCACTGTTCCTTTATTCGTGTTCATGTTGGTTTTCAAAAGGTTCCCCTACAACATTATAGTAACCTTCTTGCATAGGCTATTTCCCATTAGGCCTACAAGCTGCAGACATATGACAATATAATGGGAAATGCCCATAATGTAGTCATATTTCTGTAGTTTGTAGGCCTAATTCATTGTTAAAGTGTTGAATGCATTTGAAATGGCAAGGCAAATCTTGAAGGATGATGATGTTTAATAGGAAAATATCAGGAATACAACATAGGTAAGAGGGTAACAGTGCAACATTACAATGTTTTTACCTCCGCTAGGCCTGCCCGAATTTGTGTGTTCGTCACGCTGCTATTACATGGCCTGCCACAGGGTGCGCAAGAACCACTGAGGAGGAGCCCTGAGCAGCACCACTTACTAACTGGCGTAGCCTACCTTCACGCAGCCACCTTCACGCAGCCACACCGGGGCAGAGCATTGAAGTGAAATGCATTACCGCAGTCAAAATCGCTATCAAAAAGCAGCCTTAACTACAGCCTCGCAGATCGTTTAAGTTCACAATGCTGTCACAAAACATTCATATAAAATGAAGCTCAAAGAAAGGCGCGAGCGAATTGCGTTAGTCCACTGTGATTTGCTGCTTCCCCAATCCCCGCGCACTGAAGCCCTCAGCACTACAAACATTCCAGACTAGTTCCTAGACTTCATAACGAATGAACGCTGGAGATGCGGCGAACAGTGATTTTCAATACGAAATAGAGAGCAGGCCCGGGTGCCGATCAACTGCCCACAGCGCCAAGACCAGCTCGCAATAACCCTCATGAATGGATTCCCATGCTATTCACAGGTAGGAGGAACTTCTCCAACAAGTGTAGTGTCGGGGTAGGCAATGGTTCCGCCAGTCGAGTCGACATGTCTCTCGCGTTTGTACCACAACGTTGGTGTCATGATATTGCAACAGCTAGAAATGATAGAAGTGGATTTACCTCTCAAAAGTTTGTTTAGCCTTACGAAATAGCCCAAAACAATAACTGACACTCCACAACCATCCATGCACTGCCACTGGATAAGGGGATTCTTGCACATTTCATTCTGATTCAATAATTAAGTGAACGGCTCAAAGTAGCCACAGTATGTTGTCTTGTTATTACCAAAAAAAGAGTTATATATATTAATATATAATATAGGCCTATTACTGCACGTTGAGGACCACTGCACTACTGTAGAATATGTAGGCCTACTACGGTGTTGGCCAATGAAAATTGTGCTTTTTAATTTGTATTTTGTTTTAGATGGTAGCCTAATGAAAGGCATGCTGCCAATCATCAACAATGTGACTAATATGTAGCAATGAGCTTCAAGGCTTAAGTGCATTTGCAAATCACAGAAGGCATAGGCTATAGCATGAACAATCACTTTGCCAATAAAACAATCAAAGGTGAACTAAATATACCACAGCTAGAGGACATGGAAATGATGAAAGAGACAGATAGAACTATAATTTGGTTACGACTTGACGGTTCAATTACCTGAACACCAATGCTATGTAGCCTATAGGCCTAAATGCATGAAACCACATCATGACTCTACACCTATGTCCAAAACGAACTGAACTTCCTTGGCGGAGGTCTGCGTTCTCTGAATGCATTTCTAGTTTCATAATAAAATGCAAACAAGGCAAAAAAAAAAAACCAAACAAACAACAAAACCAAACAATGTAAAATGCACAAAATAAGAATGAAGATGGCAAAAATGGATGTGAGTGCATATAATGTGTTTCCAGTCTTGAGGCTGAGGGAATGCCTAATTGACAAATATCAGGAATTCAACATGGGTGAGAACAGTGCAACATTATATTACAATTTCATCATAAAATGCCATCAAGGCTCAAAGTAAAATAAATAAATAAATAAATAAAAACTATAAATAAAATACAGAAAATAAAAATGTTGGTGTGTGTTTTCAGGCTTGAAGACCAGCTGACCTAAAAAGAATAAGAAACAAAAAGTTTAAACCAACTTAGTAGCCTACCAATGTTTCGTTTAATTAGCTTATTACATTACATTACATTACATTACATTTCACTTAGCTGACGCTTTCATTTGTTCAAAGCGACTTACAACTATTATTTTTCAGGGTATTGGTTACAGTCCCTGGAGCAATGTGGGGTTAGGTGCCTTGCTCAAGGGCACTTCAGCCATGGATGGAGGTGTAGGGAGAGGTCATGGGGGATTCGAACCTGCAACCCCTAGATTGAAAGACCAACACTCTAACCACTAGGCCATGACTGCCCACAACAAAAGCAAACAATGTAAAATGCACAAAATAAGAATGAAGATGACAAACGGTGACTATTCATTGATTGATAAAAGACACACTGAAGTTTAATTTACCATCTGTGTAGTCCAAATTTCAGAGTATGCCCAATGCTATTCTCAATATTCGCTTCCTGCAGGACAGAGAAGTTCTGCGTGTAGGTCTCTGCAAATGGATGTAAAGAAAGGTGGGACATTTAAATCTGAATCAAACTTGGCATAACACAGATTTACACTGATATTTTTTTACGGAGAATATACCTGCTAATCATACCTGTTATAACTTTGCAAAGGGTCAGGTTCTGGAATGCATGCACATTCTTTTCCTCCTCAGGCTGTAATGTCCCAGGACATGGTGTGTGGGTAGCCACCCACGGCGGACAGCAGCTGCCGTATTCGCCCATCCCAGGCTTTCCCAAGGTCTACAAAAATTAAAGCAGATGATGAAAATGAAATATGAAAACTAATATGGAAAACATTATGTGGTCTATCTTCATTAGCCAAACCAGTACATTATACATTATATACAGCAACACATAATTCACATAATTATGCCAAAATAATTACCATTTGGTTTCTCATTTCTGGTTGAGCCAGGCTTCTGGCTAGCTCCACCAGCTTATGCTCTCTGCTGCACTGGACCAACAGCAGGTCGTGGCATGTTCAAAGCCATGGCAGCCTAGCCTAGCGCAGCCAGACCCGTACAGCAAAAAGCTGTACCAGGGTCTAGGAGGGCTGGGCGGCAGTGTGGGCGGGATAAACGGTTGCTCCAGCACTCAACGTCACGCGATAGGATGGTGGAACAACCAATACCCACACACTTCTGTGTAACATCACAGCTGTCTTTCACAACGTACACGCGACACGCCCCTTTGTAGGTGCAGCGGCAACTTCGAGCTGTCGTAGCAGTGAATTCGTGTGATGACCACAGCCACAAACAAGTTTCCTAATAAATCGTGTTTTCACGTATACAGTTCAAAAATGCATCGTTTTGAACCACATGGCCCTCCTTGATCAATCAGCGAAATGTCGAGCAATGTGGGGCTTGTTAAATGGTTATATTTATGATTGTTGTCAACCTGGCATGTTCGGTGTTAGCTAGCTAGCTGTATACCCATAACTAATACATGGCTAGCCGCTAGCTCGGTAGACTAGGTGTCATTCCCATCTATTTAGTAAGCGACTTACAGACTTTCAAAGCTCCCAAATGTCTCGTTTTTAATGACATGGATCTTATTAGAATTTGGGGCAGGCATATAATACAAGGCTGGATACCTAGCTCTGTTATTGACGACAGGTTAGCTAGCCACTAGCGAGGGCCTCTTTGTAGGTGAAGCGGCAACTTCCAGCCGTCGTAGCAGTGAAAGCGTGTGATGACCACAGCCACAAACAAGTTTCCTAATAAATCGTGTTTTCACTTATACAGTTCAAAAATGCCTAGTTTTCAACCACATGGCCCTCTTTGATCAATCAGCGAAATGTCGAGCAATTTGGGGCTTGTTAAATGGTTATATTTATGATTGTTGTCAACATGGCATGTTCGGTGTTAGCTAGCTAGCTGTATACCCATAACTTTCCCTAATTGTCGCTCCCAACGCAGGACGCTCCCCGGTCAGCTCGCTCCCACTAGCCAGACTATCGATCCCATCTGTTTAGTAAGCTACTCAAAGACTTTCAAAGCTCCCAAATGTCTCGTTTTTAATGGCATGTGTCTTATTAGAAATTGGGGCCGCAATTTCATTCTACACCTACAGTAATACTAGTGGTCTGATAGTAGCGTGTGACTATCTGGTTCTGTAAAATGCTCAACTTAGCTTACCGAGCTAGTTTAAAACATCGAATGATCAAATGGTAATGTGTTGAGATCTATTTGTGTCCGATAAGTTCATGGTGTATTATTACATCAATCCATGTCAGCCACGAAATGTATTACCATCCAGGCTTTTTAAATTAAGTAAACACTTTCGTGCTGTACGTAGCACGGACGGACACCATGCTTCTTCTTAGAAAGTTTCCTGTTTACTAGGTAGCCCGGCCCCCATCGCGATTTGATTGGCCCTGTCATCGGATAACTTTCAGCCTCGCAAAACGACCGGGGTCCGCTAGACTGCCCCCGGGAGCAAATTCAATTTGCGGTCGCTAGGGGCGTCTAGACTCTAGGCTAATGGCAGCCTTCAAAGTCATGGACTTCCTCTCCATATCCTCCATCTTCCTTTTCATTGGCCCCATGTGCTCTTCCATGGCTACATTTGTGATATAATTCATTTTAGTGTAGGAACATAATATACACGTCATACTGTATGTGAATATGTGTGTAGTAGGCCTACTTACCATGTACTTTATGAATTCTGTTATCCTCAAAAGGGTCTTCTTGTGTTCCTCCAGGACTACAGGTGGAATTGAGATGAAATTCATTTTAGTTCAAAACACTTTTGCTGTATGGACATCAACAAGTACACGGAGCGCATACACTTTATAACAACAGCAATACCAGAAGCCCCCTCCTCTTTACCATTCCAGATGTTTTTGAATGGATGATGTTTGTGCCTCAAATCTTCCGAATGGCTGGGTGCTGTGCCAAGAGTTTGGGAGGGAGTGGCAGCTTCACAGCTGTGAGGCATTGACATATCTGGATAGAAAGATGACACTAATGTCATTCCTTTAATAGTGGGCTTCTTATGCATATAATTTCAAAACATAAACCCATGTTAACACATCAAATAACTGAAAAAACGTACATGATGGTGGTGGAGGTGTAGATCTGAAAAGAAAACAAAATCTCAGGTCAGGTCACTCGTCCATCTCCACCGGGTGTGGAATGTGTTGAGGTCCATGGTGTTGTCTTCTGCCTGAGCCTGGTCTCTCCTTGCTGCGTCTCGCCAAGCCTGTACAGCAGTAATGTGCAATAATATAATGCAAGCAATTTGTACCTGTCGCAATGAAAAGTGGGGAAATTTAGATACAACAACACCAACACAGATTACAACACCAACATAAATGTAAGCACACAATTTCAGTTTACAAACATACTTGACAAAAATACACACAGGATTAAAACTGATGAGTTAAGAAGATACATAGTATGACAGTAGCATTGCATTCAATCGAGCAGGAAGGTTTGATGGTAACTTGTGCCTGTGGCTGGTATACTAAAATGGATAAAATGAACTACAATGCATGTCAAAGACTTAGCAGTAAATTAATCTACACTAGAAATACACCCCCACCCCCATGCCACTCTAGCTCCACACAGCCTGCTGCAACACACGCGCGCGCACACACACACACACACACACTTAAAAAAAGATAGATAAATACACCCACTCCCCTTAAACTTCTGCATACCGTACACACACACACACACAATGCACACAAACAATGCTCTATGCACTACAGTATGTAATTCACATGGCTTGTGGTCTTACCAGCAGTTTAGGTCAGCTCCATTCAAATGGCAGATTTGAGGGGTTCTTTTTCTTCAGGATTTTTGTGGGGGTGGGTCTTCTCAGGTGAGGGCCAATCATAACGTGCCAAGAACTGATGCAGCAAAGGCAGTCAGCCGTGAGTCAACAGCTAGGGGCATTTGTATTTGAATAAGCCTAACTGAAGTCACAGGCAGAGATGTGTCTGCATTATAGACACCCTGATCTGTGGTGCTTTCAATAGCATTAGGCCTACCAAAAGACAATATCTCGCACTGAACTGCCCCTTTACCTTAATCAAATTTATGAAAAGCTGTGCTGTCATTGAAACTGATGCTTTATCGCCTTCAATGAGCTATTTATAGATTATAGGTCTGTGTACAAATGTAGTCAGAAACACTGCAAACACAACAACAAACAAGTTTGTACAAGATAAAATGCAGTGACCAGCTAACATTTAATATGTGGACTCTTTACAGCCAAACTTACATGCTAGACACTCCTGCCTATCACACACACGCACACGCACACACACACACACACACAGACACACACACACACACAATGAAATGGGCCTATTTGGAATGAAACATTTAACTTTGTATTCTTTGGAGATGCAGGTTTGTGTCCCTTCACTGAATTAAAAGCAAATAGGCTATGATATATCCTATTTTGCATTTCACTCTTTGCACTTTGGTGCAATAATGGTAATGAATAATTAATAAATTATAAGAAATTAATAAAAATTAATTTCTAGCCTGACCTTACTTAGGCCGGAAACAACCGAAAAACAACTTAACATAACGTTGTGGATTGGTAGCAGCGTAACTACTAGCTAACGTTTCATATGAGTAGTTCCCTGCAGAGCCCTATCTCGCGCCAGTCGTAAAGTGTTCACGAAAAAAATGTGGGAAATTCTGGGGGAAATTCTGGGGGAAATTCTAGGCAGAATGTACAAGGACGTGGTGAATTCACGATATTGCCCGTGTTTCGTGGTTGATTTACGGTTTCAGTCTCGTGGTTGATTTACGATATGCATTGAAAACTACGTGGTTGATTTACGATATGCATGCGTTGGCATTTGCGTTGGCATTTTTGCACAGGGGCGGGGACGGCCGCGACAGAACCAGAACCAGGGAACGGCAGCTTTTGTGATATGCACCGGAATTCTCATCCGCCTTGTACAGGGTACAGTGGGGCCTGCAGCCTGTCAGTCGAGTTTGAGCTACAGAGAATTGACCAATCACTGTTCGTTTTGCGACAGAGATTTGCCAGGCAGCTACAGAGATTTGACCAATGGCGTTTCGAGTTGCGACAGAGATTTCAGTGGCACTCCGCGTCAGTTACGGGCCGACGAAACGACAACACAAGCGGGACTTTTCAAAAGTACTGGATGGATTTTACTGCAGCTATCACTCAATTGACGGTAAGCTTTCGATGTAAATGCTTAAATATACATCTCGTTTGCTTTACAACTTGACTTTCAGTCGGAGAGCAAACATTTAACCACCTCGGGACAACCAACTAGCTCATCTGGCTAATATTTTAGCTTCAAGCTAACGGAACTCACTTCGTAATTTTCTGTTTATTTCAGACGTTGTGTTTATTTGTCACACTGTACAGTACTAAGTTATGGGCAGACAACGTGTAGGTAAGATGTTAACATGACAAGGGTGTTGAACATTTCTTCTTTTGAAAGCTACACGAAGGCAATGGCAATAGCAATTACACTAAGGGCTTGCTTCCACTCGTTTTAACAAATCTTTGTAAAGCTAAACGTGTTGACAAGTCTTTGCAACGATACGCAGATGTTGTGATTGCTTGCTTTACATTATTGATGATGTTCGTCACGAAGCCATTAAGCAAATACCTCTTATTAATCACTACGAGGGGCTAGCTAGGTTTGCTACTCGTTTGAAATATTCTAAGACTGTTATGATGACAGTCGGAGGTTTGATTGCTTGTTTTACCACGATACGATCATGAAATATGTTGTATTTACCCCATACAAGTTACACACTGGGCCAATACGTATGTTGTAAACAACGATTTCTTCCTGTGGTGTGTTGTGCATGTCTGTGTGAACTGAACTGTCATTAGTGTTTCTCCATGACAAGGTGAATAGAATAGCAGCCTGTGTAATCATCATACAGATGCAATGATATTCAAAGCTTCAATAGTGCACACAAAAACAAACAGAGGGTGTACAGTAGGCCACATTTGCACAGTGGTGGCCCCAACACAGAGTCTGGAGGTACACAGACAAATATCTTAACAGGCTTGGGAATATGGTGGCCAGAGTGATGGAGGTAGACATGGAAATTGCAGACAACTATGTTCAGTATGTAGGTGGGCTTTTTATGTATCATAAACCCTGTATCTCTCGCGTGTGTGTGTGTGTGTGTGTGTGTGTGTGTGTGAGTGTGCGCGCTTGTGTGTGTGTGTGTGTGTGTGTGTGTGTGTGTGTGTGTGTGGAATCTGTCAAGTCACACCTTTTGATCTTTTCTATTTTCTATGGTGAAGACCAATCAGCATCAGGACCAAGACAGCACCATGCCTCTCGAGCAGAAGGTAAGGCCAATTGCAAAAAAAAAAAAAAAACATTGACTCAAGGCAAAAGATGGAATTCTGTGTGTGTGTGTGTGTGTGTGTGTCATAGAACCAAGACAGTGGCAGTGTATGTCTGTCTGCCTTTGGTTAAGGGTATCCTATGGTGTCATTTAACATTATTATTTTTTTCTGACAGATACAGAGGCAGTTTTCAGAAGGAGGGTTGATGTCACCACTAACATTTTGCACACAGTGGTAAGTAAATCACTGAACCTAAAACTGGGTGCTTTGTCCTACACTGGACCAACACATATTTCATACAGTCATTTCTTCCTGTGCTGCTGTGTTTTGCATATCTTGCAAAAAAAGCACACCATTGACTTAAGGCAAAAGATGGAAAGGCATGTGCGTGTGTGTGTCTGTCATACAGCCAAGAGAGTGGTAGTGTGTGTCTGTCTTTAGTTAGGGGTGCACACAGACAGACAGGATGTACAGTAGGCCACAGGTGCACAGTGGTGACCCCAGTACAGGACAGACGTGTCTTGTGTTTGTCATTAAAGTGATGGGGCTGATTTTTAATGTGCCATATAACCTAATCTTTCCTGTTGTGTGTGTGTGTGTGTGTGTGTGTGTGTGTGTGTGTGTGTGCATGTATGCGCGCGAATGTGTGCACACAGGTGTAAGAGATTCTTCCTTCTCAGAGTCGTAATTGGGTTGATGATCTACATGATGGTGATGGACCAGGACAGCTCCGGACCCCCTGGCTGGCAGCTCCATCCTCAACCTGCCTTCTTGCCCTTCACACATGTGCAGGTAAGGCACTTAAAAAAAATCCATTCTTTTAAGGCAAAGGTTGGGGAAGAGGAGTGTGTGTGAGAGAGAGAGAGAGAGAGAGAGAGAGAGAGAGAGAGAGAGAGGGAGAGGAAGAGGAAGAGGGAGAATGAGAACGAGAATGAGAGAGAGAGAGAGAGAACGAGAGAGAACGAGAGCACCAGGTCATGATGGATGTGATTTTGATTTGGTATATTCTATGTATCTCTCTTTTGTGTGTGTCTGAATGCATGCGTGCAGATGAAAGCAGTCGTTTCTGTTCAGCATTGATGTGCCCATAATGGGTCTGATGAGCCACATGATGATGGTGATGGACAACCAGCATCAGGACCAGGGCGGCTCCATGCCTCACGAGGACAACCTTGTGTCCTGCCTGTCCATCCTCAACCTCGCATCTTCCTGCTCTTCACACATGTGCAGGTAAGGCCAACCTCTAAAAGACACACTTGACCCCAGGCAAAGGGGTGTGTGTGTGTGTGTGTGTGTGTGTGTGTGCGCGCGCGCGCCATACCATATTCTGTGTGTGTGTGTGTGTGTGTGTGTGTGTGTGTGTGTGTGTGTGTTTGTGTGTGCGCGCGCGCCAAACTGTCAATCTGTGTGTGCGCACGCCAAACTGTCTGTCTGTGTGTGTGCTGTAAGACAGTAGCTGTGTGTGTGGGCTTTTGCACAAGCATATATAGGCCTACATGCTCATGTTTTTCTCTAGGGAGATAAGGGGTTGTTGTTTTTGTCTCATTCCCAGCATTAACATGCCTCTTTTTTTACAGACACAGAGACAGTTTTCAGAGGGAGCGCTGACGACACCAGCAACTTTGGATCTGAACCTGATCAACCCAGCACCAACCACTGTGCCTCTCCTCCTCAGCCAACTGCACAACGTGACTCCACCATATCCAAAAGGTGCAGACACTACTCCACTTCCTGCGAAGGATGAGAAGAGCCGACCTCCCCACATCTGCACTCGCCACTTTCTACAGGGGTGCCTTTGAGAGCATCCTCATCAGCAGCCAGCAGCCACCTAGCTGAAGACTACAAGGCGCTACAGAGGGTGTTGAGGACGGCAGAAAAGATCATAAGATCACCCCTACCAGCCATTCAGGACCTGTACACGTCACATTGTTCCAAGAGGGCAATGAACATCATCAAAGACACACCTCACCCACCACACTGACTGTTCTCCCTTCTACCATCAGGGAAGCGCTACCACAGCATGCGGTGACGCACAAGCACACAGGGAAACAGCTTCTTTCCACAAGCCATCAGATTTTTCCACGCACTGAAGAAAACCACATTAATAATTCAAGGACACCATCCCAACTCTTCTTTCACCATGCCACTTAGATTTTAGTCATTGCACCTTGTATACGTCATCTGCGCTGCTTCACATCACCTGCATAACCACTGATTGTACTCCTGCTGCTGTGTTTGTGTGCAAGCGCGCTGCGCTCATGTGTGCGTTTGTGCATTTTTTGTCAATTAGTATGTTAATCTTCTTATTGCACAGTGTGTGTGTGTGTCTGCGTGTGTGTGTGTGTGTGTGTGTGTGTGTTAATCTATTTATTGTATGAATCAGTCTGTATTTTTCACTGCTTGTGTGAGTGAATGTGGCAGAGAAAGAATTAGTTTACTCCGCTTTGTGTGTGTGTCTGTGAGAGATTTTTGTCAGTGTCTTATTTTTATGTTTAGTTTAACTGCAAATTGGAGACATTGTTCAAACACATTTCAAACTTTTATGCTAACCCTGTTCCATAAGTTTTTGACCAAGTACACTTGACTGTTTTTTGTCCTTTTAGTGTCTTTATGCATTCAGCTGTAGGCAATAATCTGCATCTCTTTACGGATATGTTGCATGTATATCATGTATTCCATCTGCCTGTGTACAGTTTTGTGGGTGTGCATTTGATAGTGTGTGTAATGCATTGCAATGTCTGTTATGTTGTAGATTGGTAGAAACTTTAATTCCACAGCTATCTACACATCAGACAAATGAGTGCTGCTCTAACTGTGGTAGTTGAGTGCTGTTCTACTGCTATTCCACTATGAATGTGAGGTGACTGTTTTGAATGCAAGCTTAAAAATAAATTGTTACATTTCATTCCTGTCTGATTCAATTCTTTCAACAATATATAGTCTACTTGTACAAAGAAACACTGGTTATGAATAGTAGGCTTACTTTTCCAAGTTGTCTGATGGCCTTTGAATTAATTGTTGGAAGCTGAGCATCTTAAAAGGCCAGGTAAAGGTAAGTAAATAGTGTGGCCACTTCGAAACTAGACAGACATGGGAGTATTTGAACAAGAAATCTTTTTCTCTCTCCAGTAAACAGCCTAGCCTACTGCTATTCAAAAGTATCTCAAACATTTCTCATCAATATCAGCTATATCTAAGCTGACCACCTTGCTGCTAAATAAATCCATGTTTTCTCATGGCCTTTGAATTATTTTTTTGCAAGCTGGGCATAGACAGGCAGGCAGGTATTTGGTAAATAAATAGTGTGGTCACTCCTAAACCTTGGACATGGGAGTAGCCTAATGTAATGAACAATGATTCGTTTTTTTCTCTCCAATAAACAAACAGCTTTTGCTATTCAAAAGTATTTCACACATTTCTTATCATCAATAGCTATTTCTAAGCTGATCTCCTTGCAAAAAAAAATCCTGCATAGGCTATAGCCCGTGGTTGACACTTTTAAAAGTCGGGAATAGGCCTATGATGCTGCGGTTTTACATTGTTTAAGACATTTTATCATGTCTTACCAAGTGAACAACGGTGCCATAAGGTTTTTTATTATTATTATTATTACTATTTGTCCGGGTGTCCTGGAAAGAAGCCCGATGTTTAATCAATGTCAACGTGATGTTGAAAAGCGTTTTGACGACGTGATTCGTTGCTATGCGAAATTTGTTTATAGCAACAGGAGTCGTAACAGTACAATGTGCGAGATGCGGGAAGAAAAATTAAAAGACATATTGTGATAAAAACGTGTTCTTTATCTCTCTTTCTCACATAATATGTTGACAGTATATCATTTTGTGCAAGATGCGGGAAGAAAAATTAAAATACATATTGTGATAAAAACGTGTTCTTTATCTCTCTTTCTCACATAATATGTTGACAGTATATCATTGGAATGTTTAGTGAAACGTTTCCCTGGAAAATAATAACATATCGTAAATCAACCACGAGACTGAAACCGTAGGCTAAATCAACCACGAAACACGGGCAACTGTCGGTACCTTACCTGTCGCTTCTGCCTTATCTGTCGCTCTTGTCACCTGATTGGCTGAAATGAACGATCCATGTTTTAGAGGCTGTCCGGGTTATCGCCTGTTCATAAACAATCGTATTTTAAGTTTTCCTGGTAGACTGTTCGTTTTTATTTAATAACAAAACACCGTGAAGCAGAACATTAACATTGAAATCGCGTCGCATTCACCGATCTTAATGTACTGAAATGAATTTCGACACAGGATTGTTATACCCCCTGGTTTACTATGTTTACTGCTAAGCTAATGTAGCACGTTGTGTAACACACGACCACCGGTACATTAAGTTTATATTGGCCGCGAAATATTTTACATCTGTAAGTTAATACAGTATACTATTTTACATCTATAACCTATCTATAGCCTACTATTTCCACGATCTGCTTACCTTGATCCCCACAGATACCACGCAAAACGCCAAAATACGAGGGAATGCACTCATTGACTGAATATTGCTACTGTGACAGACTGAGCAAGTGGCTGGATTACATTAACTTGCTTTTCGTTTTTACCTGGTAACAATTATATAATAATTATATTCTCTATAACATAACAACGTTAAAAATGCAACTAAGTAGAAGCTTGCAGGGACACCAGTGTTTTATTTCACCTTTATTTTGGAATTCCCAGATGCCAGTTTAAATCAGCTGAAATAACTTACAGTATTAAGTAATGTGCCATTTATATATATATATATATTTTTTTTTAAAAACAACAACAAAAAAACAAACAAACAAACAAAAAAAACTTATACACTGCATACCCCTACTTGAATAAAAATAACATTTTGTTAAACAGGTGCATGAGTAAGGGACAGCTCTTCCACATACCCATGTCATTGTAATGGGGGCAGGCGTTTGTTTACATTTCAAAAAAACATCTTCATTTATTCCCAATAACATTCAAAAGGTTATGCAACATCAGCAGACAACTAGCAAACAGACAGTGATACCTTTTGGGATGGTATTTGGATTAGGCCTATGTTAAGAAGGTTTTTAATACAATCAAAGTCTGCCCCCATTAGAATAGCTCAGATCTCAGAAAGAGCTGAGTCAAAAGAATGCCATCATCACCGGGTAGCCTACTGACAAGTCAAGGGTAGCATGAGCTATACAACAGCATATTGAAATTGGCAGAAACTATCTTTTAAGAGACAAATGGTTGAGTAATCCAGTGCCACTTTGATGTTATGGGCATTCTAATTTACCAGAAATCACCAGACATAACCTTCCATTCATTTTCAATGGTTTTTTTTCTTCTGGTGAGTTAGAATGTCCATACCACCAAAGCACCAAAGCGTGGTATGGAAATCTATGGGACAATGAAGAGGGAAGTGTGGGTGACCAGATCACACAAAAAAACAGCTGGCATCAAAGCATCAAGGATATCTGGGCTTCTATAACCCTGATGCAATGCCACTGCCCATTGACTTCAATGGTGCGACACCTTTCATTCTGACACACATTGAGACACACTGCCATGCAAAGCAAGTAAGAGTGTGGGAAGATATAATCACAAATAGTAGCTACATTCCTGTCCTGATGCATCTGCCAGATGGCAATCTAGCAAAGAACTTGTGCCGAGGGTGCAGTAACACATGGAGAACCATGATGTGACGCAGTATGTGATGGTTTATTAGCAGTTTTGTGGTTGTAGTGTCTTCTACAGGGTTCACAAGAAGTGTAGATTTTGCAGAGGTTTTGGTGGCCCATGACTGGTCCTGGATGGTGCACCACCTCCACCGAATCTCCCCTGATGCTGATGAGTTGGACATGCTGGAAATGTCATCTAAAGTTTGGCAAAGAGAGAAGATTAGAGGAGAGTGCGTGCGTGCGTGCGTCCCATTTTAACCTGATGCTGCATACACAATGCATTGTCCAAGGCGCCTAAAGTGACATGGGTGCATTCCAATATGCAGACTCCTGTCCATTCTCATGCAAGATGATGGTCTTGGCTTTTAAATGCAACTAATTTCATGTTTTTATGTGCCTCAGAGGCTGAGCAAGTTAGGTTTTTACCGCCCCTGGCAAAAAGTATGGAATCACCTGTCGTGGAGGATGTTCATTCAGTCATTTTTATTTTTTAGAAATATGATGGATCACAGACCTGACTCAGAACTGAACTCATTTCAAAGGGCAACTGTCTGGCCTTAAGAAACACCAAAAGAAATCATGAAAAGTAATTCCATTAGTAAGTAAGAGTTACTTTTTTAGAGCATGCATAGGGAAAAAAAATATGGAATGACTCAGCTCTGAGGAAAAAAATATGGAATCATGAAAAACAAACACACAAACAAGCACTTCAAAAACTTTTTCTGGATTTTGGAACAACGTACAGCCTCTGAGTAATAGTATTAATGAGAAAAAAACGGTATCCTTTATCAATTTGGCTTCAAATGTCTCTGATTACAGTGACAGAACATCTTGGGACCTTGCCATTGACCATTTAAAAGTGATACTGTCCCATTTTTGGAAATAAGCTCATATTACACATCCCCTTGAGTTAAATAACTGACTTTTACCTTTCTCCTGTACTTTCAACCGTTCTCTGAGAACGGCAGTGCAAATTTTACCTCCGAGCTAGCAGTTAACATGGACTCCTATGAGACCAGTTAGCCGCCAGCTGAAATGAGTTCAGTTCTGAGTCGGGTCTGTGATCCATCATATTTCTAAAAAATAAAAACGACTGAATGAACGTCCTCCACGACAGGTGATTCCATACTTTTTGCCAGGGACTGTATATGGGTTGTAATAACCAACCTACCGTAGAGCACATTTGTTGTCAATGAGTAATGTCGTTGACCGCCCTCCTCCTCCAGGTGAGCCATTCGTGTACATCCGTGGACTGGCAGCAACACAGCATCTGAACAGACAAAATCCAAGGCGACATTGCAGTACAAAAATATTAGATTACAGTCTTGCATTACATTTTGTGGTAATGCAGTTATGAGTGTTACAACACACCCCAGTTGCAGGCTTATTATTGTGCTTCTGGGTTCACTCTGTTTATCTAAGTGGCCTCTGTCTTCAGTCTACAAGAAAGTAAGCTGTATCTGTTGTGTCTCATCTGAATTTTAATATAATACTCCTCTTGTAGAATATACCCCATGTGGACTTTGGGAATCATAGACGTTTTGACATTTACTTTTTCCACAATTAAGACCTCTGTGTCATATTCCCAAGGAATGGTAGCATCGCATCTGCTCTGCTGTGCTGAGTCAAAGTAATTCATAAGCCTACTGGTTGTGTTTTCCCTGCCCATTCACAACTTTGATGGCCTGCAATTTATTCAGATGTGTTCTACAACTTTTTGATGAAACTTCCATTTTACATTTGATACCACAAACTAGGCTTACTTGTTGTGCTGTGTGGATTTTTGTTAAGCAGGGATCTCACTTACCAATTAGCATGTTCTCCTCTTGTTACCAGCATCAGTCTGAACCTGACTGGACACCTGTGCACGTCACCATATGTGAACTCTGAGGGCAAGTGTAGAAGCCTGGCAAATAAAGACAGGAATAAGTCTCAGTATCACTGTAGGCTGTACAGCAGGGGTGGGCAACTTTCATTATAAGGTGGGCCAACATTTTTAATAACCACAATCAGTGGGCCACATCACACACTTGAGGACCTTATGCATTGAGTGTGCAACATAAGCATTCACGCAATAATGCCACCAGGTCACATTTAAGATTTAACTAGGAGTATTTTGTTATGGATCTTATGTAGTGATAGACTTACCATTTCTTGTTATGGCATATCTGGCCTATTCCCAAGAGAAGGCTGATGTCCCTGTCTGTTGATCTGATTTTGACGTCGGCAAGATGCTTCGTGCTGTCTGGGTTTCAAACCTAGTGGTGAAATGACAAGGGATTTTATGTAAACAAAATGCTTATTTCAGTAAGTGTACATACAGTAAACAGATCTAAGAAGTTCCCAGAGCACCCTACGATAGCTGGCATGGTTGGCACAAAGACCCAAAGAGCAAAATTGTCCCAAGATTGTCTTCCAAACAATTCCACTCCAAACATTTTCCTTCTGAAATAAACAATGTCCATATCCAATCAAACCTCAGTAGGCAGCTATCTCGTCAGGTCGGCCTTACCATAGACACATCTGTGGCCCGTAAATTTACAATCTCAAACGTCATCACCATATAAGCCATGGCACAACACAAGCGTTTTTTTGATAATAAACAAGATATCTCGGCACGTTTGCGCTAGTTATCTGAACACTGATTGTTAGCGAATGCCCGAAATAGTGTAGAGCTAGCTGCCATTTATGTTATGCTAGCTAGGGTCAAGTCATCTCATCCAAACTAGCCACAGTAAGGGGGGAATTACGCTTCAAATGAACGGGAATGACTAAAAACTTTAGAAATATATTGTTAGAATGTACCGTATACAAGGTTAGTCTATGAGGTTAAATAGTTTTCTTACATATATATCTCAGTTACGTACCTTATCTTCTGCACGAATCGAGGCCTCCTGTTTCATTGGCACGAATGAATGAAAAATCCTGTCAGGGAGCGGAGCAGTTAACTGCAGCCGTTTGTTTACAGTTGTTACCAGGGCAACGCAGCTAGGACCCCAAAGCGACAGATAAGGCAGAAGCGACAGGTAAGGTACCGACAGCAATATCGTGAATTCACCACGTCCTTGTACATTCTGCCTAGAATTTCCCCCAGAATTTCCCCCAGAATTTCCCACATTTTTTCCGTGAACACTTTACGACTGGCGCGTGATACGGTTGCCCTGAAAGTCCAAGAACGTTAGTATTTGTTTGGTTTGTACCGTAACCAAAAGGAACGTTTTTAAGTGGTAGATTTTTGGTTTGGTTATAACCAAACCTTTAGAGAACCAAAGTCAAACGTTTTTTTCCGTTCTCTGTTACTAGGGTAGGCCAGAAATTAAATCTTCTCACACATAGGCTACATTTGCATATTCCTCTCCTTTGATGTCGTTTAAGTGGCTGGCTTCATTTTCAACCAAATAATAGTCTTCGCCTAGTTAAATGTAGACATTTAAACCTACATTTTACAGTAGCCAGGTAGGCTAATAAAAAAAAGTCCTCAAAGTCGCAGACGGTTGGTTTTCGCACTGCAATGATTCAGCAAATGCTCTCTGCATAACGTGTTGCCTATGCTTTGTTTCATCCTAGAACTTCTGAAAGATAAAATAAAACACTCCAGCTGATGAAAGCATTTATTTTTGTACGCTATGAAATGACAATGTCTGATGAAGCTCCTTTTAAGATTGCATTAACGTCATTGCGCACGGTGGGAACAGAACACGAGTCTATCAATTAGGAAGCAGCTGCGTTACCGATGACCCACTGATTCTTACATCATTTCTGTGATAAAAACTCGATTTCACAACGCATGCCCGACTCCCCAACATGATCGCATTTTCAACAATCCTTGATGGACTTCCCCTGTAGGGTAGACTGAGTACATGTAACCGGTTGGAATTTCACTCTGCATTGTTTGAGTTGAGATGTAATAAAGACTCCGAGACAAGATTGCAGATTCAAAGCTTTAGTGAGGGTTCTGGAATTGTCAGACACAGTACATTCACCATGGGGCTTGGGGCTGCACACTCCCACTCCTCTTCCCACAGCATACAGAGACAGGCAAGTTATAATAAACACATTTAACAGCAGCACCAAACATGGTGAAACATATGAGAAAAACAAATAAAATCGCTAGTGTGTGTGTGTGAGTGTGTGTGTGTGTGTGTGTGTGTGTGTGTGTGTGTGTGTGTGTGTGTGTGTGTGTGTGTGTGCGCGTGTGTTGCAGCAGGCTGTGTGGAGCTAGAGTGGCATGGGGGTGGGGGTGTATTTCTAGTGTAGATTAATTTACTGCTAAGTCTTTGACATGCATTGTAGTTCATTTTATCCATTTTAGTATACCAGCCACAGGCACAAGTTACCATCAAACCTTCCTGCTCGATTGAATGCAATGCTACTGTCATACTATGTATCTTCTTAACTCATCAGTTTTAATCCTGTGTGTATTTTTGTCAAGTATGTTTGTAAACTGAAATTGTGTGCTTACATTTATGTTGGTGTTGTAATCTGTGTTGGTGTTGTTGTATCTAAATTTCCCCACTTTTCATTGCGACAGGTACAAATTGCTTGCATTATATTATTGCATGTTACTGCTGTACAGGCTTGGCGAGACGCAGCAAGGAGAGACCAGGCTCAGGCAGAAGACAACACCATGGACCTCAACACATTCCACACCCGGTGGAGATGGACGAGTGACCTGACCTGAGATTTTGTTTTCTTTTCAGATCTACACCTCCACCACCATCATGTACGTTTTTTCAGTTATTTGATGTGTTAACATGGGTTTATGTTTTGAAATTACAGATGGTGTAACTTCAATCTGCTCATTACCGTGCCGGGCCGCGACAGCGTACCGTGATCATTACACCCTGTGGCCATTCGGAATGCGGGGGGCAGTATAGCACCGCTTTTGCAGAGCAGCGTCTGCCTGTGTCTATGGTCTGTTTGTGCTTCCGTCCTTGCCCGTCCCCCAGTTTTAGTAGTAGTAGAAATACAGTCAGCAAATTGCATGTTTTATTTAGCATTGGGCATTTGATAGGGCATTTGATAATAACACAAGTGTGAGCCCTAAACAAGACCACAACCACAATAACCAATTTTAGGACCATAGGCCTATTCAACCGTTTCCACAACCTCACTGATCACAGTTGCTTCATCTGTAATGCCAGGGCTAAGAATAACGAAAATAGCAAAACAGAGTAGGCTAATAAACCGTAATGGAGAGACTGAGGAGACATGAAATCAAGCGGCGGAGTTCGGACCATTTTGAGTGGACCGATGTCGCTTGCTTTGTGTAGCCCTATCAAGCAAGCCTGTCTGTCTCATTTGTGCGATGAGCACAAAAACACAAATTGAACCACTCGTATAGTGTGAGTCAAACAGACATGAACAACATTGTAGCCTAATGAAGTAGTGCCCCGTCATGTCAGAGAGAGGTGATTTTACATTTGGCGACGACATTCCGTCTTTAAAACTGGCGCATGCCGCTTCCCCTATTGCAGGTTATTACCTGATCTACACTGTCGTTACCACAAAAAACAAGGTAGCACAACTTAATACTATTACTAGCCTATATATCTGGTAGCCTAAATAGTAGGTTGAAGACGGGGGTAGGCCTATTATTGGTGCACTGTTTTTTTTTGCGAAGCAGAGTAATCTGCTTCAGTGTAGCTCATTGTATGTTGATCCCTCCCTCAGTTTTAGGCTACAAGTGGAAAGAGTCAGCCAATTGCGCACGTAACATTGGGTATTTGATAATAACACAAGCGTGATCCCTAAACAAGACCGCCAGTCGACGGTGTTTTGTTTTCATTATTCTGTCCTGCATTCACCGTCTCAATTCCGCTCCTAACTTATAGGCTAAGTGATGTCTGTTAATTATTTCTGCACTACCTATTCAAGTCAGGAACGGATATCCTCAGGATAGCCTACGGACTAATAGGTTGAAGACGTTTTTTTGTATTGGTGCTTGTGAACATTTCATCCTTTCAATGCGCTGTTGTGCGCGATCGACGGGATTCCGGTTAACTGGGGATGTGATGCACACATGACAATACATCTGTTACACCAGGTGTGGCTAATCATCTGTGATTAGGACTGCAAATTCAGTTGCTTCGGTGGAGATGCGAACCAACAGTAGCCTATTCTTCGGAGACTGGATAACCTGTCGCGCCACGACATGTCACAAAAGGCTGTGCAGTCCCGTGCACTGCACTGCACTGCTGTAACCCACCCATCCCCCACAGACAAACATTCATGTTCTGAAAAGTTCAACACGTTCTGAACATTTTAGCCGCTTTGCATTAAGTTTTCGAGCAGACACTTGTCCACGGTGACGCAACATCGAAAGTGAAACGCAGAGACTGTTCACAAATAACTGAATAAAGATTTCATTAAAAAAAAAAACACAGCATTTCTATGAAAATGTGCTGGGTGACCACACTGCCTATGCCTATCCAGATGCACGTATAGCAACAATGAGAAAGAGAGGGAGAGACGGAGAGAGAGAGAGCGATTAGCGCGTATCTGTGTGTGTGTGTGTGTGTGTGTGTGTGTGTGTGTGTGTGTGTGTGTGTCGGGGAACATTTGAAGTGAAAAAAAAACACCCTCCCCCACTTCAGCATCAGATGTTGGTGGTCTACAAGTCAATAGGCTATGTTTACCCGACTATCTTGTAGCCCAGTCATGAAGTTCATAAAGCCATCGGTAGCCTATAGGCCAAGATATCCAAAATCCCTCCGCAAATTTCTGCATTGCCTGAGTTCATAGGCTAAAACAACTTTATTTAGGCCTAACTTATTTAGCTTACTTTATTAGCCTTATTTAGGCCTATTATCGTATTTAGGCTTTAACGTGGGCCTATTTTACAAAATATCGAAAGAAGGAAAAGACACGACAGACAAGTTGAGGCTTACTGATCGTAGCCTATTACAGCAAATCGAACATGCGCTTTATGAACACACTAGCCTGAGGGCAAACATCTTCTTGGCACTATTGAGATAACCAGGCCATGCCATGAATTCAACTACCTGGGCCCACACTAAAATACTGACAGACTACAATTGCTTGGATCTTCAGTGGGTTTCGTGGGTCCGGGGGGATGGGTGGTGATGGCACGCCTGATGTATTTTTCCCCACCCCATGCATGCACGCGGACACACAGGGTCGGGACATTCACCCAATGAATGACTGAGTGCGGCTAAATATGCCTGTTGCATATCGTAGCCTAATTATTCACACATCACGTCAAGTCACAAATTAGTAGTCTCTTGCAGTTGACCTATGCCAAATTAACGTCCTCCCTGTAAGGCTGCACTAATTCAAACAGGTAGAGGAGTCGGCTTAGCCTATAGCCAAAGTCTATAAAATGTAGCCTATTTTTTGTAATTTCCAATTATCTAGGCTATGTTTACGATAATGATTTGTTGCGCTACGACGGTGCTCAAGACAAGTTGGAACATAGTCATCTCAAGTGCTCCCATTTTATTTTGATCCTGCTTTAAGTCAATGGGCGAGAGGGACGGATGAAACGGGTGTTTCATTCGTCCCGACAGTGTCTACTGACACTAAAATCCCTTTTGCCTGTAAACCTGACAACTTTGACTTTTCATACTTTCGGATATGTTAAAGTTTTCGAGTAAATCGCAGTGTTTCATTCGTCCCGAGTTTCATGAGTCCCTGCTCTCCCCTACTGCCTAAACTGTTACAGTTTAAATGCGTCCTCTCCAAACTGTGTGTGTGTGTGTGTGTGTGTGTGTGTGTGTGTGGGCGAGAGAGGGAGAGAGAGAGAGCGAGGGAGAGAGGCGCTTAATTCCCCGCAGAAAGAGCAAGGCGATGTCTCCAAATATTAGACAAATGCATCTTATTTTAGTTAAGTAGACATCAGGGATGTATTTCGCTTAATAGCAACGCCGACCTGATTGGTTCATATTGCTCTGAATAGCCACAGAAGGCTAGGCTATATTTTAATGGGTTTACGCGCGCGAGGTCATCTAACTGTGGTCACAGTCGCCAGGTGCTATTATGAGAGGAAAACTATAGCACGTTGGCAAACATTAAAGTCAGTTTAAGCCATGCATATGATGAACCAGTTTTCTTGTTTGAAAAAACACACTTCCCGGTGCATGCATTTCTGACTGACCCAGATGAAATCGCATGAGGAACTCCATGATTATGAGATGACATTGCATAGGCCTATATTTCCCAGCATATATTTCCCCCCCCCCCTCTCTCTCTCTCTCTCTCCAAACCCAGTTGTACTTGGACTCACTTTTAACACCGCTGGCCTTGAATCGCAGCACACATTGCAGTGAGCCGTGCCGTGTGCGAGTGCTGAGCAACTTCACCCCTAACGTTTAACCTAGACTAGCGAGTGCAGTGTTGTAAATCACGTGGAATAAGTGCAGCGATTACCTGCGTAGCCTACTTAATTATGGAAGTGAGTGTCATTTGGACTGCCTATGGAATCAAGCCTACTGTCACCAAGCTCTTCCTGTCTCCCCAGCCTCGCAATGGATGGACACCTGGCCACCGCTCCTCCGCCTCCTTCGGAACGGATGACTGTGGGGGGGATCTCCAAGGAAATTTGGAATTTCGGACTTGTATAGATTTGGGTGCCCCGGGACTCTTTTAGATTTCTGTTAGTTAATAAATATTATTTTAAAACTCAATATTTGTGTCTTGGCGTATTTGTGGTGTACAGTACTCTCCAGGGTATTTGGTAACAAGGAGAGGTGTCGCTGGAAAAATGCGCACTTTCTCACCTGCGACACATAACCCGACAGTTGGTTACACTTAATTTGAGCACGAAAACAGCAATATCAGTCGCTTGCTAATTTTTTGCCAATGTGACAACATTAAATTCATTAGGGAAGTGTAGGTTAGGTTATCGCCCCAGCGGTTGGCGATGTGAGATAAATAGCCAACGCTTACACGCTCAAACGAAGCGCTGTTAGGTTACTGCAGTGAGGTGTATTGCACTCTCAGTAATTTTTACCAAACGAAAAAGTATCCACATCCAGACAACAAGTCTGAAGTTGCAATATTAGACGTTTCAAATCTTGCGATGCGATAATCGGTATGGCTTCTGGCTACACTCAATTTACATTTTGTCAGAGCTTGCACATTAATGCAATTCATCCGATCATCATTTAAAAAAAAAAAGAAAATTCATTACATTATTTAGGCTATTCTTTTTATGACTCTTCCTACTTCCTGGAGGTGTTCTCACACAATTTATAGGCATGTTGTTATCCGCTGAATCGGTGCGTGCTGGTGAATATGAGCATATATTAATATGCCGTCAGCATCGTCTAAAACATTCCAAGCGCTCCCAAGTGCCACCCGGCGGTTGTTTGGGTACACTGCAGCTAGGCCCGGTACGTACCGAGGTGGATGACGTGGCATTACCTCGGTAAAGGGTGTGCATTGTAGGGGGACCGACTGTATATGCATAAGAAGCCCACTATTAAAGGAATGACATTAGTGTCATCTTTCTATCCAGATATGTCAATGCCTCACAGCTGTGAAGCTGCCACTCCCTCCCAAACTCATGGCACAGCACCCAGCCATTCGGAAGATTTGAGGCACAAACATCATCCATTCAAAAACATCTGGAATGGTAAAGAGGAGGGGGCTTCTGGTATTGCTGTTGTTATAAAGTGTATGCGCTCCGTGTACTTGTTGATGTCCATACAGCAAAAGTGTTTTGAACTAAAATGAATTTCATCTCAATTCCACCTGTAGTCCTGGAGGAACACAAGAAGACCCATTTGAGGATAATAGAATTCCTAAAGTACATGGTAAGTAGGCCTACTACACACATATTCACATACAGTATGACATGTATATTATGTTCTTACACTAAAATGAATTATATCACAAATGTAGCCATGGAAGAGCACATGGGGCCAATGACAAGGAAGATGGAGGTTATGGAGAGGAAGTCCATGACTTTGAAGGCTGCCATGGCTTTGAACATGCCACGACCTGCTGTTGGTCCAGTGCAGCAGAGAGCATAAGCTGGTGGAGCTAGCCAGAAGCCTGGCTCAACCAGAAATGAGAAACCAAATGGTAATTATTTTGGCATAATTATCTGAATTATGTGTTGCTGTATGTAATGTATAATGTACTGGTTTGGCTAATGAAGATAGACCACATAATGTTTTCCATATTAGTTTTCATATTTCATTTTCATCATCTGCTTTAATTTTTGTAGACCTTGGGAAAGCCTGGGATGGGCGAATACGGCAGCTGCTGTCCGCCGTGGGTGGCTACCCACACACCATGTCCTGGGACATTACAGCCTGAGGAGGAATAGAACGTGCATGAATTCCAGAACCTGACCCTTTGCAAAGTTATAACAGGTAAGATTAGCAGGTATATTCTCCATAAAAAAATATCTGTGTAAATGTGTTATGCCAAGTTTGATTCAGATTTAAATGTCCCACCTTTCTTTACATCCATTTGCAGAGACCTACACGCAGAACTTCTCTGTCCTGCAGGAAGCGAATATTGAGAATAGCATTGGGCATACTCTGAAATTTGGACTACACAGATGGTAAATTAAACTTCAGTGTGTCTTTTATCAATCAATGAATAGTCACAATAAGCTAATTAAATGAAACATTGGTAGGCTACTAAGTTGGTTTAAACTTTTTGTTTCTTATTCTTTTTAGGTCAGCTGGTCCTCAAGACTGAAAACACACACCAACATTTTTATTTTCTGTATTTTATTTATTTATAGTTTTTATTTATTTATTTATTTTACTTTGAGCCTTGATGGCATTTTATGATGAAATTGTAATATAATGTTGCACTGTTCTCACCCATGTTGAATTCCTGATATTTGTCAATTAGGCACTCCCTCAGCCTCAAGACTGGAAACACAGTATATGCACTCACATCCATTTTTGCCATCTTCATTCTTATTTTGTGCATTTTACATTGTTTGCTTTTGTTGTTTGTTTGGGTTTTTTGCCTTGTTTGCATTTTATTATGAAAAAACACTGTAATGTTGCACTGTTACCCTCTTACCTATGTTGTATTCCTGATATTTTCCTATTAAACATCATCATCCTTCAACATTTGCCTTGTCATTTCAAATACATTCAACACTTTAATAATGAATTAGGCCTACAAACTACAGAAATATGACAACATTATGGGCATTTCCCATTATGTTGTCATATGTCTGCAGCTTGTAGGCCTAATGGGAAATAGCCTATGCAAGAAGGTTACTATAATGTTGTAGGGGAACCTTTTGAAAACCAACATGAACACGAATAAAGGAACAGTGAAAAAACGTAGACGAACCGACCGGGAACCATACAAAAAAACGTTCTGAGAACAAAAAAAAAACTTTCCTGTTAACCAAATTATAACCATAACAGACCCAAAAAACAACGTAAAATAACCGGAAAAAAAACCAACGCCTCATGTTCCGGGAACATTCTCGGAACGGAAAATTGTTAGTAGGGGTAGCCCAATAGGCTCCCATTCATTTTCATTTTCACATTCACTTTTACTTGGCTACGTTCGCCAACGGGGCTATAATGGGAGCCAATGAGAGATGCCTTTCTCATAGCTTAGAGAATCTCTGGTCAAATCAAAGAAAATGGAATATTGGTCAAATTAATAATAACATCCGCATTTTACTGACACAGGGTTATCCCAATCACAAGTCGGAGGTTCAGTCTCTGGTAACCCCCCCCCCCCCCCCCCCCTCCCCCCCCCCCCCCTTCTCCATTCACTCCCAGTAAGGCTCAGTCTCAAAATCAAAAAAAATTCACGGCAATAGCCAATGACCGTTTAGCATTTTGCCATTGAAAAAGCGTACAATCCCACATGCCATTGAAGTCCATTGAGACTCGACTCGCTTGCGTTGTCATGAGCGGAAAAAAAAACTCGTGCGAGCCTCGGGGTCTTATTACAGATTGGTTTCATCTCTAAGTTGAGCACATGCATTTTCTATGGAGCTGGGTCTGAAATAGTAATGTTATTAAGTCGTGTAAAGCATTAGTTTACATACTATTCTCCGTGATTTTGGACAGGAGGCGGCGCCTCCCTTGTACTCAAAGAGGAATCGCCTCTGGTGGACTGGCAGCAGAAGTGACAATGACAACAGAGCAGGAGCTAGTATTTAATGGTGACCCGGTCTCCATTTCTAGGCCAGAAGCAGAGGATAAGAAATGTTTTATGATTTGTGTACATTGCATGTAATAATCTAGCTTCAGTAGTAGAACACCTGTTTCAGCCCCTCCTCATTTCGTCAAGTAATTTGGCCGTTTGGTGCATTACATAAGGATTCCAAAGATGACATTTAAAAAAAAACGTAGCCTATATAATGCTAAACATGAATATGCCTGGTTTTATTAGAGAGAGAGAGAGAGAGAGAGAGAGAGAGAGAGAGAGAGAGAGAACAACGTGTTTAAACATTAAGGATTGCAGTGAAACTACATTACGGCAAGAAAATGAGCAGTCAAATGCGAGACAACATGAATATGCCGTCAGTAACAAGGCAACGTGTAAGCTACTATGCACGTGCTACGTTTGTTTACAGATACATGTTCTGGACATGCGACGTGCACTGCACAACTTACCAACTTACAACTTGGCCAGTTAATTCTTCTTTCTCTTAAAGCTAAACGCTAAACTACATCACATGCAGCCTAATCATACATTTTCCAGAATGAGCAAGTTGCAAAGAGCTGTGCTCATTGCACACAGGTCCGGTTTTAGCATTACAACTACAAGCCACTTCATTTTGGGTATTTCTCAAATGCAAGGCCAGTGTCCTTCCAAGTCTATCAGCCTAATTAGTTACGCCCAGTGATTGGATACCCTTTATTAGTCATAGCCAGTGATTGGATATTCTGTAGAGTTCACCAAAAAGTATCGAATCACTGGGCGTGACTAATTAGGCTGATACACTTGGAAGGACACTGGCCTTGCATTTGAGAAAGACCCAACATTTGCCCTTAGCAGCTCCAACAAATACCTGATTAACAGGTGGCTGCGAATGAAAGCAAGTAGAATATGACCGAGTCAACACCAGGCTAGTAGTTATGCGCGGGTGGGTGTTATTTTACATTAACTATTTCCACCCGCCCCGCCCCGCCCGGCCCCGGCCCGCGAGAGATTTCAAAGCAACCCGCCCGACCCGCCCAATATGACCCGCCAAAAATAAAAATGATAACAAATTAAATAAAAAACACGTCCTGTACAGATGGCTAATTTTAAGCAAACCTAAAGGTTAGCGTTAACCGACAAATGTCATTGAGGATTTTTCTGAAGCCTGTCCGGATCAGGGGCGAGTTTAGACTATTTTTAGTGGGGCCACGGCCCCACCGTGACATAGCTGGGGCCCCACTAGCTCAGGACCCTTTTAAAATATTGTTATTTGTGAATTGTTTCGGAAATGAATGAATTGTGCAGTTATCGTTTTGCCCCGTGCACAATATTCTGCTACGACTGCCCGTTCTGGCAACCCTGTGTATGAGCTTCAACGCAAGTCTCGTGACTTTTTCCACTACATCTCTTCTGATTGGTTGGCATGTTCATGTGCGACTGCTTGCCGCCAGAGTTGTGTGCAGTTATGATTTTTATTAATGGTCTCTGATAGTTCAATAATTTCTTTAGAGAATACGGAGAGAGAGATTTCATTAATTGCAATTCTACATTTGTCATATACCGCCTAACTTGTCCTTGCGCTGAAGGGTTCTTTTATATCGGACGCACAAAAAGGCGCATGCGAGATAGGCTAGCAGAACATAAATATGCTATCAGAGTGGGCAATTTTGACTATCCCATGGCGAAACATTTCAATGAATACCATGGTAAAAATGATTCTCTGCTGCGCATACAGGGCGTCGAACATATCAAACCTCTTCCAAAGGTGGGGACAGGCTAAAAAGACTTAATCAGAGGGAGACTTTTTGGATACACCAACTGGATGCCATGCGCTATCCTGGTCTAAATGAGGATATTGTGATTGTGATTTTTGTGATGCTTATTTGTACTTCTGGTCATTTTTTTCTGTGGCATCACTTATTACCCCAGGCTATTTTTTAATCTTTGTTTTCTATGGTGTGCGCAAATGTGTGTAGTGCGTAATGGGTCACATGTGGTGATGTCACTATTTAAGGGAGGCCTTTCTTTTCAATGGTGAACGTAGCCCTGATGAAGACCTGGTGAGGTCGAAACATGTCGGCTTTTTAATGTAACCCCAGCCCAGTACCATTAAAGGCTTTTTAATGTAACTTCCCGTTTGGACACCTTATTTTGGAGTGCCTGGATGAACTCTTCTCTCTACATGAACTGATCCCTGATATCCAAGAGCACCCAACAAACTTAAATGAACAGACTGAAGACTGCTTGAGCTTCCAGCCACCTGTGTGCCTTTCATTGCCAAAATAATGTTCTGACTTTTATCTAAATTATTTGGTGATATCCCTCACAACAGTGCAACAGCACATAGGCCTAATGGCGAGAGTTTTTTCCCTCAGCACGTAATGAAAGCTAATCGGACGTCTAATGACAGGTGGTGCTGACGGACAGCGCATGAGGGAAAGAAGTTGCAAACTTGATCGTGTTCGGTTTCGTCAGTCCAACGGAACACTTATAGAAAATGAATCTGTATTGCAACAAATCTAGTTAGGCCTAGGTCTATATAGGCTATCCAAGATATTTAATTTAGACAGAATCCTTTCAAGCCGTGCAGCATCAACGTGGTCATATAGCCTACTGTCTGCACTTGTTCCGTTGCCTGCCTCATAGCAGAGAAGGAATGACTTGCTGTTGTTGAGGATTTGTAACGTGGATTATCGAAACTGAAGACTTGATTTCTTCTATTGATACCTTTTTGTTTGGTATAATTACGGACAATGCAAATAACTGATTTTTGTGACGTTCGGACATTTTTGGAAGGAATATAATCGAATTAGTCCCGCCGCTTGGGTTATTGTTTTTCGCGTGCATGTGGATTAGCATAGGCTATTGAATTTGATTGCAGCCTAATAGGCCTATTGAACAGTGGACTGAAATTGAAAATAGGACATAAGCATACCTATGTAATTTTGGTAACACTTTATTTTAGGGATACATCTATTAGCACTAATACATACAATATTAATGCATGTGTAAGTAACTTGTAAGGCATGTACTAAGCAAAATAAGACAGTTGTTAAGCATGTATTCACAAATGTCTTGTTCATGCCCAATTAGGGATTTATTACTAATATAACCTTAGTAAGGACCAGTTAGCCTTTATTTCTATTTATTAGTAAGTAGTAAGTGGCAGAATACAATGTGTATAAGCTCCCGACACACTGTGTGAACAAACCCTGAACAGTGTGAAAACAGATGCGGAATAAGGGTCCCTATTCTAAAGTGATGCATTGGTCAGCCCAGATGGCTCAGGGCCTCCACACTACCAAAGTCCCCCTCGTTACCTAGGGCACCCACACCACCCAGGCCCGCACTACCTAGCCCCTCCAATCTACAAAGTGTAAGGGTATATCAAATAATTAATACATACCCAGCTGAATCATTCAGTTTTCTCTTGTTCATATTATTGTAAGGAAGGTAACAGGAGCCTTTATATTGCAAGGATTGAACGTACATTTGTCAATGGCGGTGGGTTGGTGAGATGTAATTTTTTTCATGTACCACTGAGTTTTAATTGTAAAAAAACCCAAAATAAATGCAGAACATTAGAATAATAGTTTTGAAGCAAAACTAAACTATTCTTTTGTGATAATTAAGTTAATGTTTGAGAACATTAGCTTCAAGAAGTGCAGTGCATGATGGGTACGCAATCTAGGCCAACAGACAACCTACCCAGCTCTGAGCCTACGTCCTTAGCTCCTCCCCTCACTCGTGAAATTTAGTTGCTATCCAAACAATTTGCCATGTACGTAACAACAGAAATATTATCATTACTGCATTGGCCATGCATTACATTTCTGACTAAGGGCGTACCCATCATGCACTGCACTTCTTGGAGCTAAGTTTCTCAAACATTAACTTATTTATCACAAAGGAATAGCTTAGTTTCGCTTCCAAACTATTACTCATCGTTATATTCTGCATTTATTGTAGGGTTTTTACAATTAAAACTAATTGGTGTATGAAAAAATGACATCTCACCACCCACCATCATTGAGAAGTTTACGTCCAATCCTTGCAATATAATGCTTCCAATTACACAGTTACATGTTGGGTAGAATGAGTGAGATCTATATATGTAGTGAGACTAATGCAGAGTCTGAAATAGTCTTACACTTTGCTTCCCGGTGGTGGGGACTAGAGTTGGTAGTGAGGGGGCCCTAAGCCACACGAGTTGTGAAATGATTTCTTAATGGTTTTAACCGCATCATTCGCGACTCTCGAGCAGTTTGAGAACTGAGAAGAATGAGAGAGAGAGAGGGCAGTGCTTGACTACCATGTCACTGAGACTATGTGTGTGCTGTGCCTACTGAATCCAAGTGCAGAAAAAACATAGCCATATGGATTATTACATAATGCACCATGTTATTACATTTCCATCAAAAAAAAAAAAGTTGCGGCCGCATTCCGTAATAAATTTCGCATTTTGTAATAATTTATTACAAGATGAGAAAAAAGTTATTACGAATTGCGTTCAAGAAATGTATTACGAAATGCGTAAATTATTACACAATGCGGCAATTGTCACCGCATTATGTAATAATTTGTTACATTATTACATATTGCACCGTTATTACATAATGCGGCGTTACACCCCCGTCATTCTCATTGGATGTAGATAGAAGTTACATTTAATGCATCAGTTATCAATAGGATTGGCGGCGAAATCTAGTGTGACCGCGCAGCTCTGTCATGATCAATGTGTACCATCACTCCAAATCCAAATAGAAGTCAAAACGGAATTCTCAAAATAGCCTAACCCTGACATATTCTTCTAATGCAATGTCCAATGTGACGCTAGGCCAAACCAGACAGAACTATATGCATTTTAGGAGGTCCATTGGATATGCATATCGCCCCCCTCACTCTACCGAACTGAGTGCGCGCTCGCTTGAAGCGTGGTAGCCTAGTAGCGCAAATCACTGACATCGCGCTCTTGCCAACATCTAAAGAAGGGACAAAACCTAACAGTGAGCCCTCCAAAACCCAATGACGTCCTCGTAACATTCCTCGAGACTGTGTGACTGTATTCGTGCTTCATCTGGCATATCCAAACCGTGCGCCTGAACAAGCCCTTATGCAACATGCATAAAGTCCTTCCGGTACCAAAGTAAATGTGAGTAAATCCACGTCGCAAAATACGAAGTCATGCACTAATTTAAACTTTGCATGGAGTTGCGCCGTGCCTTTTAGGAGCGATGACATTAAGAATTAGCATAAGCGGGTGGGAGACCCAGGGAAGCCAATTATGGATGTCTCTAACAGTAGATAACCTGTTTGTCAATCATTCGCCTATTTGTACAGTGCCTCACAACTAAAACACATGACAGTCTGCAACGGTGTCACAGGATGCCTTGACCAAAATATAGGCTACAAATCTTGCTCTTTCCGTAGGCTTTCCGGCTTTCGGCTTTCCGTAGGCTACAACCATTTGCATCGCGTTTTCTCATGTTTATTTCTCGTGTTTTAAGTGAGCCTTCGAGCCCACAGACAAGTTTGGCGGTGCAAACAAATGCCAAGGAGAGCGTGCATAAACACCTATTCGAAACATGAGCTGAAAAAAATATTATTTTTAAAAGGTGACATTTTACAGAATATAGGCTAGCCTATAGGTATAATCAAATGTGTGGACACCAAAGTTCCCTAATGTAACCTAATTCAAACCGACAACTGTGCAAGTGAGAGCTTTGAGAGCAATAGCCTAACTTTGTGACAATGGCAGGGCCATAGGAGAAATTGTAAATAGGCCTTTTGCAAATTATTGCTGACATTTTTACATTAATAAATAATATGGGGCATACTAACGTTATTATAGGCAGCATGATACCTTACACCCAAGTAAGCAGCACTAGACCATATCACACACAAGCAGCACCTGTTCATTCTTGATCATCATGTTGATGACACATTCCACATGACGCTATATGCAGTCCCTCCAGGAAATCGCGATGGTGGTATCGCGTCTGCAACTTCAATGAATTCCCGCGAATTCTGCGCGAGAGCACAACTTTAACCAATCACCGCGATTTCCCGCAACTTTGAACACTTTGAACCAATCCATGTTGCGCTGACTTCACTGACGTCGACAAACTTCCTTTCAAAAAGGATAATGCAATAAAAAATACAATAAAAAAGTAACATAGCAATCAGTCCCAGCACTTTACTATGCATGTACAAAGTTGGTGAGGGGGAAAAAACTAATAAATACGAATGTAGGAAACGCCATGTTCTCATTGCGCGTCTGCTCGCATGGTCACAGGAGGGAAAATGTATGACTAGTCTGGCATAACCAATAGGCCTACATTTTTAAAATGTGCTAGGCCTACATAAATATATAACTAACACTTCATGACAGTCATCTACATTACGCCAAGTATAGGGCTCCTACAACAAGATGTGTTTTTTTTTATTCTAAAGCGGTCCACACCTGCTGGACCACTTTGGTGTTTGACTTGTGCGCATGCAGAAGGCAACATTTTCCCTCCGAATTGAGATGCGCAAATGCCTTGTCCACAACAAAGGAGTAATTTCCATCCTTCATTGTGAATGCTGCGTGCGTGCCTGGCCGATATAGTAATCTCTTTCGCGCAAATTGGGCTATGGCTGGATAAGAGCACTGGTGACCGTGACCGTGTCGTCAAATCACTTTCATTTAACCTGGCGCGGTCAAACGGGCAAGGAACACTGAACATGAATAAAACCAGAGCAGACACGTTGGAAAGCTGTGGGAGTAAGTTGGAATCTCTCTCCCTCTCCTTCTCTCTTCCTTGCGATTGATGGTATTGATTGACAGCTGAGACCTCCGTTCTGCAGGAGACGTGGTGTTTTATAGATAACAATCTCGTCGTCTTTTATATTCACAAGAGCACCAAAATTAATATAATTTCTGAGCATTATTCAGCAAGCACCCTTCACAACAGGAAATCTGTGAACTCCATCCTCGTTACATTGAATGATGATCATCAGCCGTTAATTTAAAGCCGGCTGACGGCGCGGGAGACAAAAAAACCTAAGCCTATGCCTTCTTTCGAAAGCGACCCCTCCCTCTGCTTTTATTTGTGTTGCTTTTGACAAGCTTGAAAATTAAACGCCGACACAGGCAGGCTATGTGTAGACGACTCACATTACCAGGATTTCAGTCACAAGAGTTCATGTCACGCACCCTCTTCAACTGGGTGGACATGCCCAATTCCGCCCGCCTACTTATAGTTAATTATGTATCCACTGTTTAAGTAAGGAATGGATATCGATATGATACGAAGTTTGTATGCTTACAATTTGAAACGGTGATGACATTTAAAACAGAGTCAAACGGCCATAAACAGCATTGTAATGAAGGGTGTCGTAATGGCAGCATGAAAGAGATGGAACTTTTCACGACAACATTCTGGCTAAAAACTCGCCCTGGCCGCTTCCCTGCTTTGCTTAAGGACCAAAATTATAATATAAAAATGGAAATAATATAAAAACACCAGAGGACTGGAATGTGGCAGTGTGCTTTACTTTCAAGCGTGGGGAAACACATTAAAAATCGCAACAAAAATCGCACCTTTCACTTCATGCCGCAACAAAATCGCAACAACACAGTAAGAAGCTCCGCAACTTTTATCGCGATTTTCTGGAAATCCTCGTGCACCATCTGGCAATTCCGACCGCGATTTTTTGAGAAAATGCCCGCGATTTCCTGGTGGGACTGTATATGGCAGGAAAACATGAAGATAGCAACGCTTTAAGCATCGAAAATCCCTTACACTATAATGATAATTGATTACTTCATAGGCCTACATGTATTTTAAAGCACAGTTCGAGACAATAAGAAACGACATGAGTGAGGGGGGAGAGCGAGACGGGGAGAGAGAGAGAGAGAGAGAGAGAGCTTTGTAATCGCCAGCTGGGATTCTTTATTACCGCAATTATTATTAACCGATTTCTACATTTATTTCAAAGGACAGGCTTTAAGGGCTTAAGTTGAGGAAATGTGCAAAACATCAAAATCGAACGAAGCAACAACTCCTGAGGCAATTTCAATTGCCTGCCTGTGTGTGAGTGAGTGTGTGAGTGAGTGAGTGAGTGAGAGAGAGCGCGCAAGACGAAGAGAGCGCTTTCGCCAGTTCAATAGGGATGCGCGGGCGATTTTTTTTGTGTTGAAACTCACAGCTCATCATGAGGGCTGTATGCAATTGAGAAATTCTGTAACACAAAATTGCAATTTCACCAACATTTCCAAATGTTCCGGGTTGCGGGTTTTCACTATTTTGACCCGACCCACCCGAACCCGCGATACTTACAAAAACTGCAACCCAACCCACCCGGCCCGCAGGTCAATGGGTGACCCGCGCACCACTACAGGCTAGGTAGCAGCCCACTGACTTCTATACTATAACTGGACTGCGTAGTTCGATAGAACTCCATTCAACGGTTTTGAAGCAACCGCGACTGATTTACTTCCGCCCCAATACGGAAATATAATAATCACCTTGACAACGTTGAGCTACATTGCTGATAGGTCGACATCGCCGGCCAATCCATGGCCAATCCATGGCGTCCCCAGCAGAAATATTGAACCCAGTTTTCAGCTGTGGAACTGGTCAACACAGAAACCCCTGACTGTCATAAAAACAGCAACACAAGTTCAAATGGAATTGGTGATCGGTAAGTATGGCAAATATACCATGCTATTAATGAAATGATACTTTGGGATAACGAAACCTTGAAGAGCTTGTTATGATACCATAATAATTTTAGCATCTTAACATGAGCCAGCCGAATGGCGTAAGACCTAGCTTACTTCACCATGTTGTAATGTAGCTGCAATTAAAGATTAACTGGAAGTTACAAACAGAACTGTACACAGAAAATGCAGATGTGCCTTTGGGGTCGGCGTACCGTTTGGCAAAACATAATCCATGTCAGCAATACTCAGTATCAACATTGAATTTGTGTGAGCTCAGAATGCTCCAATTTTCATGTTGTACATCTGCGTAAAATATTATTTGGTTAGTGTCTGCCACACCAAGTTTATCCTCTACGGACATTTGTAAAAAATAACTTTGAATGTTTGGGCATCAAATGACATGCAAAACAATTAAGCAAACCTTTCCGTTTGACAGACAAACCAAGGACGCTGAAGAAAGGCTCCTCGACGTCAAGCTGTCATCCGGAAGGTTGAAGATGAAGATTGCCGTGTCGAGCAGTCATCATGACCATTTTTGCTGATCCCCCCAGTTTTTGACAAGATTCAGAATACAAAGCTTCTCTTTCTTAGATCACTCTAAAGGGCCGTACACACACGTCGCTGCTAGTTACTCGCTCAGCGGATGAAGTCAATAGAATGTCTACGTGTTCCAGCGAGTCTCGCTGGCGAGTAGGCGAGGAGAGTACAAGCAATGCGATGTGGGCGGGTTCTGAGATAAACTTATTTTATCTTCGAGCGACGCGAGTTAAGCGAGTAACCAATTGGAATGCAGAATACAGATTATTGACAGGTGACGTTGCCCCTGTGGTGTTCTGACCACCCAACTTCTGCACGCCATCACACTTTGGTTAAGAGTGTTGAGGAAAATACATACAGTGTACACCATCAAAGGCTCATATGCATGGTTGTGCACAGCACACGATCAACGTTAAACAGCGTAGCCCTACATTTTGTTTCGTACGGACGTTATTGGCGCGGACAGCGGGAACCATGACAACCAGTAAACAAAATCACCCAGAGCGAGTGGCAAGTAGGCGAGTGAGCAAGTAGCGAGTAAATAGCAGCGACGTGTGTGTACGGCCCTTTAGAAGTAGACGGTATGGTAAACAAACCAAATTTAACACCTTTCAGTTAGTAAAACATAGCTGACCTACAGTAGGCTATGACAAAACATCTGGGTGTTTTGTGTGCTTGACATTAAGATTAAAATGAAATATTCACTCTTATGTTCTGCTTTTTAAACTTGCAAATCATGAAGTGGACATTCTTCCCCAAGCTTGTAAGAAATGTATTACTTCAATCACACAGTGTCTCCCGACTTTTTTTTGTCTCATGTACCCCCTAAGCATATTTGTCATACCATGAGTACCCGCTCCCTCATGCTCTACTGTATATCTTCCTCTATCCCAATATGATTATGCTCCATACATTTCTTTTTCATTGATACCCGCCAATGCACGTACCACCTGCATTGTGTTCACGTACCCCTAGTGGTACATGTACCCCTGGTTGGGAAACACCGATCTAACAGTTGTAACAACAGCGTGTTAACCAATATTACAAATTAAACAAAATGTGTGGGCTGCTGTATATAAGCATTTATTAACTGCGTTTCACAATTGCAATGGTTTTTGAAGCTGGTTCTGCATATCGGATCCTCTGTGGTGGTAGGATGCAGGCAGCAGCGTACTGTGCACATCTTCAGCTGTAACAATAAATACAAATCTATTTTTTTTTTAAATAATTAATGTAACATGACCATAATTGAAGCATATCACTGGTATATATAGAGTAACTATAGGCCTAACATTTCAGTGTAGTAAAAATGTCTACATTTGTTTAAAAAGGAAAAACCCATGAACATCCTTCTCAAAAAAGTTTTGGGTGCAGGACTAACAAAGTCAAATAACAACTGAAAATTAAGTCTGCTCACCAAGCTCCCGTTTCACTTATTTAATGTGATGAGCTTGTAGTGCAGACTTCATTTTCAGTTTTCAAATGTCTTTATTGTCCCATTAAATCTGCAGAAATATGAGGGTGTACACTCACTTGTGTAATACACTATAGATGTAAACAGAGACGGTGTCCCAAGTCCTTGCTCATGTGATACCTGCTGCAGTGTACTCCACGTCTTCAGACCGCTCCGCTGTAAATAAAATAATGGCATATGAAGTGTGATGAGAATACGTCACTGTTTGGTACACCAACAACTTAACATACTTATATCGTTTACATTATTTACCTCAACATTAAGTAGCTGAACTTGTATTAGTGGCAGGTTCATGGGAAGAAAACACAATAGATAAGGAGATGGGCTGCTCATGTTTCAAAGCATGCTACCTAATCAGTGAAAATCATGGGGTGGTAGTTTCATGGTGTGGGCATGCATATCTGTCAATAGAATTGGTACCCTTGTAATTATTGAAGATAGTGGCTACTGACAAACGCTGAGAGTTTACTACGCTTGATGTATACTTTTATCCAGTCCAATTACTTTTTGTCCCTTCAAATTGGGAGGCACATGTAAAAATAACTGTAAGTCGCTTTGGATGAAAGCATTGGCTGAGTGTAGTGTAATGTTACATACCGGGTACTATATAGTATCATAGATGGCAGCAGGCTGGTCGGGTCCTCAGTTGTGCACTGGCAACAGTGGCTGGTCCTTGTCCCGTGTCTCTATGGGGCCTCTTCTCAGGTCGGAGTGACAGACAGCCAAATCCTTAATGATGTTGACTATGGTGAGACCTGCTGGCGTGTACTGTACATTTTCAGACATCTGTAAAGAAAATGATGACAAACGAAGGGTGATGAGAACAACATATATTTCATTACTATGTTATTACTAATATATAAACACATGCAGAGTAAGCAGATGATGGTGTTAGCTTTACATTGGAAGGTCTCTGGTCTTAACTCAGGAGCATACTTTAGGGATTTGAAACTTAGGCCTACCTGACAGTGAGTCCTGGCTCTGTTTTCCAGGTGAAGTGTGGTTTGTTGTTTTGCCTACAGAATGAAACCATGTCACATGAGGATGGGGAAATGATGTTTACTACACAATGCAATCGTCAGTTAACCTGACTCTCGCGCAGATGGATTATCATCCATCTGGAATTTTGGTGGTAACCTTGCTGTTCTAGCTCGAACGTGATTGGAGAAATTAGGTAAGAGTGACGTACTACTTCAACCAATCACATCGAAACGGGCCGTGACGTAGTTTTCAGCGACGCGAGATAGAAGCCACAACAGAGCAGTTAGCATGTTGACAGTAGTCCCAGCACAGCTAGCATGTGTATAGTGGATCATTGTTGGCGTTTGAACGGCAAGCCGCCTGTGGTATGCCACCTGTGTCCGACATCGGACCACTGACGGTTACAAAACACACAAGGCATCGGTGGATTTTGGTTGGCAATCCGACATAGTGCACGAGTACTCTGCAGGGTCCAAACAGCGGCATGCTACCTGACAAGCCACCTACGTGAGAGCCAGGTTACATGCTACCAGCCCCTAGCACCAAGGAGGACCGGCTACTCATTTGGTGCCAGCATCGTTTGCATCAGATAAATCACAACAAAGATGTGGTAAGTTAGATGTCTTGAAATGGCTATATTTTCTTTTAGTGAACACATCACGGGCATGGGTTTGTCCGTTTCTGACGGGGTGATAAATATTGCAGACAAAATGGACGTCTGCTTGCCTGCACAACCAATGTGACATATATTGATGAATAAAACTTAATCAAGTATGTGTATTTCGCTGAAAATGATTGACCAGCGATAAAATGTTATTCAGACAAAATTGCCAGCCATATGAAAACAATGCAGCCTCAACAGCATGCAGTTGCTACTAGCATTATTGGTTGTGTTCTGGTCACCGTTAGGCATGCCAATTTACCTATGATAATACAGTAAATCGTTTACAGTCCCATACGTTTTGTATATCCTACCATGAGAGAAATATACACCAGGATTGCATTAACTACTCCCGGTGTGCACGATTAACTTCGGGTCTGATTAACTTGGGTGGCATAAAGAGCTGTTCACGTCAGAGGAGACAGGATGGGGCGTCTTAAGTTCTATTATACACTTTGGAAACTGCATTACGGTTCGACGAGAGGACCATGCCGTCGCACTTTTGCCGTTGTTATTGTGCGCGATTGTATTCTCAAACACTTCAGCTGTGGTCAATTCAAATAGTCGATTCGTGAGTGTGCTAAGCACTTCGATAAGTTGTAGGTGACCATCCCTAGTTGATCGGACGACCCAAAGTTAATCGTGCTCAACGTCATAAGCTGGGACACACACACACACACACACACAGTGCCATTGTTAATTGATCAATGGTGATGTCTTTTCTCTCTCTCGCTCTCTCCATTATTAGGTGACCCAAGACCCACGGTTATATAAGGTATGTCTGATTTATTACATCCATTGCTAGGTCAAAGGCAAAGAGTACATTACTGAAGCAAGCAAAGCCGTATTGTTAAGGGGTGTAAAACCCATTTGTGTAAACAATTAGTTTTTTTCATCAGGGTGGGGATGTGAAATGACTGAGAACCTATTATCAAGGTAAATAGGACCCTTGCTGACCTCACCTGTACCTGTGGCCTCGGAAGGTATCCAATGTTACAGGTTTGAATTCTTAGTAAGAGTAACTGAAAAGTATATGTGCTGTCCTGCACCACTATCCACCTAAACCTACATTAATTTCTCAAGAGACTGTACTCCTCATAACATTACAGTTGACAGACGCTTTTGATCAAAGTGATGTACAAGGGCAGTAATGCAACATGTGGGTGGAAAATACTCTGTACACAGAGTAAGTAGCATACCCTGTTGTTAATGAACTTTAAGTCACCTAGAAATATTTTAAAATGTGTTGCAATCAATTCCCGTGTTGTTTTTGTTCAAAACCTTGTATGTAGCCACAATTGTCACACATAACCTTCTGAAATGTTTGTCTAATATACTTCTATACTTCCTTTGTCTGTGTCTGACGCCAGGAGGTGTATGAAGAAACGACAGCATAGAGGACCCAGCACATCCCCTCACAGATTCCATGCCTTTCAAAATATTAGAACAAGATTTCAAGGCATTTTCCTTAAAGAACTTGTAACATTTCAGGAGTGCGTCACCATTTGGGTTTTCATTTTGTACAATACATCACCTAACACCAAGAACGCTACATTTTGTAAGCTATGTTTCTTGCATTGCCAGTAACCAATATTTAAAAGAAAAAAATGTGTATATATAAATTGATATCTTATGTCATTATTTACACTTTCATTACTGTACATTGAAAACAATTAGACAGTGTTTTCTTTTCACAATAAAATTGTATTTACATATGTTCCAATTACTTGTGTACACCATTATTTACACCATTTGTTCAATATTCGGTTCGATATTGTGACAAGATTCCACTTCTTTGTTCCTAATGGATGATGGTTAGATTCTGAACTAATGCTGTGTTACATGTTCCATTATGTCTATGAATCTGTCATTAGGGAGAGTCAGTCACAAAAAGCCTCGCTCACAACCAGTAGCATGAAGTACCTTAAAACCATAGGTTGTTTTGTAACTGATGTCATATGTAAGGACTGTTGTTGACTGCTGCCTCATTAGGCTTTGTCCCAAACCCAGAGCAGATAGTCTCGTTAATGAAAGTGGCACATCTGGTATTTAAGTACACATGTTCTGTACAGCTGTCAGCAGACCATGAATAACATTTCCAACTCTTCAGTAATGTCTAGATCTTGGTGGAGTAGTGTAGTGTAGATTCTATACACATGTGTTGGAAAAAGGCACATTTTGAAACAGGCTCAACACAGAAGACCAAAGAAATGGAATTGTGGTAGGTGCAACACGTATGACCTGGCTGGCTCCAAACTTGTGGTGCGCATGCTCTGTGCCAGCCATTACTGAACTCACTGTCTTGTCTACCTAGAGTGTTCATTTGATGGTTTACAACAGTACAAGTGAGGGAAGAGCCTAATTCAATTTCCACTGTACATGTGTAGCAGCTGGATGACCCGGTCTGTGATGACAATCCCAGCAGACGCTGCCAACTCCATGACTTGCCTACCTGAAAACAACACACAATGTTAAAATAGAATCGGCAAACAAGGCAACTGTAATTCTAAATACTCTATAGGCCTAGTATCTGCATTTTAATTCATACCTATTTAAGGCTAAGACCTGAACAGCAGTAGGCTACTATTACTTAGTTTTAAATTTACTGCTGACCGAAAGGGAGACTTGGGGTTGCCAGTAGCTGGTGAGTGACAGGCCTCACCCTGTTTTTATTCCAGTACCCTCTTGTGTAAATTCTGTTTCCACACGAAGTAGGTCTCTTAACCATGCAAAATCTGTGATTACTTTAGTCTTTACCATCGAAACAGGTTAACAACTAGGGCAGAAAGTGAAAAGGGGAAGCCCACAGACCTATACCAATATGTATAGGTCTGTGGGGAAGCCATCCTGGTGAGTTTGAAGTCAGAATGTCGTCGTGAAATAAACATTCCATCTCTCACATGCTGACGTTTTGGGACATGCTGCATTGGCAGCGATCACGGGGATAGTACATTTAATTTAACACGAACTTTATAGCATAAACAAATTTGTCTGAATGCGACAGCTTGGCATACTATTATGATCAACAGCACTCAGTCACCATAGCATGCGAGGTCTGGAAATGAGGCTTGTACAATATTGAATTACTGGCACTATGGGGGCATTCACAGTTGTAGCCTACCATGTCAGTCATTGTTTCACACACATCAAAAACACGTTAGAAACAACCAAGAGGTTTTCACTCACCATTTATATGTGGCATGGACCTCTCGACTAAAATCCCCACTTAAAGTTGGTCTTGTAAACAGTTGAAGACTGAACATCGCTGCGCTCTGCTCATTCTCCTTCAGTGGATCATTGGAAGAAGAGCGAGAACGTTCTTGCCACCAACTAATTCCTTGTTTTCTGTTCCTCTCTCAAAGAATGAATGTTTGGTAGTTTTGATAACACTTGTAATCGCGGAGTTCATACAGTATGCAGGCCGCCGTTGTTGTGCTAGCCACACTGACTGAGGGGTGTGCTAGCAGCACTACAGTGATGTCGCGTAAGATGCTACGTCATACCCGTCAACGCCTCACTCCACGATGATTGACATTGACATTGTCCAATGGTCGGGGCACGTTTATTTTCTACTCGAGGACTTCGGGCTCGACAAGGCTGAACCAGACCCCTGTGCGAGCTCACGAAGTGTAACGAAGATGCACGAAGCACTAGGGGTCTCGCGAGAGCCAGGCTACTCGTCAGTAGGCCTACAATCGTCAACATTAATGACACAATTTGCATTACACTATGCACTGACTCGTCACTCACTACAGTCAACATTAATGATGCATACTGAAAACGAACGTATCAATGACCATCATTTCATCACCAGCAATTTGACAACACAGAAACAAACAATATTTAACAGTTTTTCACGGAGGAACACAGCTAGACTAGGTTGCTTTTCCGATGTGGCCACTGGCCAGCGTAGTGCCAGAATGGTAGTGAAATGTTTACAGCATCGTGAATGAATATGTAAGCCATACACCTGATGCACGCCAAACAGACACATTTTGCTTTCAAAAGCAAAGGCATTCAGATTACAATTAAGTTACTTGACAAACCGACAGATCATCAAACACTGAAAGATCAGCATGCTGCCTTGGGCTAATAACAAGCTAGCATTGTCGTACGTGTTTGTTAAACAAAGCTCAGTCATTTTGGTCAATCAGCCATGTATACATGCTTTTATTTTACTTACCAAAACCGCAGAGGTCCTTACAGAATACGGAGAAGTACATCCAAAAGTACAACAAAGCGTATTTGTGGGGAAGGTGTACCAAATTGAAATAACCCATCGCAGTGATGAAGCTGTTGAAAGTAATGCAGCAGGGAGGGGGCTTCCCCTGGAGACAGCGCGAGAGTCGCCCTTCTCCTTGACGACGGCCTGCCAGTCAATCAAAACAATAATTCTAAAGAATGGCAACTGCCAATCAACCCAAATAGACATGCTCATTGGTCATTTCAACTATTTTAATAACTCTCTTAAATACAGGGTCAGCCTGAAAAAAATATCTGGGCTGTTTGGAAGGGAGGGGAAAGTACCGTAGGAACGAAACAGAGCTGACTTGGCAAGAATTGCAAAGGAGCTATATGGCTTCAAGCCCACCATTGAGAATAATGGGAAAAGGCGCTCTACTTCCTTCTTCCGCCCAAAAATCGTCCCATGTCCCGCCCCCAGCCGTTGCTTCACAATACATCGAACGTACAGTGTCCAGTTATAGTATACAAGTCAGTGTAGCAGCCACAAGCAATATCTAGTCCGACGTTTGCAAAGCAATGCTCAGCAGAGCACGCAGCGCAGGGAGAGGTCCTTGCGCTCGACACAGCCGCTTATAAAAGGGTTGTGTTGAGTTTTGGCTCACCGATTCCTTTCTATGACAAAAGCTGTACTTACACGTTAAATTTTTCCACAATGAATATGACGCAGGGGAATAACAGTCAAATGCACCACCTCTGAGTTACAACAGCATGTTGTTTATACAGATCCCACCTACTGTTTTCAGGATGACATACGTTGTCGGTTCCCTTCTGCTACAATGCACTTTCAGCAACATTTCTGTGCAATTCTGCAAGTAAAGAGATCGATATTTGCTTTGAAGTGGCATGACTCTTCTGGAATTCCCCCTCCCCACCGCTAGCTGCTAATGAACGGCATCGTTGGCAACAGGCTGGCATTAGGCTGTTCAGTCATTTAAAAAAAAAAAAAATCCCATACCTTAATAGTAGCCCATACGAAATACTACATTTTTGAATATTCACTTTACATTAGTGTACTTGTATTTTAAAAGACAGGTCTACACAACAATGAGAATTAGCTATTAACATGCTAGCTAGCTTTATTTTAGCGCGAAAAATATATCTGGCCAAACTCACAAAACTGAAGTACACATAGTATAATTTTACCATGAATTAGTGTTTTTTGTGAGGTGATTATTGTCAGTATTTAAAAAGTACGTTACCAAGATGTCTTGAAAACTCACCTTAAGTTATTGGGTAACAAAGCTCAACAATGGCGTCCGTCTCTGGTCGAAATTCAAGTTCAACTGAAACATCCGGGCATTTAGGGGCGTGGTAAATGTTAACTCTTCTCAGAGTAAATGGGCTACAACTCTGATGTTCTACTCTGACTCTAGGAGCAGTTGCACACTAACCAGAGTTAAACTAACTCGTTAAGTGTTATTGTAACACTGTATATTCCAACACTGCATATGTAACACTACCAATTTTACGGTGCACTAGGGGAATATTTCTAGCCTACTAAACTAGCCCCACCCACCAGCGGGCAAAATTATTTTTGCCTGCAAGTGGGTCTCGCCTCAGAAAATGCCCCAATGCCCTGAAACTGGCAGACCAATCACAACGAAGGAGATTTGTTTTGAGTCTTTGGATACAAACAGGACAGAGTTAATTGTCGACAATGCGTTGGCCAATAGGCACAGATACGTTTGAAAAACAAGTTTGAAAAACAATGTGTTGTTCTCATCAACAGTCTTCCGATGTGTCTATAGAGCTCGAAAGTGACGTCACTTCCCCCAATCTCATGGGACCTCAACAGCGTTTTTAGCCGAAAATCATAGCATGTAATCCAATGGCGGTATTAAAATGATATTTCGATCCCCTTCGAGTTGTGCCACGAGCTCCATATATGTTGTTTCTGATATTTTTGCTTAATTTTTCGTACGAACCCCCAAACTTTTTAGAAAGCTGTGTTTCTTCACATTTTTCATGCCGACGGCCTCGGAACAAAACATTGATACTTCTGCATGCATAATCTTTATCTAGCCTCTTAAACAGCATATTTGTAGCCCAGCGCATATCATGACTGAGATCAGAAGATATTTACTCGCTACCATGTTGTTAGATGGTCAGCTTAGGTCCCGTGAAACGCGGAACTAAGGGGCGGGACTTTCGAGCTCAATGATCAGGGCCAGACAAAATATTCACATTTAATCTCACATTTAGTCTGGTTTGCTAGGCTAGAATATTTCAAAATTTGTCACTGACACACATACTTACACGGTAACAAGTACTGACCTTAACAATCAATTGTCAATACTGGGGTAAGGTGCAGTCCTAAAGTCTGATGCAGAACTGAATCGAATATAGTGTTGACCTTGATATTTGCGACATTGCTACAAAATCTGTGAATTTGAAAGGGCAGGCATTGCATTTAAGTCTTTATGTCCTACTTAAATGTGAGTAGTGCATACGTACCATTAAAGGCCTGCTGCAGGTGGCTGGAAAGTGCCTCTACAAGCCGGGCCTGGTGCCTATTGCAGGAGCAGTAATAGAGGAAGGACCTCCCTTGTCCAGTAGTTTGAGCTGCTCTCCTCTGTATGATCACAAGCCTTTTGTGCTGGTTAGAAGGAGAAATGTATGAAAAACTGAAAAAGCAAAAGTATTTTACCCTGGTCTCCCAGGTGAAAAAGTGGTTCAATTTAGTACAATAAAAGCACGACTGAAGTGTACTTAGCATGTTAAAAGCGCACTCACCCTTTTTGTGCTCAGAAAAAGTATGTTTCCACTATGCTTCTTTACAGTGTCCTTAAAATTAGCTGTAATTAAGTTGCTCTCAAAGAAAGTACACTCAACCAACCATACTTAAAGTGGACTTGGGAGATGTTTGGCTCAAGTATATTTAGAAGAATATACTAGTAGTGTTCTAATAGTGAACTTAGTAAAAGTGTATTTTTTAATAACATATTGCAATTGCACTTTTTTTAAGTGCACTATGATTATACTTCACCCAAATGACCCCGAAGTGTGATTTTCTATAGTCCGCTTTAAAGTACAGTGCCTTCAAAAAGTCTACACACCCCTCCTCAAATGTCAGGTTTTTGTGATGTAAAAAATTACAGAAAGACAAATTAATTCATAGATTTTTCCACCTTTAACCTAAACTATTAACCTGTACGATGCACTTGAAAACCTGAAAGCTTTAAAGGGAAACAATAGAAAATAAAAAACCTCAGTTAATATGGTTGCATAAATATACACACCCTTAAATTAATACTTAGTTGCAGTACCTTTGGGCTTGTCTGGGCTATTCCAAAACCTCAATCTTATTCTAGTGAAGCCATGCTTTTGTAGATTTAGGCGTGTGCTTGGAGAAATTGTCGTTCTGAAAGATTAACTCCTCTGCATCTTCACCTTTCTACCAGGGGGGCGAAGGTTTTGTGCCACTACCACGGCCCCTGTGAAAAATTTCACAATTCCCTCCTCCCTAATGAAGGCCCCAGTTACAGCTGAAGAAAAACAGCACACAAGAACAATGCTGCCACCCCCATACTTCATGTTAGGTATGGTGCTATTCCGGTGATGTTTTGCGCCAAACATACTCTTGAATTATGACCAAAAAGTTCAATCATGGTGAGGTAAATTTCTCAAAAATTATTTCTGTAATCTCCCAAATGCATGTGGGAAGATGTGTTATGGTCAGGTGAAACTGAGGTTGAACATTTTGGACATAATTCCAAAAGGTATTTTTGGCACAAAACATCACCGCAATAGCACCATACCTAACATGAAGTATGGTGGTGGCAGCATTGTTCTTTTGTGCTGTTTTTCTTCAGCTGTAACTGGGGCCTTCATTAGGGAGGAGGGAATTATGAACATTTCCACAGGGGCCGTGGTAGTGGCACAAAATCTGGCCCCCTGGTAGTGGCCCCCTGGTAGAAAGGTGAAGATGCAGAGGAACTAATCTTTCAGAACGACAATTTCTCCAAGCACACGCCTAAATCTACTAAAGAATGGCTTCACTAGAATAATATTGAGGTTTTGGAATGGCCCAGACAAGCCAAAGGTGCTGCAACTAAGTATTAATTTAAGGGTGTGTATATTTATGCAACCATGTTAATTGAAGTTTTGTATTTTCTATTGTTTCCATTTAAAGCTTTATGCTTGTTTCTCAATTGCATCGTACAGGTTAATAGTTTAGATTGAAGGTGGAAAAAGCTGGGAATTTATTCGTCTTTCTGTCATTTTTTTACATCACAAAAACCTGACATTTGAAGAGGGGTGTGTAGACTTTTTGAAGGCACTGTAAATCACTTTAACATACTGGAAGTATACTTTTTCTAAGTGCACCATGATTGTACTTCAACCAAATATATTCAAAGTGTGCTTACACAAAGTGCATTTACCCATCATGCACCATCATGCACTTTTTTTGTAAAACTTGCTTGTTTACCACCACACATGCTTGACACCATCTAAAGCAAATTTGTTTATCTTGGTCTCAAGAGAGATGAACAGACCAAGGATATGGATCACTGGAACCATGTTGTGTGATCTGAAGAGACCAAGATAAACAAATATACTTTAGATGGTGTCAAGCATGTGTGGTGGTAAACAACATAAAGTGAGTTTTACCAAAAAAGTGTATCCTATCAAAAGCCAAGCATGGTAGTGGGACTGACATGGTTTGGGGATGCATGGATGCTGTCAACATTGGTAATCTGAAATACACCTAAAAGAAACATGCATATCAACATGCACTGTGACTACTGAAGCAGATCATGATATTCTCCATAGGATTGCATTCAAATCTCACACCAATCTATTTAAGCCAGATGCAGACTCAAAATGTAAAAGCTCAACGCAAAGAAAGGCAGAAACGCACACTGATGACCTCCCCTTTCATTTTGTTTCCTTTCGAGACAATTCGAGCCAACACAGCCCCTTCTCTACGGGATTTTCTGGGGTGTACTCACTTTTGTGAGTACATGTTCAAACATTAATGGCTGTATTTAGTTTTTTTCTGAGTGAACAAGAAATTTAAGCGGTTAAATATGTTGTTAAAAGGTCACTAATCATTGTGTCAAAGTGAAATTTCTGTAATGATTTCCTATGAAAATATATACTCACAAATCTGCAAAAACTGTGAGGGGTGTACTCACTTTCGTGATATACTGTATTAGGTTGACGTTTTGTGTAATAGCGATTTTTTTCATGTGCGTTTCATGGAGAAAAGGGTCATCACATTAGGACAATGTTAAATGGTACAATGGAATAATTATTACCACTTCAAAAAACCGTCAATTGCTGCGAAAATACTTAAACTTGTTTGCTGTTGTGGGTGCCGCGGTTTTTGAATTCGCAATACTTCAGGTCGAAGCCCTCCCTCGTGGAGTCTGGTGTCGGAAAATCTCCGCGCGAAGCAGTGGAAAGCCCTTCGCAGCACCCCTACCCATCTGTCTGAACAGCCTGATCTCCAAAAATTCCGTGCTCCTGGACACGGATGTTAAGGACACGAAATCCGTGTCCAGGAGCACGGATTTTGCCAAAATTCCATGCTCCTGGACACAGAATTGTTTTCCGTGCTCCTGGACACGGAATTGTTTTCCGTGATGGACACACGGAAGTGCTTTCTATAGGCTATTACCACAGCACTGTGTAACTCTATCATTAGAAAATACATACCAAATGCTAATCCTAAACAAAATAATGCTATAGCAATTTAATTTTTTCCCTGACCAAAACATTCCCTAACCTTAACCTGTCATTAAAGACATATTTTTGAGAAATACCTTTTCCAGTTGGTTGCTAGGCTATCAAATTCATATAATGAATGAAAGAAAACTAGCTCTGCCCAGACCAAAACAATCCCTAACCTTAACCTGTCAGTAGGAAATGTTTTTTTTTTAGAAAAAATATTTGAAATAAGAAAAATCCTGAGAAATAGCCTATAGAGAGAGCACTTCTCTGTGTCTATCACGGAAAACAATTCCGTGTCCAGGAGCACGGAAAACAATTCCGTGTCAAGGAGCACGGAATTTTGGCAAAATCTGTGCTCCTGGACACGGATTTTGTGCCCCTACCATCCGTGTCCAGGAGCACAGAATTTTTGGAGATCATGTTGGTCTGAACGTGAATCGTGATGCCACTACACCTACACGTGGACGTGCAAAACGGAGGCAAAGGGAAATGGCGTAGGGCTAAGGGGTGTAATGGGATTCAACGTAAGTGTACTCAGACCTGTGACTCAGCATTTTCTGTGTATATGTGAATGCTTCAAAGTGTACCCAGACCCAGTTCACTTACGAGTTCTGACAAGTTACACTTGTGACTTGCCGGGTGTGATCAAAAACAAGATTGACACGTCATAAAAGCCTATGGGACCAGAAAGATCAGCCGGTTCGAGTCTTTTTGGTCTACTTAAAGAGGACTGAGTTCGGTTAACTTAAAGGGGACTAGGTGTGAAAATGCCCGAAGTTAGGGAAGCCTATATTCAGCAACAATCTGAACCGTTTTAATTATGCTGACGTTGAGCCTATGCCTATTGACCATGTCGAGTAGATTTGATGTAGGTCAAGAAAAGCTTCAGAATGGTTAAGAAGTGATTTATATGACTGAAAATGTATTGGGTCGGCTTGAGTATTTCACAATTTACAGAAAATGGTGAAAAAAGAATATCAAGTATGTGGCAACTGTGTGGACAAAAATGCCTTGTTCATTTCAGAGGTCAGATGAGAATGGGAAAACTTTGGGCTGACTGTTTAAGCTGAGACAAAGACAGCTGTATCAACTCGTTAAAACCGAGGTAAGACCATCTTAAGACCCTCTCTGAACGAACAGCATGTTGAACCAAGATGAGCTAAAGCAGCAGACCACACCCGGTGTCACTCCTATCAGCTAAGAATAGGAAATTTGCACAAGCACCCCAAAATTGGACAGTAAGCTGCAACACTCAGGTGGTATGGTCAGAATTTCACAACAGCATGGAAACATGGAAACATGGCTCCACCCTGCCTTATATCAATGGTCCGGGCTGGTGGTGTAATGGTGTAGGGATATTTTCTTGCGACACATGCAGCTAAGTAGGGACATAAATAAAATCGAAATGTATCGGAAGCATCGGCTGGCGATTTAATCGAATCGCATCGTATAAACAAATAACAAGATAAATAAACAAATATACTTTAGATGGTGTCAAGCATGTGTGGTGGAAAACAAGTGAGTTTTACAAAAAAAGTTTATCCTCTCAATATTCAAGTATGGTAGTGAGACTGACATGGTTTGGGGATGCATGAATGCTGTCAACATTGGTCATCTGAATTACACTTTAAAGAAACATGCATGTCAACATGCACTGTGACTACTGAAGCAGATCATGATACTCTCCATAGGATTGCATTCAAATCTCATACCTTTAAATCACCTTTAAATCACCTTTAAACCAAATCTCACACATTTAAATCACCTTTAAACCAAATCTCACACATTTAAGTCAGTTGCTGACTCAAAATTTAAAAGTTCAATGCAAAGAAAGGTTGAAACGCACACTGATGACCTCCCTTTTCACCCCTTTTCATTTCGTTTCATTTTGAGACGATTCGAGCAAACACAGCCCCTTCTCTACCGGATTTTAATCTGGGGTGTACTCACTTTTGTGGGTACATGTTCAAACATTAATGGCTGTATTTTGTTTTTTTTCTGAGTGAACAAGAAATGTAAGTGGTTAAATATGTTGTTAAAATGTCACTAATCATTGTGTCAAAGTGAAATTTCTGTAATGCTTTCCTATGAAAAGATATACTCACAAATCTGCAAAAACTGTGAGGGGTGTACTCACTTTCGTGATATACTGTAGAGATATACTGACATACTGTATATCTGATTTGTATCCGATTGAAATCCACATTTGGAAAGGGCCTGGATCGAATCTGAGGAGATCGGAATTTATGCGCTCTGTGGCTGTTTACATATGGGTCGCATATATCGGATATGTGTCACATAGAGATGCACCAGATAGGCCTACTGATTTTTAGGATCCTGCCGGATACCGGATCCACTGCTTAAGATCCTGCCGGATCCGGAACCGGATACCGGATCCTACGAAAGGGTTGAAACACATAGCCAACTCGCACACGTGGGCCCTTTTTATTACGTTGGCGCAAACTATTTTTAAGACTCAACGGCCGCTTCCAATGGGCTTTCACTCCATGCAGCGATTGGGGTTGTGAAAGACGGACTGAAAAGCCTAGGCTACGTAAAAAGTAGAGATGCCCCAGATCCTGATTTTTAGGTAACTGCCGGATACCGGATCCACGGCTTAAGATCCTGCCGGATCCGGATAGTCTGAAAAACCCTATTATCCTGCCGGATCCGGAACCGGATCTTGGATCCTGTACATCTCTAGTGTCACATTGGAGGTATTAAAAAAGGTTAGCAGGTAGGACAGCACGCATTTACAAGCAGCACCCCCGTTTAACAACCATTACCCTGAGGAGTAAGCTGCACACCACAGAGTAGACCAAGAGACAAGAGATTATCATTTATTTATTTCAGTTCTTAGTCCAATACCCATCGTCCTTCCCAGGCAGGAGAAAGTCCCTTAGTCCATGTTCCCGCCCCAGCAGTTCACAAGTCCGTTCGATTGCCCCAGTGGCCCGTGCTAGTGCAGTTATAGGAGAAAAAGAGCATTACCGTGATGGAGCTGACAAAAGCGTGAAACTTTGCATGATGCTTCCAATGATTTAAGCTTAGGAGCCCAACTGAAATATTAAATTTGCATATCAATCAAGTGAATAATCCATATAGCCTACAGTGTCAGTGACAGCTTGGATAATGTACCTCAATAATGCCATTACAAAGTAAAATGTATGCTAATTTGTGTTCAGATATATTGACTATATCTGTCAAGTCTGGAGTGTAATATAGACTGATAGGGGTTTCTATGATTCAAAAATTATCAATGATCCATATGCAATACACCATACATACAGTACAGTCCTTTTGACAAGTACTGCCTGTTTTCTGTTCTGCTTTCTACTTTTTCTACTTGGGCTTTGACCTAGACATAGACTACAGGTTATGTGTGTATTCTTAGGCCTATGTGTGGGTGTGGTCTTTTGGGTGTGGTGGTCTTCAACAACTTAAAACAAGAGCATATGAAGATGTCATAGGTTTTGGAGGCAAACATCTGTGAAAGTAGCCTATAAGTAATCAGATGTTTAGAAATCAATCTTCTGAAAGCCATTGGATAACTTACCAGGTGATACAAATATGAGGAAAGAAGAAATTCACCACTTTTATGCACCATGCAAGAAGGCAGAGGAATAAGAGATAGATAGAGATTGTAGAGTCATAAGGTCAACGTAGGTTGGGACCAGGATTCTTAGAGGCGTGAGGTCCATAGTGGCTGGGTCTAGCACAAGTCATATGTAGCCGAGTGCCCCGCCTACGAAGTCGGCACAGTATTTCCGCAGCGCAGCGCACCTGCATTCAGCCAATTACCTTAATTACAGCGACTGCTTAAAAGCAGCTTGCTTTCCTATCGTGTATGGCCTGACTTTCACTACGTTTCCTTTTGACTGTGCCGTGGGTTGCCGGCAGGCATCTGTGGCTGGCTGGTGAGGTCCTTGCGTATGCGCTGCGGGCTATCGTGTTGACGACTGAGCAGCATTCGGGTTCAGGAGGGTGCGACATGGTGTGATGACCGAACGAAACTCAGTGGTGTAGTCTACGTAGAATGCGGGTATACGGAGTATACCCACTTCTAAATTTCAGGGATTTCAGTATACCCACTTAAAATTGATTTATCCATTGTTTTGAAATGCTCAAATATACAGTATACCCACTTCAAAAAATGCTCAAATATACAGTATACCAACTTCAAAAAAGTAGACTACACCACTGACGAAACTGATTTAGTTCTGGTATTCCGGAGGCAAGGGAAGACTTGTGCTGCTTCGTGCCGCTGCTGTTTTGCCACTTTTTGTTTATGATTAAGGTTACGACTTGTCCACATTCGGTTTGTTTTCTTTTGTTTCTGATGCGCACATCCCCCGATGAGTGATGCTCTGGTAGCTTCTGTTTCTAGTGTGTGGGGGCGCTTGGGAACAGATTTGGACTGTATAGCTTACCCTTGGGTATGTGTGCTGGTAGCGCTCATGAGTTATTGTATTTTCCTTTTGTTTTAAACCAACTGTAATGTGCCTTGTCCAACACTTATAGCTCTTTAACTGTCGCTGTTGTTGTCCTGTCGCAGGTCTGGTCCCGGTCCACTGGAGTGCGGGGTTTTCTGGGTTTTCCCTGTCAGCCCGACTGTCTTTAGTTCACTGCATGCTTAGTGGGCTTGTTTGTAGTGTTCACCCTTTAACCGTGCGCTTAGTGCACCCTCGTTTGCAGTGCGTGTGGATACGACTTGCCGTGTGTGTGTATGCGAGTGTGAGTATTTCCCACCACAGGTCTCGGGTGTTAACTTGGGTTCTCTTCTCTGGCGGTCGGACCACCCTGTTGATAGGCCTCAACATCACAGTAAGCCTAAGCTAAATTGCACACACATAGCCATTTTATTCAGTAGAGTAACCACACTTTTTATATTAACTGTTAATACTAAGAATAAATTGTAATAAAAATATATATTTTGCATTAATCAAATTGCCTTCCAGCCTCATCTTCCTCCTCCAGCATACTCTTTACTCCATTAATAAATATCCAACCATTTGAACTTGAGCATTGTGTCTCTGCTGCCTTTATTCATTGTACGAACCTGTGTGCTATTAAGTGTACATATTCTGTGTCAGGGGTGAAACCAACTAGAGTGGTCAGTTGGTGGTATTTACAATTTTCCCTTCGGGGTGGCGTGGTCGTGCTACAAGGTCAACCGGGGTCATAGTTACCCCGGTTACATTTGATAGACACACTGAATTTGGGCGCTCAGATGTGGCCCCTGGTGGCATCAGGGATGAGGAAAATCTCCCTTTTCACTTGACTCATAGTTTGAAGGGGGAAAAAGCTCAATAAGGTCTGAGAAACGTCTTTAGTAGCTTTTCATCAGTAGACCCTCAACGAGTTCACACTCTCACACACCACACATGGTATTTCACACTCTCAAATTTTCCAATTGGCGCACATGAATTCCTTCAGCCTATCCACAGATGCGTCAGCCATTGCCATTGGTAACAGCGCTGTGTTCAGACCAGTTACAACGTTATTCAGCCAATCAGAAAATACATTTTTATGTTGTTGGGCAGAGTTCCAGAGTTCCATCTATTAGCGGGCGCTAAGAGCAGAAAGTTATACCAGCGCCACGCGTCCGGTGGTTCAAAGCGAACTGGAGAATAGGCAGTGCAACGGGAGACACAGGAGCCTGGACCATCAGGTGATAACTTAACCCCTTAAGACACGGCATTATAAATAAGCTGTTACCAGAATGGCAATGACCAAGTCGTAATGTATTACTAAAGTTGCTGTGCACTGTCATAGTAGTGTAGTACTATAGTTAACTTTCACTGTCAGGTTACAGCATGCCACATGAGGTAGGCCTACGGCGAGCAATAAGGGGTTGGTGATAATATCAGTCTTTTATTAGTTAGGCAACTAGTTTTACTTCTTAGAACAATATATCTGCCCCCCCCCCCCCCCACCGCTCATGTCGTCATCAGATTTAAGAGAACCAAATGGTTAATTAGGCTATAAATAGAATAGAATATAGAATAGAATATACTTTATTTGTCATGCAAGCATGAAATTTGTCTTTCGTCTCACCATAAAAACAAACATGTACTTTCACTCCATTAAAACACTCTAAAAACATAAATACACATAAAAAACATTGCACATATCCCCTCCCTCCAGCCACCCCTCCCAGCACACACACCACATACAGTACAGGTCAGATACCAGATCCAGTCCCTTGTTGTTATTCCAGCCTAGCTTTTCCATTGCTTATTGACCATGGAGATTGCGTTGGGTATGAATGAGTGCTTGTATATGTTTTTCTTTGTAATGTGTGCTCTGTAGCGCCTCCCTGAGGGGAGCAGCTCAAATTCAGTGTTAAGGGGGTGGGTGTTGTCATCTAAAATGTTTATGGTTTTCCTATCAACTGCAGTCCAATACAGCTTGTCCAGTTGCTTTTGGGGTCGCCCTATAATTTTTCCCGCATTTTTCACCACTCTGGACAGCCTGTTCTTATTAGATAGGGTGAGGTGGCCATACCAAACAGAGATGTTATAGGTGATGACACTCTCTATTAAGCTAACATAGGTCCTTTCCAAAATGTTGCTGCTAACTCCAAAGCCTCTCAATTTTCTTATTAAAAACAACCTTTGGTTAGCTTTCTTACATATGGCATCAACATTGTCTGAGAAGCTCAATTTTGTGTCAATGTATGTGCCCAAATACTTAAAACAGTCAACAATTTCAATATTTTGTTTGGACAGTAAAAGGGGTGATGGGACACCACTATAGTTAAGAATTAGCTCCTTGGTTTTGCATACATTAAGTAAAAGTGAGCTTTTCTTGCACCATTGCTCTAACTTAAAAACATGATCCAAATAGTCAGATGTACTGTCATCTTTATAAAAGAGTCCCACTAAAGCCATATCATCTGCATATTTCACCAATTTAAAATCATCATGGCAGAGTGACATTTCATTTGTGTATACAGAGAACAGAACAGGGGACAAACAGCATCCTTGTGGGGCCCCCGTGTTAACCCTATCCAGACTGGGGGGGGGCTAAAAGTGCCCGCACCAACTTTGATGTCGTATAATTCCTTAACGACTTAAGCTATGACTACGAAACTTTGTGACTTTTCCTAACATTTAGTTGGCTACAGTTAGGTACCGAAAGATTAGGTCTATAATTTTTTCTGTTGCCATGGCAACAGTTTTCTGACAGGGATGTCTGACCAAAAATCACTTAACCATATCTATGACGCCATATATTTTCATATTTTTTTGTTATTTCCATTAGCATCAGACAACTTTGTGAGCATTTAAGTGGTTTGAAGCATAAAAACATTAAAATTGAAGTGCATTACCTAAATTTTTTGGAAAATCCATTATGGCGAGATTTTGGACATAATAACATAATGATGTCATAATGACGTCATAATAATAGATAATTACACAAAAATTATGTCATTCATAGATGTCCATATGTAGATCATCTCCCCCAAGTTTCGTAGTCATACTGTATTCCGTTCATGAGTTATGAGGGGGGGGGGTCAAAAGAGCCCCCCCCCAGGCCCAGGAATGCCAAAAAAGCCCAGTCTTTCATTTTGCATTGGGCTTGTTCGAGATGTTCTCTGGCAAAAACACAAGCCCGATGCAAGCGGTCACGAAATTCAGATACATGCGAAAGGACAGATTTAGACGGGTCATCACTAAAGCATTGGTCTTTGATAACAGCTAACGGACCTCGCGGGTTGTGAGCGAACACGAGATCAGCCGGGCTGAATCCCAAAGACTCTTGAACAACTTCTCTGCATGCAAATAATAACCAGAGTACGGCTTCAGCCCAATCCTTTCCGGTCTCTAGGCAATACTTGCGAAGCATGCCTTTTAGAGTCTGGTGGAAACGCTCAAGCGCACCCTGGCTCTCGGGGTGAAATGCACTGGAAACCTTGTGCTGGATGCGCAGTTGTTTTAACACACGGGCAAATAAACGTGAAGTAAAATTAGACCCGCGTTCGGTTTGGACGACTTTTGGCAAGCCGAACAGTGAGAAAAACTTAAGTAGCTCTTTAAGCACAACGTTGGTGGTAATGGTGCGTAAAGGAATAGCCACGGGGAAGCGGGTTGCGGCACACATCATTGTCAGTAAATACTGGTATCCACCCTTCGCACGGACGAGGGGTCCAACAATATCAGCGATGACGGTGTCAAACGGCTGTCCGATGACAGGGATTGGAAACAGCGGCGCAGGCGGAATGACTTGGTTGGGCTTGCCAGCTAACTGACAAACACAACATGTCTTGCAGAACCGTTTGACATCACGCCTAACAGTTGGCCAGTAAAAATGTTGAGTGATGCGACGTAGCGTTTTTGCTATACCCAAATGTCCAGCTAAACCGTCATGAGCTACACTTAAGATTTTATCTCGGTAACCAGTAGGCAGCACAATTTGCAGGCAATCATTCCAGTGACTAGGAGCCTTTGAAGGTCTCCATTTTCTCATTAACAGCCCGTCTCGGAAAAATAGACACTGCAGTTCTTTATCAAGATCAGCATCCGACATTGCCAACTGCAACAGCGAAGTAAGCGTAGGGTCGGCCTTTTGAGCAGAAATCAATTGTTCACGAGACAAATGCAGAGAATCATCTTCGACTTTCTTAACAGTACGCAAAGGCGCAGTGTGAGTGGTAGAGGCGGAAGTAATACTACCTGTATCGTCAAGGTTCACAAGAAAAGAGTCAGATAAATCAAAATCATCGGAGGGCAATGAGCACGTAGGCTCTTGGACAGCAGAGCGCTTGGCCATTGCGCGCGTTACAGCGCAGGCAGGGAACACATCTGGGTGTTTCTGTACACACTCGTGATTAGTAGAGGAGTCGGGGGCACACACTTGAGGTAGCACATGTTAGCACATAGTGTTATTTTTGGCCCAAACATTACCGAATGCGATGTCATTGCCGAGAATAAAGGTTACCCCCGGTATTGGCAGTGAAGAGCGAACCCCAACATTTACGCTACCAGTAAACAGTTCAGATTGGAGCTCAATTCGGTGAAGTGGGACTGTCACTGACCCCATTTCAAACCCACGAACTAGAACACTAGTCCCAGTTTTAGTGTCTTCCGACAACGGCAAAACCCCACCCAAGAGAAACGATAACGCAGCCCCAGTATCGCGCAGGACACGCACTGGCACTCGGTCCTTACTACCAGGCAGCGAAACAAGACCGTCACTCAGAAAGGGTTCGTACCCAGATTTAATCTCAGTTTCGAGCGAGAGCGCAGAGGAGGAAGGAGATGTTTTAATTAATCCCACACCCAAAGGCTTGGTGTTAGATTTGGAATGTTTTTTCTTTAACACCGGACAATCAGCAACCAAGTGGTCAGGCCTCTTACAGTAATGACAGGTAGACTGGTCACTAGACACAGGCTTAAAGGCTGATGCATAGTCACGCGGTGCCGATTGCGGGGTAAAGCATAGACGTACTGTCAGCGGGGGGTATTGCCTCATAGTCGACCTACATGCGAATGCGTGCGAAAGGGCGTGGTGTTTTTTTTCCCGCCGAAAATTCAAGAGTGGGGCAAGGGGGGAGGGAGGAGGAGATTTTAATGACGTGAATTCACCTCCGTGACAACAGGGGGCGAACTAACTCATTCAGTTGAGCCCAGTCCCTAGAATGAATCACAAAGCTAATCAGCTGGCTATGTAAAACGTAATATTCCACTAGTAGCCTACTTCTAAAAGTTGGGGCATAATTAGATGGTACAACATCAGTTTATTTTTGGTCAAGTACTACATGAGATTAAATGCAAGACAAACGCCATTTTAAAAGACAATAGACAGCATGAATGGCCATTCACACCTGGGTCCTAGTAGTAGCTAGCCAGCTAAATCAGTCATTACAAACTCAAAGCTAGTTGACTAGCCACCTGAAACGTAATTCTACCACTAACAAAGAGGCTTCTTGCTATTAATTTAAAAAGTTGTGGCGTAATTAGACATGAATGATAGCATACAAGATTCTCTCTTTATTCATGTTTTACAGTTCAGGTGGTTAAAATGCCAAACAAAAGCCGTTTTAAATACAATACATCTAATGGCCATATTAACAGCTAGCTTAGCAACTGTCAGCCAAACCCATTCAAACTCTACAGGACATTAGCGAAACCTGTTTTAGAAGCTAGCTAGCCACACTACTTGTACTATATACTGTATCAACAAAGAGGCTTCTTGCTATTAATTTAAAAAGTTGTGGCGTAATTAGACATGGATGATAGCATACAAGAGTCTCTCTTTATTCATGTTTTACAGTTGAGGTGGTTAAATGAAACAAAAGCCATTTTTAAATACAATAGATAGCCTATCTAATTAACAGCTAGCTTAGCAACTGTCAGCCAAACCCATTCAAACTCTACAGGACATTAGCGAACCCTTTTTTAATGAGCTAGCTGCCACACTACAAAAGAACAAAGAGGCTTCTTTGCTACTACCACACTACAAACATATCATTTCCATGATGGCCTTTTATGGATATTTCTAATTGATTTTTTGGAAGTTGTACTACTGAAATAAAAAACAGTTTCTCTTCTCCCCGTCAAGTAAACTCCAGTGATTTCCTGCCAAGTCATCTGCATCGTGTTTTTCGTTTTCCTTCAAACCTCCGCGGTAGGGTAGAAGAATAGAACACAACTGACCTATCAGGGCTGAGTTCCCCCCGGACTGCCGTAAGCGCATTGACCAATCACCGTCTTCAAGCATAGCTCAGCTCACGGACATTTCAGCCTGGGAGAAACATGCGTGTACTGCAGCCAGGGGTCGTTTTGTCGCTGCACAGGGGGGCGCTGTGGCTCATTCTCTGTGCAGAACCCCCGCGAACGCGCGACTCTAAACCCCCCTTAAGGGGGATTCAGAGTCGCGCGTTCACGGAGGTTCTGCACAGAGAAGCAGCCACCGCGCCCCCCTGTGCAGCGACAAAATGACCCCTGGCTGCAGTACACGCATGTTTCTCCCAGGCTGAAATGTCCGTGAGCTGAGCTATGCTTGAAGACGGTGATTGGTCAATGCGCTTACGGCAGTCCGGGGGGAACTCAGCCCTGATAGGTCAGTTGTGTGGAGGTTTGAAGGAAAACGAAAAACACGATGCAGTTGACTTGGCAGGAAATCAGTGGAGTTTACTTGACAGGGAGAAGAGAAACTGTTTTTTATTTCAGTAGTACAACTTCCAAAAAATCAATTAGAAATATCCATAAAAGGCCATCATGGAAATGATATGTTTGTAGTCTGGTAGTAGCAAAGAAGCATCTTTGTTCTTTTGTAGTGTGGCAGCTAGCTCATTAAAACAGGGTTCGCTAATGTCCTGTAGAGTTTGAATGGGTTTGGCTGACAGTTGCTAAGCTAGCTGTTAATTAGATAGGCTATCTATTGTATTTAAAAATGGCTTTTGTTTCATTTAACCACCTCAACTGTAAAACATGAATAAAGAGAGTATCTTGTATGCTATCATCCATATCTAATTACGCCACAACTTTTTAAATTAATAGCAAGAAGCCTCTTTGTTGATTTGTAGTGTGGCTAGCTAGCTTCTAAAACAGGGTTCGCTAATGTCCTGTAGAGTTTGAATGGGTTTGGCTGACAGTTGCTAAGCTAGCTGTTAATATGGCCATTAGATGTATTGTATTTAAAAACGGCTTTTGTTTGGCATTTTAACCACCTGAACTGTAAAACATGAATAAAGAGAGAATCTTGTATGCTATCATTCATGTCTAATTACGCCACAACTTTTTAAATTAATAGCAAGAAGCCTCTTTGTTAGTGGTAGAATTACGTTTCAGGTGGCTAGTCAACTAGCTTTGAGTTTGTAATGACTGATTTATCTGGCTAGCTACTACTAGGCCCCAGGTGTGAATGGCCATTCATGCTGTCTATTGTCTTTTAAAATGGCGTTTGTCTTGCATTTAATCTCATGTAGTACTTGACCAAAAAGAAACTGATGTTGTACCATCTAATTATGCCCCAACTTTTAGAAGTAGGCTACTAGTGGAATATTACGTTTTACATAGCCAGCTGGTTAGCTTTGTGATTCATTCTAGGGACTGGGCTCAACTGAATGAGTTAGTTCGCCCCCTGTTGTCACGGAGGTGAATTGACGTCATTAAAATCTCAGCGGAAAAAAAACACCACGCCCTTTCCTGCATGCGCACGCAGGGCGACTATGAGGAATACACATCCCGCTGACAGTACGTCCATGCTGTACCCCAAGTCAGCACAGCATGACTATGTATCAGGCTTTAGACTGAACAAAACGGGCATTGTCCCTTACGGCCACACGGTGTGTCAACGCGTAATCGTCAGCTAATATCGCAGCTTGGTGCAGAGTCTTAACTTCGCGTTCGTGAAGGAAAGTGGTCACAGCAGGAGGAAGACAGTTTTTAAATTCTTCAACAAGCATCAGCTCGCGAAGCTGTGCGTGGGTCTTTGACTCACTGGCTGTGCACCATCTATCAAATAGTAACTCTTTTTCGCGTGCGAATTCAACATATGTTTGTTGGTCTGACTTTTTGGAACGTCTGAACTTAAGTCTGTACGCCTCCGGGACGAGTTGATAACCGTTCAAGATAGCCTTTTTAACCGCATCATAATCAGCACTGTGATCAAGTGAAACAAAGATCTGCTGCGCGTGTCCTGTCAAAACTGATTGGATTAACAGCGGCCAAACCTCCTTGGGCCAACGAAGGGTGCGCGCAATTTTTTCGAAGTGGGGAAAGAAATTATCCACATCCTTCTCTACAAACGGTGGCACAAGCTTAATGTGCTTAGTCACATCAAATGAAGCTGATGCCAGATCAATGCCACCGCTTGTAGCCTCGCGTTCTAGTGTATTTAAGCGAGCCTGCTGTTCCGAAATCTTTAGTTTAAGCTCCTCGCGTTGAAGGTCTAACTCTTTTTCCTTAATTGTGAGCTCTTTCAATTTAATGGCTTCAGCCAAATCTGCAGAAGGTAAAACGCCCTTCTCAATCAAAACGGGATGCAAAACCGATTTAACAGAGCTCTTAAGACGTTTCTCCGAAGCGCTTAGTTGGATGTCATAAATCTGAGCAACTTCGATAAGTTGATCCTTTGTGAGACTATGAAAAGCCTCCTCAGTGGCATTCTCAGCAAACGTTTCCGCTGCTGACGTCATGGTAAACTAAATGTACTCTCACCGGCTGCACAGTGAGAGACATACAAAACAAAAGTAGTCAAAAAAAATCCCCAAACGACTACAGCTCTCCCCCTCAAAAATGGTGCTCCACAACTAAACAACTTAACGGTGAGGCTGAAGTTAGACAAAAAGAGCACTAGCCCGACAAAAACAGCCAAAGTCTAACAAGTTAACCAACCCCACCGTAGCACTGGAAACATATCCCAGTGCAAATACACAAAAGCAATTGGTAAGGCACAAACCAGCGTGATGTGCGTGACACTGTAACCTCAACACTAATCTGAAACAAAAACTTACCTAATACTATACCTGACCACTAGTCTTCTGGTGGTTCCCCTAAAAGGCGTACTTTAACCGCCAAACTCGCGGGGTGAGTGATGCCACCCCCGAAGCGGGCCTACTAGAGGCTACCACCGAAAATAATAAATTAAAATAAAAAAGTGGTGGGCTCTGTGCCCACCCGGCGGCTTACTAACTACAGTGCCACACACACACAACTAGTTGGACGAAGTGCAACTTACCGTTTGCATACTACAAGGGTGCCTAAATCTCCCAACAAAAAGGATTTTTTTTAAAAAAAAATTTGGCAAAAGGGTTGAGAAATGGACGAGGCCCCAAATGTTACAAACTGTTAAAAATGTAACCATTTGGTGGACAAATTGAGGTCCAGGCACTCGTTGAGTCTAGGGGGTTTTATTTATAATTCAAAAGTAACATGATTGGGGGCTCGTCCGGGGGCTCGTCCTCGTCCTTTTTGTTTTTTCTGTTGATTGTTTCAGTGACGGTGACTAGGTACACGTACCTAGTCACCACCACTGTTTTTTGTTAATCGTTTTTTATATATATATATATTTTTTTTTTTTTTAATTTTTATTATTTTTTTTTACTCTTCGATATACCCGTAGATTTCCATGCCACGTGTAGTGTGGAGGTGATGACATTCTAATGCACCAGACATAAAACCTCATTGAAAGTGAATGGGATGCTATGTCTGGTGTTACAAACTGTTTAAAAATTGTAACCATTTGGTGGACAAAAGGAGGTCCAGGCACTCGTTGAGTCTAGGGGTTTTATTTATAATTCAAAAGTAACATGACAAATAACACAAAAGGGAGCCACAGATGCACCATGGAGCCCAGGGGAGAGAGAGCAAGCCAGGCTGCCACCCTGGCTTAAATGGGGAGAAGGGGATAGGCTCCATTGGCAGCACCTGTGGCAAAGGAAACAGAAAGAGCAGCAACATAAAAGTAAATGGGGACGGTGTCCCCCTAGTGGTGGGAGGCCGTAACAAACATAAATACAAACAGAAAATATGTAGGCCTACTTACATTGTCATCAACGCACACGTACACACAAAATATTAAACATTTCAGCAATATGCTCCGAGAGCTCGTGGCCGTGGCGGCAACTGGATTCTGATTAGGGTAGGACAGGCTGCATCCCTGTCAGACTTAAATTCTAACTTAAGTGTCTTCGCCTATTTTAAGAAAAAAAATGCAAGCATGTATTCTGTAGATTGCCAGATGAGTCAGACTAAAATAATAAAAAATAAAGGTATAAATAAATAAATAAATTTTAAAAATCAGTGCCCATTTACCCTGGCACCGCAGATCCATACCAGGATACAAGTCCTTCCCATGCTTGCTTGGGGTTGTTTGTGCAAAATTGTTCCTCCACTTTATTTTTAAAATCAACTTTTGCTTTTTGCAGCTTTCCTCTAAATTCACTCCATATTTCTTTCACTTTCTCTGCATCACCCCTTATGAAAGCTATCTTTTTCTCATTAAGGCATGTTTTTAAGTCTTTTGACAGCCAAGGTTTGTTATTAGGGAATGTGACGATTCTTTTGGTCTCAGTTGCAGTTTCCTCACAGAACTGTATGTATGATGTAATACAGTCTTTTAGCTCGTGGGGGGTTTCACATGAATCGAAGAATTCCTCCCAGCATGTGGTTTCAAAGCAACATTTTAATTTCTCTTGTGTTTCCCCGTTCCAAACTTTCACGAATTTTACTGTGGGTTTTACGCGTTTCACTAGCTGTCTGTACTTTGGCAATAAGTGTATAACGTTGTGGTCCGATTTTCCTATGGGTGGGCGGCACCTCGCCTTATAAGCGTGCTCTATGTTGCCATAACAGAGGTCGAGGATGTTTGATGCGCGCGTCGGACAGTCCACATACTGTTGCAGCGTTGGGAGGCATTTTGAGAGGGACAGCTTGTTAAAATCCCCCAGAATGAAAACCGGCTGGTCAGCTGAGCGAGAAAGTGCGGAGTTGTAGCAGTCCGATATGCGTTCTGCAGCCTCTTTGTTATTGGGGCCAGGCACGTAAACTAGGATGACAGTCAACTGCCCAAATTCTCTAGGCAGGTAAAAAGGTCGGAAGGAGACCATTAATATCTCGTAGTCCCGAGTGCAAATCTTTTCTAAAATAGTAAATTGCGTCGCCCATTTTTTATCAACTAAAATGCAAAGTCCTCCTCCCATTGATTTTTGTGACATGGCCTTATCTCTGTCAGATCTTATTATGTTATATCCATCGACGGTAAAATCACAGTCCCGCTTCAACCATGTTTCCGTAAAGCAAATGAGGTTACTACATCGAAAGTCTTCCTCGTACTTGATGCGAAGTGTTACCTCATCCAGCTTGTTGTTGATTGATCTCACATTCGAAAGAGTGATCACTGGCAAAGGGTGCCGACTTCCGCGTCTCCTCAATCGATTTCGAACGCCTCCTCTGGATCCGCGTTTCTTTATTGTTTTGGTAATCCTCAATTCTTGTAATCCATGGGGAAATATCAATCCAGCGCTCCGCTGCCTTGTAATCGTCCGACAGGAGAGAAGAAAATCCCTGGAATAGGTGATGCGTGCAGGTACAATTCCATGGTGAGTAGGCCCATTGTTGGCGGCGTTTGTCGCGGGCATAGATGTTAGGAAAAGTAACAAAGCGAGGGCGGAAAGGTACAAACCCCAACTCCGATGAAGTTGGGACGTTTGGTAAACAGTGAATAAAATCAAAATGCTATCATTTTCAAAACATTCAATCTATTCATTAGATGGAGAATAGTGAAAAGACAACATATTAAGTGTTAAAACCGAGAAAAAATATTGTTTTGGGGGACATATGTACTCATTTCTAATTTGATAAATCCAACACGTCTCAAAAGAGTTGGGACGGGGATCAGTGAAATTTAGTAAACATCCAAATAAGATAAAACAACAAAGAAGAACATTTCAAAATGAATTGTACTGACGGACAATATAGGTGTCCAGGTATAAGATCATCACAGAGAGGCTGAGTCACTCAGAATTAAAGATGCAAAGGGAATAATTACCATAGTTATTACATACATTTTTGAATTCCCTTTGATTTACCACGATTGAGTGTATATAAGACATATTTTTGTTAATAAAATCATTGTATAGGTTCATGACATCATGAAATATATATTGGCTGTAGTCTCACTCTAATTCCTGGAGTGCTAGAGCTATTGAAAATTTACCATATTAAGAATGCTTAATGCATGAAAATGATACAGGGGTGTAACATTCTCCTAAGCACCTGAGCTCACTTGAAATAGACCCAAAAGACATGGGAAACTGTCCTTTGCTTACAGAAGTCAGCAGAAGTTGTAGAAGTCCATTCTTTTTGACAATAATAGAGCATTGCACATCCTGTGCTACAGTAAAAATGGACCATCCAACTTGTGTTAGTGCTAGCTTCAAAAGTCAGCCTCCATGATGGCATGCGGGTGCAGTAGTGCATTGGTTAAGATGTTCTCACTCATCTGTAGAGTTAAATACAGTGCTGAATGGTATAATGGGTTTTAAACAGCATGAAAAGCCACTCATGCATTATATTTTGAAGGGAGATCTTCGATTACTGCTACATAGTAAGGTCAAATTGCATTCTCTACTATGTTTTAACAGTTTGGCTCCATCATAAGGACCAGCAGGTGATACAATGGTGGGTTTTTGGTCAAGACCTGTCACACTGTAAGCACTACAGAAAGGAAAACATTGCAAAACATGAAAAGGAATACACCCAACATTTAAGCTGGTGAAATCATGTCCAAGATAGGAATTAACACTGTTTTTTATATAAAATCATCTCATCGGTTAATGTATTTAACTGTTAAGTGTTGTCTTTTGTTTTGTTTTTAGTCTTCCTCGACATTTGCTGCCATTTATTGTCCCCGTCCCAACTCTTTAGAGACGTGTTGGATTTATCAAATTAGAAATGAGTACATATGTCCCCCAAAACAATATTTTTTCTCAGTTTTAACACTTAATATGTTGTCTTTTCACTATTCTCCATCTAATGAATAGATTGAATGTTTTGAAAATGATAGCATTTTGATTTTATTCACTGTTTACCAAACGTCCCAACTTCATCGGAGTTGGGGTTAGTACATCATTGCGATATATGATGTGTTTTTGAGAGAGTAAGATATAGCCTACGTGTTCACATACACTCAGACGCACTAAAACACAACAAAACGCACTTAAATACATAAAACGCAGAGGATGCACAGACAGGTGAGGCTATACCCTGCTAACAATTTTCCGTTCCGAGAATGTTCCCGGAACATGAGGCGTTGGTTGTTTTAACGGTTATTTTACGTTCTTTTTTGGGTCTGTTTTGGTTATAATTTGGTTAACAGGAAAGATTTTTTGTTTTGTTCCCAGAACGGTTTTTTGTATGGTTCCCATTCGTGTTCATACCATGTTCGTTCCCTTGCTGTTCCCATGAGGTTCCCGTAACCATTTTGGTTACATATTTGGTTCCCTAGACGTGCTCCTGCTGTTCCACCAATCTTGCTTATTATGTGTTGGTTTTCAAAAGGTTCCCCTACAACATTATACAGTAGTAACCTTAATGCATAGGCTATTTCCCATTACAAGCTGCAGACACATGACAACGTAATGGGAAATGCCCATAATGTTGTCATATTTCTGTAGTTTGTAGGCCTAGTTAATTATTGAAGTGTTGAATGCATCTAAAATGACAAGGCAAATGTTGAAGGATGATGATGTTTAATAGGAAAATATCAGGAATACAACATAGGTAAGAGGGTAACAGTGCAACATTAATGTTTTTTCATAATAAAATGCAAACAAGGCGAAAAAAAACACACAACAAAAGCAAACAATGTAAAATGCACAAAATAAGAATGAAGATGGCAAAAATGGATGTGAGTGCATATAATGTGTTTCCAGTCTTGAGGCTGAGGGAATGTCTAATTGACAAATATCAGGAATTCAACATGGGTGAGATCATTGCATTATATTACATTGCATTGCATTTGGCAGACGCTTTCTAACCACTTTCAAAAGAGGACAACATCACAAGCAAATACAAAGTGCACAGGATATATACAGAACAACAAGTGCAGTTGCAAAGAGGGGTTATTTTTTTTTCCTAAATTAAGAGTAAATAACGAGTACACTCACACACAAACACACACACACAAGCTAAGCTATACTGAACATCATGTCAACAGTCTGCCCTGGGGCAAGGCCAGCTCAAGCATTAGTATAGTAGATTCTCTCGAAAGAGGAAGGTCTTTAGTTGTTTCTTGAAGGCTGCAAGAGATGTGCTTAGTCTTGCTGCCTCTGGGAGACCGTTCCACCACTTGGGTACCACAACGGAGAACAATCTTGACTGGGAGTACCTAGAACGACTGGATGGCAGAGCCAGACGGCTTGTGCTGGATGAGCGCAATTCTCTTCCAGTAACATAAGGCGTTAGTAGGTCCTTCAGATAAGCTGGGGCCGTTCCTGTGATGGTTTTGTAGGCAAGGGTCAATGCCTTGTGCTTGATCCAGTGCAACATTATATTACTTCATCACATCACATCACATCATCATCACATTATTTTATCATTAAATGCAAGGCTCAAGGTAAAAAATAAAATAAAATAAATAAAAACTATAAATAAAATACAGAAAATAAAAATGGGTACAGGACAGGTGCAAATGTTGGTGTGTGTTTTCAGTTTTGAGGACCAGCTGACCTTAAAAGAATAAGAAACAAAAAGTTGAAACCAACTTACTAGTCTACCAATGTTTCATTTAATTAGCTTATTCAGTGATTGATAAAAGACACACTTAGGTTTAATTTACCATCTGTGTAGTCCAAATTTCAGAGTATGCCCAATGCTATTCTCAATATTCACTTCCTGCAGGACAGAGAAATTCTGTGTGTAGGTCTCTGCAAATGGATGTAAAGAAAGGTGGCACATTTAAATCTGAATCAAACTTGGCATAACACAGATTTACACTGATATTTTTTTACGGAGAATATACCTGCTAATCATACCTGTTATAACTTTGCAAAGGGTCAGGTTCTGGAATGCATGTAAAGAGGAACAGTAATTTCATTTGCCTATGAGAAACCGTCAGATTATTGACAGCTCAGAGCAGCCGATATGGAGAAATGACATGCATTCAACCGGCCAACACGGGCACGGCTTGTGCTTTTCATTGGGCTATTCGTTCGTTCGGTGTTATACATTATAAAAACTACGGGTTGAGTTGCTTAGCCTCTCGTGTAACGTTTAGGATAATCATTTGCATTTTTTTAACATGTCAGGGAAGAAACGGTGAACGAGGCAGGACTGGGAGGAGCATGGCCAAAGATGAGACTGGAGCGAGCATGGAGGTGGATGCATGCAGAGAGTGGCAGAAGAGAGGGCAAATAAAAAAGACTGGGTCAACCAACGAAGGTAGTACTGGAGAGGTGAATAAAAAGGGCCTTATGGGGCTGTGACCTTCATTAAAAAAATGTGATTGCATATTATTTTGAAATGCAAATACGCATAATAAAGAGCAGAATGTGGCCAATTTTATCAAGATTTTTGTTTAAACTATCTACAAGTAGCCTAGTTGATCTACATTCGAAAGGCCCATTTGGGCAAAACAGGCCCAAGTGCTATTAATGATTGTTATAGGCCAATAATGGATAAAAGAGAAATAAAATAAATGAATGATTGAAATGAACTATTGAATTAATGTAGGCTATTTGATCTAATCAAATCATTTTCAAGTTGCACTGTACTATTTTTTAGTCGTTCATTTCCAGATTTCATGCTGCCCAATCACAAGTATTTATGGGTGGTTGACGTGACGCCTTGTTTTTTCTTAACATTGGTTAAAAACGTACAAAACTGTTATTTTTCCTTTAAAAAACAAATGTCAATGAAAGACTATGGGGTACATTATGTGTCATATTAGTCTTAGATGACAGGAAACATTTTTGTTAAGATTTATGGGTCATTTCACGTGAAATCAGACACTTTGGAACCCGACCAACACAGATTTCAATCTTATACTTGCTGTGCCTGTTTAGTAGCAAGGTAGCACCACAGAACTGATTTTTTGTGAATCTGCCACCAATATTAAGAGAGAAACAGACTAGCCAAGGTTTACGTATGAGGGTAAGACACTATGCATTCAGCCTTGATTATATCAGTCAGTATAAGTTACAAAGATATGTCCGTGGTGTTATTTGAAAGCTCTTTTCTGGCTCTACAAATTAAACAAACAGCATGGAACTCAACAACCCTCAGAAAATGAATTATCATCAATTGATTTTTTTAAAATGGCCAGTTCCTTGTCTAAACATAGCCTGCAATGTCATGAACAACACCTGAAATGCTGGTGTTTGGTTCTTTATTCATTTCAGAGACAATGGGACTCAAAAATATGGCATCATACAAATCACCTAGTAATAATATGGTGATACCATAGTAATATCACATGACAGCATGTCTATCGGAATATGTGAAGGATGGAGATGGTCCATGAACCTTACAGGCTATGTTTAGACAAGAAACCGGCCATTTTAAAATATAAGGGTTTTTTATATTTAATATATTATTTTCAATTTTTCAATGTATCATAATTCACATTTTGAAGGTTGTTGTTGTAGTGTTATGGATAATATGAATAAAGAATCATGTACATGTAGCTGTAGTTGGAACCACGTAGCCCGTTTACTACATTCAGTCATAGATTAACCTAGACTGTCAATGGGCCTCGAAATTTTCGGATTTCTCAGCAGTCAGAATGGCTATTCAGAGGTGACAACTGTTGGAAAATAGGCTAGATTCTGAGGTCCTGAAATATAATGCATTGTCTTACAGCAAGTTGTTCAGGTATTCATTTGTGTTTGCAGGAAATTCTACAATATTTGGTTATGATTAAAAACATTAAAATAAATGTGTCTTGTTGGTGGGCACTCAAACCATTGAGTAGGCCCAATGACCCCATGTGACAATCATGAGATGCGGATATTGAGTAATTGCCCATTCTTTTTAGGAGAGCCTACAGAGGTCATCAAACATTGTTGTGAGACAAGCTGAAAGCTGTCATGTGATGTTTGATTAACTGATTGCTTATTTTCTGAATAAGTCTGAAGTCCATACCAAACTCCTTGAAGTATCATTCTTTCTACACAGGATACAGTGATGTCACTCAGAAGCGAAACTATTTGACTTAATCCTTTTAGGAGGCCAGGAGTAGGTGACAATGGGCAAACGACTAACATTGGATTTCAATCTTTTCAGAGCCAAGGACCCTCAAATATGTCAAAAGAATGTGCTGTTGTATGTGTATTGCTTGATTAAAGTTACAGAACTCAGGAAGTCCACAGATGAGGTCATGAAGACCTAGAGTGATGAAATCAAGGCCCACCTGGAAATGAAGACAGCAACTTACAATCGACACAGATTAGGCATATTCTGGGTTAACTAACAAATCACGTAATTGCTTACACATAACCACACCCATACACCCACAAACCATAAATACCAACAGATAGGGATATTCAAGCAGGTCCTAATTTTTGTTATCGGTCAGGGCGAGAGAAGGTTAGGATCTCCGGAACGTTCCGTAATGCTTTCACTGTCACTGTCATTTTTATGTAGTAGACTCTGCAGTTCTGGAAAGCTGTAGTGTTTACTGTGTATGGGCCATTGCTGGTATTCTGGATATTACCAGTGGTGGTCATTTTGTTATTTGGTAATTTTAGAAAATAAATAGATTAATTTGGCTTTTGGAGTTTTTGATTCCTTTGACTCGGATTTTGAACATGCAAGAAGTAGAGACCAAGACGGTAAACTTCAACACAATACGCCCCTTTCTGCTAGGCAAAACACAGTGTCCTGCCACAGGACAAAGAAAGTGACAGGGGGGTGTGCTATCAGAGCACATGGAGATTGACAGGTGGCTGTGGGCCATTAGAGGTTTTTCACACCTATCTCGTTAGTATTCAAATGAGACAGGCAGTGGCATGACATAGACTTTCTTTTTTGCATTTTGTATGAAAACAACAAAACATTTCTAAATGCCCTTTTTACTTTTATGCAGCCAACACATTTGTTTACAAGATTCAAACTTCAAAAGTCTTGGCTAGATTTATTTATTGTGTGTTTTCTTGCACTTTTTGAAGACCTCTGAAACCTGTTTTTTTGTACAGCTGTGTTTATACTCAATTTAAATAAAACATGTTTGTATGACATCCAATTTTCTTTCAGATTATTTCTTGTCAGGCTTTTCAGAATACAACCATATATTCCACTTTTGCATAGATGCTTACTGTTAGTTGAAAATACTTGAAAATGTCAGGGTGGTGCAATTAGCCTAAAAGCCTCTGAAAGGCCTTAGACCTCAGAGATTTTAAGGGGTATGCCACTATTTTGAGGCTTAATACAGTTAAAATCGTTGGCTGGGGCTTATAAAGGTGGTAAAGTGTCTTATTTTTCATGTTAAGCGTTGTCTTGCTTTAAGACAAGTTAAAAGAGGGAATATGTCGCTAAGCTAGTGAAAGTCAATGGATCCGTGTAGCATGTAGCATTAAGGTGGACACTAAGCAGAAGCAGACTCCACTCTATAATGGACAACTACAAGCACCCCCTGTACCCAGTCTTCGACAACCAGAGAAGCCTGTTCAGTTACAGATTTCGCGCCATCTCCTGAAGCACAGAGTAAGGAGATCCTTTGTCCCCAGGGCTATTCCACACCACACAGAAGGACATATAGAAATACTCACAGGTGACTGGACCGCATAAGCCAACCCCCACACCTGCACACTATCTGTATGCATCCTGTGCTTCTACCTGGACTCCTATCCAAATTAGGCGGATTCATACTTGGCGTTACTGGCGCTAACCTCCTTCATACCTCCCTCGCGACGATGGCGTGCGCTCAAAATGACGTCACACGCCCCTCCGCAAGCTGGCGCGGCGCGAGGTCGTGCACCCCACATTTTTTGTAACTTGCCGTGTGCCACTAGCGACCATGCAGGTAGGCAGACAAAGCAGGAGTTGCGAAGAGAGGCTACAGCTACTGCAGGCTACTTCAGAATGGACCCTGCATCATTTTGAGGATAATAAAATGTCCTAGAGAGTTATTTTATCTTTTCCCTTAAATGTTGTTCAGTGAAACAATTGTTTACTTTGTTCAGAAGCACGTTGTGTTTGGCGATCTATTTATAAATTCTGCAGCTAGAACAATGCTCTCACATGGTCTTGGAATGATCTGGCAATGTAGGCTACAACAAAAATCTATGTTTCATTGTGGTAAGTCATAAGTCAGACGTTCAGTAGCCCTACAGCAGCCGTGTTTGGCTTTCTATTTTTATACATCTGTAGAACTCACGCTGCGAGTTGCGAAAGATGCTGCCGTTTCTCTCATGAACAGCAGAGGGCACACTTCCGAAAATGCAAGCGAAAGCCTATAGATGGTGCTTTTGACTATGAATGGTCTGCCACATTTTAATGGTTCTCACGCCAAACGTGCCAGAGTGTGCACGTGAAGTATGCAGAGCCCTTAAGTCTGGGTGTGACCCCCCCCCCCCCCCCCCCCACCAATCAGGAAAAACTTTTCTGCACTTGCCACTTGGATTTTTGACTGTACTGCACTAAGGTATTTTCTAATACAGCCATACAGGACATTTACATTTTGCATGCTCAAACGCGTGTGTGTGTGTGTGTGTGTGTGTGTGTGTGTGTGTGTGTGTGTGTGTGTGTGTGTGTGTGTGTGTGTGTGTGTGTGTGTGTATGTGTGTATGTGTGTGTGTGTGTGTGTGTGTGTGTGTGTGTGTGTGTGCGTGCGTGCATGTGTGTGTGTATGAGTGACTGTGGAGGGGTGAAGCGACATGGTGTGAAACTTATGATCCCGATTCCCCATCACTTTTCAATGGATACTATGGATACTTGACTCTGGCTCTCTTACTTGGACAATGCACAGTGACTTATGACACTCCTGGACAATTTTTTGTACAGTTGATCTTGGGCTGCTCTGTGCCACTCAGCTAAGGCACATGTGATAAATCACCAGTACACTTTTTTGGACACTATCACTTTGTTTTTTGGCTGCTCTTTGCCACTTAGCTAAAGCACATATGATAAATCACTGTTACACTGATATACTTATCACCAACCACAGTTGTGACTCTCTGTGTGTGTGTGTGTGTGTGTGTGTGTGTGTGTGTGTGTGTGTGTGTGTGTGTGTGTGTGTGTGTGTGTGTGTGTGTGTGTGTGTGTGTGGGTGTGTGTGCGCGCGCGCGTGTGTGTGTGAGAGAGAGAGATCTGCCTGTGCCTGTGTGAATGGAAGAGAGAGAGAGAGAGAGAGAGAGAGAGAGAGAGAGAGAGAGAGAGAGAGAGAGAGAGAGAGAGAGAGAGAGAGAGAGAGAGAGAGATCTGCCTTGGGCTGAATGTATATAAGAGTGAGCTANATGGTTAATATAATGTCTGTCATTTCTTGTGTGTAATGTCTTTTTCTATTGATGTATATATGCACCGTAGTTTCCCCCTGGGATTAAAAAGAAATTATACTCTACTTTCAAGTGTGCATCTGGATGAGGGCCCATGAGCATTGCCCAGAGATCCCAAGTTCACTTGACCATGGGTTTCATATAAACACAGATGCTGGGAAGCTTGAACCACTACGGTCTGAGAGTGACGTAATCCTAAAAGCTCTCATTGATGTCTTGGCAGAGGAGGGCACAGATGAACATAACATGACAGTGATGAAATCCATACAAATGTGAATGAAGATGAGGAAGAGGAGGAGGATGATAATGAGGATTATTAAATGACAATTAAAAGTTACTCATAAATTGACCTAGATGAATGTTAAATTGAAGGTTTCTTCTAACAGGTGCATTAGAAGAGGGGTTAATTTCCTGTTATAAAAAATGCATCTCTCGTTGCATAAGGAAGCTACTTTAATAGCTTGAATGATGAAAGAAAATCATGAACTGTAGCCTATCACCACAATGTTTTAGAATATGGTATGATTGTGCTCCAAGAGGAGTTTTTTTTTTTTTTTTTTAAATCAGTTTGCCAAACCTTTTCCACACGCGAGACACGACATATGGATATTTTCACTGCGTGGTAAATGTGATTACGCAAACGATCGCTGAATATTTAGTGAGAGTAGGCACGAGTTTGACAGTCTTCGAAACGCATTTGGTACACGGAATGCTTTAGAACAACACCACTGGTGTTCCATTTAATGCTATACATTTGGCACACTGCCGTGGCTACTATATTGTTAATAGTATTCACGTCAGTGGTTTGGTGTATGGAATGTTTGTCTTCTCAATAACCTATGTCTGTGAGTCGTGCGACCGGTTCAAAGCACTCAAGCACACTTATAGTGGTGGAAATTAATGGCCTATTTAATATTAATGTTTAATGCTGAAGTGAGAGTTGGGGAGAGGCATGGAGTATCCTAAAGTTTGAAAGAACAGATGACTTGACTCATACCTGTCAGGGTCTCCTAGCGTGCTCCTTCACTTCCAACATGCAGAAGTTGTTGTCCCTCTCCTGCTGCTGCTACAACACTACATGCGTGAACGCATTATCTTGCCTCTGCTGCAAGTTTTTTTTTTTTTTGCCATCGAAACGTTAGTCCCTAACATGTTGTGCACTTGAATTAGAAAGAAAAAGCATCCCATCTGAACTGCTCCGGTGTCTTCTCTTCGTTCAAGTTTTTTTTTTATCCCTTTTCCGCAAGCTTTTCCACACCACCTTTTAGTTTTAGTCTCTCCATCGCTTGTGTCTCAAATTTGCGTGCGTAATGCAGGGTAGGGGTGGGGCCGCAATTAATAGTTAAGTCCGACTCAGATGCACCAATGGGACACCCCCTCCCTCTACCCCCTTTATGTGTGGGCTGATGTCATTGGAGGAGGGCCGAGGGCCGTCAGCACAAAATTGTGGGCCGCCGGTCACATTTTTTAAAAACATCTATAATAATTATTTTTAAAAACCGACATCACCGGCCCTCAAGGGGCGTCGGCCCACCGGAATTTTGCCCGGTTTGCCAGCTTACCAGTCCAGCCCTGGTTGCAAATGATCAATTTGTCAGGCGGACAGGCATTGTTTGGGCTTTTTGAAGATGATATTTGACAGAGGAAAAGCCCCAAGCCCTGAATCATTTTTCAGGTTGGTTCCCCTATGTGACAGGATGATCCATATAAATGTACAGGGTTCTAGGATCATTTTTGCAGTTGCAGTACCTTAATATTTACAGCTACCTAATTTCGCCTGCAGATTTTCCTTAGAAGTTGGTTTTTTTGGGCCCTGACACCAAACGGGGCCGAGTTGGGAGTTGTCCCTATCAACTCGTTATGGCCCAGGGTATAGGCTAACAGGAAATCATAGTGAAAAAAACATAGCAAAAAACATCCTGAGGGGTGTAGCTGGCTCCCGGCCTATGTACTTCACCACAAGACGAGGTATAGACAAAAATAAGTGAAATAGGCCTAAAACAAATTCAAAGTCAAACAATGACTTTATAGAGGTCAGTGACCACAGCCAATGGGAATGCTTGAATGCTTTGCCTTCTGCTTGTACGGACATAGGCCCAATTCGAAACGGGAGGTAGTGACTCGATGACTCTCCTCCTACATAAACATATCACTGATCAGATAGGTCAAGTTAGCTGATGAGGCAGCCGTTACGAACGGCACTAACGAGTGCGCCGCCTTGCACATTTGATGTTCCGGCGATTCTATGGCGGGAGTTACGTTCATCACGTTAGCGCTTAGCTTACGCATGCTATTTGAACGGTGAATGATCGTCAGACGGCGGAATCGTAAAATAGGCTATAAATAGATCTAGCGACAGCATATTTAGATACTACAATGTTGATTTATGCATTCGATTTTCAATATCTACATACATAAGTGTCAGAATAAAGAGTAGGCTATGATAAGGTAGTAGCTTGGGTAGTAGCCATGTTTGTTTTTCAGGTTTCCGGTTGAGAGGGAGGTGGCGCACAGCATGTTGGGTACCAAGGCAGCGAAGTCAGCATCTGATGTATCCTCGAAATATCCTCGTTACGCCCACAAATGCAGTCAACTGCCGAGAGAGGAAATAAAGCAATTTTTCGTTTCGATCCACACTTCATGACTCGATGTCCAGTTAGCTCACTGGAAGGACAGCTGCCTTCCCTGTTTCGAATCGGGCCCTAGTCCTACGTCCTCAATCGCTCGTATCGCTTGCTGCTGCACTCTGTCGCTTGAATCGCATCGCCGCTGGTGTATTTCTGCGGTAAGGCGATGATGCGTCCGCCCGCGTTTCTCGTCTCCAATTGGCCACAGCGGCTCCCCTATGTCTCCTTCTGATTGGCTTTCATGTAACAGCGCGCACGACTTACAGATGTTTACATGCCGTACCCGAAGATGGTTTTTATCACGTTTTGCAACTTAGAGCAGTGTGAGAATGTAAACAGCAGCGTTATTTGCAAAGTAATTTGCAAACCCTTCACTCGGTCACTAAATCCTGTCCTCGCACTCGCTGAGATAATAGAGGCATGTAGCTCTCAATTAGGTGCACTTAGAGTGTTGTAATCCTAAACAACAGCCAGCTAACACTGTTGTTATAATAGCGAAGTTGTCTTTTGAAACGTATGTGGAGATATTAGGCCTACTTAGTAATGCGATCTGGATGGTTTTTTTCCCGAAAGGAGTTGGCTTTTATTAAATAGGCAGATGGACACTTCACCATGGGATTTTCTTGTGTTACACTCTCGGAAATCGCCTCTGACACGTTTTCCCCACATCAGTAGCCATCAGCTCTAATGAAAATGCATTAAAAAAAATATCATGACATAGAGGCTCAATCAATGGACTATCAGCGATTCAATTTATTCTGTGTGCGCACGTTTGTATGTAGCTTGCCAGCGACGTTGTGAGGCTAGGCTATGGTGCCAAATTTGTGCCATGGACTCGGAATCACTCGGACCCGGAATGGAATCACCTTGAGATTTTGATAATGTGAATAAAATGAAATGGTACGAAACGTAATTTGCATTAGGCCTACATCGTTGGGTAGGCCTGCTTTTATGCTTTTAGTGTCATCTGTTTCAAGAGATGAGCCAAACCATAATAAAATGACATGATGATATGGCATTTGTCGTATAAACACGGGAGTTTAAGCCTACTGCAGTTAGTATTATGTGAAATGAAATTGTAACGTCATTTGTAGGCTAGGTTATACCCTAAATACTAGAGCTCATTGCATCGTTGGTTATGCCTACTTTTGTTTGTTAGGTCTAGGCTAACTTAGGTATACTTAATAGCCTACACCTGTTTGAAGAGATAGGCTTGTCTCTGAATGTGTCCAAGACAAAAGAATTAATAGTTGACTTCAGGAGGAAAGAACACCAGTTTGAAACCATTAACATCAACGGTGAGACAGTGGAGAGGGTGAGAGACTTTAAATTCCTTGGCGTTACCATCTCAGAGGACCTCATCTGGGACATTCACATACAGCGCATTGTAAAAAAAGCCAGCAACGTCTGTACCACCTCAGACGATTGAGAAAGTTTGGGATGAGACCCAAGATCCTGAGGTTGTTTTACAGAGGCACCATTGAGAGCATTCTGATAGGACCATTATTGCATGGTATGGGAACTGCTCTCAAGCCAACAGGAGAGCTCTTCAGAGGGTTGTGTGTACAGCTCAGAACATATGCGACTGTGACTTACCCTCCATACTGGAACTGTTCGAGGGGAGGAGCATCAGGAAGGCAAAAAAGATCTTGGCTGATCCTAGTCACCCCAACTGTTTACTGTTTACTATATTGCCATCTGGGAAACGGTACAGAAGCCTGAAGTCTCACACTACCAGACTCCAAAGTAGTTTCTTCCACCAAGCAGTTAGATTACTGAATTCATGCTGAAGACAACAAGGCACTTTCTTTGCACTTTTTTCCACCCCCCTCCCCTCTCTTTTTTATTTTTATTTTTTTTAATCTTTTTGAGGACACAAAAAAACACAACAATTTTTACTCTTTATAGCCTTCCAACTTATAATAAGATGTAATAAACAAATCTTGAATCTTGAATCTATGCCAAACCAGGTAATGAAATAAAATGAAATGGGACACGGCATTTGTATAAGCGTAGGCTATCATATAGTCTGTTTCAAGAGATGAGCCAAATTATTTGCACATTAGTGTTCTGCATGCCTGCCTTGAGCGAGAGTTGACATTCTTTGCTGTCAAATGAAAGCCATCAGAGGGGAGGAACAAGAGAGCCGCAGTGGCCAATTGGAGACGAGAAACGGGGGCGTAGCCTACGCAACATCGCCCTATGTTTCGCAAACTCGCTGCCGGTGTCCTGTCTATATGAGCGACCCGTCGAGATGTGATTCTCTTCGCTACTGAGCATGCGCACGCATGCGCACACCCTCGCGGTGGTTTTCGCGCCGGCGGCGAGTTTGCGAAACATAGGACGATATTGCGCCCAACCGCGTTTGGCGTCTCCGATTGGCTACAACGGCTCCCTTGTTCCTCCCCTCTGATGGCTTTCATTTGACGGCAACTCTCTCGCTCAAAGCATGCTTGCAGAACATTCGTGTACAAATAATTTGGCCGATCTCTTGAAACAGACACTAAAAGTAGGGTAACAAACAAAAAGTTTCCAAACCATTTACGATGCAGTAGAACTACACAAATGCCGTGTCGTATTTCATTTTAGCGTGGTTTGGCATATCTCTTGAAAGAGATATGCAAAGTCAAACAAACGTAGCCATAGCCTACCCAACGATGCAGTGAGCTCCAGTATTTGATTTCATTTTTATTTATATAGCCTAATAAATGAAAGCGTCAGCAAGATGCAATGTAATGTAGCCTAATGTAGCCTAATCCTAACTGCATAAACTCCTGTGTTTATACAAATGCCGTAGCCTATGTCATTTTATTATGGTTTGGCTCATCTTTTGAAACAGATGACACTAAAAAGCATAAACAAAAGCAGGCCTAGCCAACGATGCAATACAAATGACGTTTCTTACAATTTCATTTTATTCACATTATCCAAACCTCGAGGTGATCTGGTAAATTGTCCACCGAGTCCATGGCACATGTGTGGTAGCAAATGTAGGATTTACCTATTTATTATGTCGGTAAATCCATCTGGTGGTCATATTAGGAACTGCATTCTGCATATCGATTCATCCTCACTTCTGTAGATTAACACATGGATACTTTGATAAGGTAAATCAACACAATGGTGGAAGACAAGGCCTATTGGATTGGATTTAAACAAACTTCATTTTGTGATTTTACATTTTCCTTGGTTTACATGTTTTTAAACTGACCACATTTTGTGATTTTACATTTTCCTTGGTTTGCATGTTTTTAAACTGACCACATTTTGTGATTTTATCATTGTGTTGATTTGCCACTGTAGCAGTTTCACTCCTTGAAATCTGATTTATACCTTGTTCCAAATACTATTTAATACATTTTCTACAATCCAATATGCCTTGTCTGTCATCATGCCACCACCTATTTTTTGTCAGGTCACAGGCAAAGTTGGTCAAAACTGAGGTAGGCCTACTTAGACAACAGAAAACTATCACCGCAATCTCAGTGTTTCATTATCAAAGTATCCATGTGTTAATGTTAGATATACAGAAGTGGGGATGAATCGATATGCAGAATGCAGTTCCTAATAGAAATGTAATTTCAAATTCTTTGTATGACCAGTGCATGTAAAGAAATTGACAATAAAACCTACTTGACTTGACATGACTTGACTTGACTAATATGACCACCAGATGGATTTACCGACATAATAAATAGGTAAAACCTACATTTGCTACCACACATGTGGTTTTGTTTATGCTTTTTAGTGTCATCTGTTTCAAAAGATGAGCCAAACCATAATAAAATGACATAGGCTACGGCATTTGTATAAACACAGGAGTTTATGCAGTTAGGATTAGGCTACATTAGGCTACATTACATTGCATTTAGCTGACGCTTTCATTTATTAGGCTATGTAAATAAAACATGAAATCAAATACTGGAGCTCACTGCATCGTTGGGTAGGCTATGGCTACGTTTGTTTGACTTGGCACATCTGTTTCAAGAGATATGCCAAACCACGCTAAAATGAAATACGACACGGTATTTGTGTAGGCCTACTGCATCGTAAATGGTTTGGGTAGCCTACTTTTTGTTTGTTACCCTACTTTTAGTGTCTGTTTCAAGAGATCGGCCAAATTATTTGTACACGAATGTTCTGCAAGCCTGCTTTGAGCGAGAGTTGACATTCTTGCCGTCAAATGAAAGCCATCAGAGGGGAGGAACAAGGGAGCCGTTGTAGCCAATCGGAGACGCCAAACGCGGTTGGGCGCAATATCGTCCTATGTTTCGCAAACTCGCTCGCGGGTGATTGCCCATCGAATTGTGAGACCGCAAGTTACGATAGGATCACCTGAGACTGTCAACTTTAGTGACTCAAACTGTAGCCTAGTTCTATGTCCTCCTGAGGTTACCACCAGTCATCATAGTCTAGTTAGCCTATAGCTTGTCCACCGACTGTCATGGACTGAAAGTTATGATATATCCCCTGGGAAAACGGGAAATAGCGTGGGTCATCCAGCAGATCATTGGAAAATCTGCGAAATAGCGTGGCCTCTAACATTTGCGTTGCCTAACGGTTGTTGCCTAACCGTAATCGCTCACACACTCAGCCTCGAACATTGTAACATCGATCAGAAAAGACTATTTATGTAGAGGAGGCGTTCTCATTGCAAAATGGAAAAAATCGCCACCTCTGATTGAGCTGTCAAAATGCTCCCTCCACCCTTTTCACTCAAGAATTTGAATCGACCGCATTGTAAAATGCCTGAACATGGTAATAAGAAATGCACTGGTGGGGATGTTATGAAAATATGATTCCGGTCATTAAAAGACAGACATCTGCCAAAACAAAGCCACAATACGCTATCTGCTATCTGGGAATATATAAACGGCGCTTGTTTATCCCCATAGCACATGATTTCATGTGGCAATTTGCCTTGCGAGCCCACGTCGCATTGAAACCAAACCAACAGCAAATTACTGCATTAAAAAACCCAGGCCCTGATCCCAAACACTTTCTCCAGTATTTGCGCAAACTCAACTCTCTTTCATATGGTACTCAAACGAGAGGCTCACGTTTTTTTAGTGGTCAGCAGCCGCACGTTCTTATTAAACTCCACACGAACGATTGCACACCACTGTCCGTAAAATAAACAAAGTTATGGGGTTATTAAAACAGTCCTACGCGGACCGATTGAAACGCCTTCCGCGGAAAATCAAGGTCGCTCATTTAGATGAGGCATCGCAAATCGATAGAACACCACTATCGAATAGGGCGACCGGTCGCTCATCTCGACGAGGCAACACATCTCGACAGAACACCGGATCAAACGCTATTGCCTGGCCAGCCTACACGTCAGACGTCATTCAGAAAGTGAAACCAAAGTGCACTTCGTCGCCTCCATTTTGAGCACGCACTAACATTTCACTTCGAGAATCCGCGTTCTTGGGACAACCTGCCTTTGAAAAAACTGCACGTAAGTCGTATTTGATTTTAGTGGTGATGGATTTTAGGTGTGAAAACATTTGTAGGCTAAAGCCTCCGCAACAAGTCTTTAATTTGAGCAAGTGAGCGTCTTGGCCGCACCTAACATGTCGGCTGACTTTACGAGTGTGAGACAATGATTAGACTAGCCTACGCCTGATAACAGATTCTTTAACATTCATGTTTCAAGGATCTGGTTGACTACGTAAATCATCATGTAATTATGTGTAAATGTGTGCACTCGTGTAATTAGTAAAAGTAGGCCTATGGCATTATGGTATGACGTCAGCAGTAGGCCTAGCCAACAGCCTAGCTACGTGCCAACAGCGAGATAAGAGATTTTAAGAACAAGTGCCTCTCTGCAGGCTTAGTTCTAGTCAGGCCTATCTAATATTTTCTGAGTTCTAACTTCGCTTTCCATCGTCTCCGGTTACATAAAAATGTAGGCTACAGACATTCTGCCACAGATCGGCTACCGTAGGTCTAAATCACGACAAGTGTGCTGTAACATAAGTTCGCTAATAACCTACTTGCAAAGGTAGTTACGTAGGCAGCATAGCCTACCTATGTTCCCCAGGTCCTATTCCCCTGTGTTTGTATGGGAGTGGGGAAAGTTGGAACCTTTTTCTAAAAAAGGGTTCTATGTTCACGGCATTGTATGTGTGAATAAAATTACTGTATCACCTTATCAAAGTTGACCTAACTGAAAGAAAGCTCACACAGGAAACATTTAGGTAGCATTTAAAATCTGTGAGCAGATTTTATTGTTTAGCGGCCGGAGAAGTTACTGCGTGGAGACAGGAAGTATTCCACCCAGCAAGTTCTGAAGGGGATGGGTGGTTGACGTTTAAGGGCGTAACGCAAAAAAAAAAAAAGTTTTTCAAATTCCTGAAAAAAATGATGGATAAAAATTGGAAAAAAAAAAAATAATAAAAAAAATAAAGCACTTAGTGGTCTGTGGAATTTCACCTTATTTTTGCCATTTTTGGGAAAATGTCTCTTGCATCAACACATTGCATAGGCATGTCACACCACAGGAAAATGGAGTCACACCACAGGGAATTCACTGCATTATGGCCATTTTAATCCTTTTGTATACATGACTGACATCTGAGCTCATGCTAACTTGATAATGATATTGTGTTTAATCTTAATATGTGTTTTCATTTATAAAAAAAAACCTTTATCTCCTCCTATAAGAGCAGTCACACCACAGGACACCATAAAATGAACCTAAGCATTGCGTGACAGAAAGATTGCAATATGAAGACATATTAAGAGGTTAAGTCACCTTAAACTTCCACAGCACTCTCCAATAACTGAGGTACTGACTGGTTAGGAGCCAGTCTTTAAGACCCTTGTAGTTGGCCTTGCAGCTGCCCATTCACAAACATTGACATACATGTCACCCCACAGGACGCAATTTGTGTTACGAAATTGAACTTGTAGTTAATATTACTGCCTTGAGTTTTTTCACATTCACATATCTTAATAGAAAGTTAATATATATGCAATCATGCCAAATGCTTCATACATTATTCAAAATGTTGTTGGTTAATTTATATTTATATTATATTCCAGGTTTCATTAATGTTACAGTCACACCGCAGGATATTTGACATATAAACCTTTACATAAATCTTAACAAAAATGTTTCTTCTCATCTAAGACTAATATGAAACATAATGTACCACATCTTCTTTCATTGACATTTGTTTTTTACAGGAAAAATAACAGTTTTGTAGGTTTAACCAATGTTACGAAAAAACAAGGCGTCACGTCTCCCACCCGGATACAAAAGGCAACCCTATTTAAAGATTTCTTTCTCCACAGTCCATGGTGTGAGCTTCTTCTGTGCACGTGGGGTCCCTCATGGCCAGATGCCCACTGTCCATTGCCTTGTTGTCCAACGTATGCAATTTCATATTTCGTTGTTCAGCAGTCTTGTGACCACACAAATTAGATGCACATGTCTCCAATATTGAGTGTCCCGTGGCCCATTACAGAAAAGCTTACACACAAGGATATGTCACTTGGACTTCTCCAGCCAGACCATAAGAATAAAATGAGAACATAATATGGAAATAGTAAAAGGTTAAGAAGACTAACATGAAACAAATAAAGTGATTGTTGCAGGACTGGTGGAGTGGACAGAGAGATGAAACTTGATTTCCAAAAATAGAGCTCTTTATTTTTTCTTCTTTTATAAAAAAAAATCTTCAAAAATGTGCAATTATTTACAGTGTCCAAAAATAAAGTTGAAAATGCAAAACATAAACTAATCAAAACAAAATATCAAAAATGCGAAAATAAACAGGCTTCAAGTTTGCCAGGCTAAATCAAAATAAATGACCCTGAACAGAACTTCTATACTGCCAAACGCACAATACCTTTCACCAAGACGTCCTAACCACAATTCACGCTCTGAGGCCTCTACTGAGTTTGTATACCCGTAGCCCCTCCCCAAAGATGAGCCCAGTTGCCAAAATAAATCAGCTACACACCCTAGGCCCCTACTGAACATAATTTAGGCTAAAGCAGAGGTTCCCAAACTTTCCCCCCTGCGCACCCCCTTTTACATTTCAGGATGGTTCGTGCACCCCCTAAGCAAACGTTGCACAGCCGCACATTTTGGGCAATCCTCATTTCCAATACACCAATAGAGTTTTTTCTGCCATCATTAATGGAACTTGTTGCATAACAAGTCTAGGAGTTATAAATTACACTTCAGATGGATCCTTCCAGCATACAATTCACCAAAAAACAATTACAAACTACGTAATGTTCCTTAAATTCTGTATAAAAACACACATCTCAGCCATTGCTCTATTCAACTCGCGCACCCCCTTGTAGCAGGTCGCGCACCCCCAGGGGTGCACGCACCCCAGTTTGGGAAACCCTGGGCTAAAGCATGCCGTAGGCCTAAGCCAGTGCTTCCCAAAAAAACCCAAACAAACAAAACAAAACAAACTGTGGAGCTCTGCATCCAGTTGAAGAGCCCTATCTCGGTCATTTCGTGAAGTTTTCACGAAAAAAAATGGGGAAATTAACTTTAAACTTCGTAGTGCATTCACGTTATTGCCCGTTTTTCAGTCAAAAAGAAAGTGATGAAGTGTCCAAAAAAGTGTCAAGGAGTATCAGAAGTCACTCACTGTGCATAGTCCAAGAAAAAAAAGCCAGGGTTAAGTATCCATTGAAAAAGACAGGGGATCACAAGTTGCACACTGTGTGGCCTTGCTCCCCCTCTCCACGCACGCACGCACGCACGCACGCACGCACGCACGCACGCACGCACGCACGCACGCACGCACGCACGCACGCACGCACGCACGCACGCATTAAGCCTGGTTTATGCTCAGAAACAAACTTGTCTGCGCGATGATGCAGACATCCACGCAGTTAAGTTTCCCTTCTGCAGTGACTTGGTGTGCACCCCTGAAAATGTGACTGGCCACAGACAGCTACGCAGGTAACTGCAGCAGGAGCCGCTGTGATTGGTCCTTTTCTCGACCAGAGCAGAGTGCTCGAGGACAAACAGCTACTTCCTTGTTCTAACCTTCACCAGGCTACGGACTGTAAGATGTTCATTAAATAAGTTGCCCGTGCTCTCCCAGATAGAAAAATGTTTTTGGCAGAGTTTTGGGCAAAAACATGTCTTGGCCTTTTGGCAAGCTTCGGTTTGAGTCCCTGGCACAATTTTGGCATGCCAAAGCAAAACAAACCCAGCCATACATTGACCAAAGTTCACCCAAAACCTATTTGGGATTTCCCCGAACAGCCTTAAAGGCCCCAAAAGGAATTCCAGATCCTACCATTCAGCCAAAATGCAGCCATAACGTACCCATAACTGTCCCAGAACAGCCATTAAGGACCCTAAATATATATAATATAATGTATCCAAAATGTTCCCATAAGTGACCCCAAATGTGGCCATAATGTGTAATAATAATAATAATAATAATAATAGTAATACAATAATAGTAATACTACTACTACTACTACTTGTAATAACTGTATTTGTATAGCATAATTCATACAAGTCATGGAGCTCTATGTGCTTAAGTTAGATTAACAGCAGTATTGAGAAAAAAAACAATGAACCGAAATAAAAGATAAATATTTATATAAAATATAAATGGCAAATGATGACACCTGACAAGTGACGACAAGGCCCCATACAGGCATGATGAAGACCTGAAGGTCAAAACGTTGCACTCTTGCAATTACATTTTCCCAAGAAGACAAACAGTGTTTGCAGACTTTATTCCTTTTTACCTGGAAAACACCATACACCAACATATTTTTGGTGTGGTGTTGGTTTTGTTATGTAGGTTCTAGAGAAGACATTATGGAAAAACTGTGTATTTTGATTCTAATCTGTTAGTAAATAATGGCTGCCCAGAGGCTTCCATATGAACTTCACCTTAAAAGCGAATTATTCCTTCATATCAAGAAAAGCAAAACATTCAAGTCATACAAACCAAATACATTTATGACTAAGCTACGCATGATGGTCATGGTCCTCCACATGGATCTCCACGACAACCTTTAATTTGTAATTACTTACGATACTGAAGAGAACTTACAGTACTTTACACTGTAATTTATGATACCCGTTTCCATCCTGAACAGCACCCAGAATGACGTAACAGGCTCTCCTGAAGATGAGTTACAGTAGTCAGACACCAACTGGCCCTGATGAACTTAGGGACCCAGTGAAGCCCACTTCACCAGCTGGCCCTGATGAACCAGACGCAGCAGCAGCAGCAGCAGCAGCAGCAGGTGATGAACTCCAAGACCCACAGAACGTCACTTCTCCAGCTGACCCTGATGAACCAGACGCATCATCAGCAGGTGATGAACCCAAGGACCCAGTGAAGCCCACTTCACCAACTGACCCTGATGAACCCAAGGACCCAGTGAAGCCCACTTCACCAACTGACCCTGATGAACCCAAGGACCCAGTGAAGCCCACTTCTCCAGCTGACCCTGATGAACCCAAGGACCCAGTGAAGCCCACTTCTCCAGCTGACCCTGATGAACCCAAGGACCCAGTGCAAGTCCCAACACCGTCTGGCCCTCATGAATCAGACGCAGCAGCAGCAGGTGAGGGACTACAAGACCACTTCAGGGACTACAAGCCCACTTCACCAGCTGACCCTGATGAACCAGATGCATCAGCAGCAGCAGCAGCAGCAGCAGGTGATGGACTACAAGACCCAGTGCAGTTTCCAACACCAGGAACCCAGGGACCCAGTGCACCCAGTGAACTCAGGGACTCAGTGCAGCTTTCTGCAGAGGCACGAGTCCACCCAGGCTGCACACTGGATGCAGATATGCAGAGGTAAGCTGAGCTTAATGTGGATGTCTTTAATTGAAAATAGTGTAATTGTAGTGACAGTTCTTATGTTTTAACAATTATCTATTGTTTTTTTCATGTACCAGGGCATCAGAAAACGAAATATAATGTGGAAAAGTATGTATGTTTAATAGCACGTGAAGAAGAATTATAATCCATTTTGTGACACCAGGGTGAGGCAAGCTCTGTCTGCCAGTAGCCTACATACCTCAGAAAATAATTAAAACTGTACTGTATGCAATTGATATGAATGCTGAATACACCAAGGTTATGAGAAAAAAAAGAATATTATATCATGATCACTAGAGGGAGTCTTGTGCCAGTGAGTCGGTACACTAAGCCACTAGTAGCAGCTAATGAATGCATTACATTATTACATTACATTACATTGCACTTGGCAGACACTTTATAACCCAAGCGACTTTCAAAAGATGACATAATCATAGCCAACATCACCAGCAAATACAAAGTGAACAATTTCCCCCCCCTCTAGACTAAGCGTTGACTTATGCCTGCTGTCTCGTATGCACCCCCCCCCCCCCCCACACACACACACACACACACTTGACGGTCACACTTCTTTCTTTCACGTGGCAACGGATATTTAGGCTACGTGCACATTTCAAATGGACACGCGTATTGTGCAATGTTCATCAGCATTGACGTGCCGTTTTGTCGGACTTCGTAGATTTCATTCATTTTCAGAACATAACAGCTAGATGCCGCCTCGGTTCTGTGTTGCATGAACTATATTGTCAAACTGTTTATCTCCGTTGTAAGACGCCGCATAAATACAGTAGCTCAATTTTTCAATCGGCAACTCTTCCACAACAAGCACAGACCATGAGCTTTAGTGCTACCTCAGTGTCATTACTGCAGGTGGCAGCACTATCATCTTGCAATTTTCAGCCAAGCACAATGACCAGAGGTTACTAGACTGCACCAGGTAGCAAATTCAATGTCGGCCGCTAGGGCGCTAGGCCGCTGGGCCACTGGGCCACTAGGGCTAGGACAAACTAGGTTTCAGCACCTCCCTCTGCAACTGGCTGCTGGACTTCCTGATGCAGAGACCACAAGCAGTACGGGTAGGGAATAACACCTCAAGCACCCTGGCCCTGAGCACGGGGGCTCCGCAAGGTTGTGTTCTCAGCCCCCTGCTGTTAACGCTGCTGACACATGACTGCACAACGACCCACAGCACTAACCATCTAGTGAAGTTTGCGGATGATACAACACTGGTGGGCCTCATCACTAAGGGTGATGAGACTCACTACAGAGAAGAAGTAGACCTGCTGGCCAGATGGTGCAAAGACAACAACCTCCTGCTGAATGTCAACAAGACCAAGGAGATTGTTGTCAACTTTCAGAGGGTCCAAAAACAACTGCCACCACTGACCATCGACGGCGATGCTGTGGAGAGAGTGAGCAGCACCAAGTTCCTTGGAGTGCACATCAGCGACGACCTCTCTTGAACCACCAACACTACATCACTGGCGAAGAAGGCCCATCAGCGTCTCTACTTCTTGCGCAAACTAAAGAAGGCAAGTGCTACACCCTCCATCATGACAACATTCTACAGAGGAACCATAGAGAGCGTCGTGTCCAGCTGCATCACAATGTGGGGAGGAAGCTGCACAGAGAAAAACAGGAAGACACTCCAGCGTGTTGTGAACACAGCGAAGATCATTGGTGTACCACTCCCCTCCCTGCAGGACATTTATACCAGAGAATGGTATAGAGAAGGAGATAAGTCAGGCCCGTTGTTTTCCGGTGTCCCGTTGACGTCAGGTGAACGCCCCTTTAGGAGACCATCCGAGTTTGAGAGTGAATTACGCCTCTAGACTGCATTTGTGGGATTGCATCCTTGGATGACAGTTCAGATTTTGGATGTCAAAATGCAAATTGACGTGTGTCCTCCTCGACACTTCCACCTTGAAATGCTCTTATGGAAATAAAATAGGTTTGTGTTGTGTGTCTTATTCATTGCACATCATCCAAAGACGGAACACAGGTGTGTGGAATACCTGCAGCATAGGTCGCCAAATTTCGTCCACTTCACTGATCACTTCACTGAAAACGTGATATCACTATTTCAAATACTATTTAACTCATTTTCATTACTATTTAATTAAAGTTCCATCTCTTTCCAGCTGCCGTTACGACACCCTTCATTACAATGCTGTCTATGGCCGTTAGACTCGGTTTTAAATGTTATCACCGTTTCAAATTGTAGGCCTAGGTTATAGCCTTGACATCTCTTTAGTAGGCTATTTCATACACATATGGTGTCCCATGTAAATTGGATGTTACAGACTTCTCGCGAATATTTCCTAACTGCCTAGTGCCAAAAAAGGGGGAAACTAATGTGGCTTCACTGACAACTGCAACAGTTAGCCTACTGCAAGCAACTGATATCTACCTGGAGTTGCATAAACAACCCCCCCCCACCCCCCAAACCACGCATTTCCCCCAGTGCGTCTTTAGGTTCCCGAAGACGCACTGGGATAAGAGCGAATCTGAAGACGCACTGTGCGAAACGTGTTGCTCGCTCAGGGGGGAAAAAATGACAAAGTATTCAGTGTGCGATGTTTAATTAACTTTTCATATTGATCAAGTTTTTCTGCCTTGCACCTGGAAGGGTTGTGCACAAGGACTTCCATGCACAAATAAATAAATACTAGGCCTATATATATATGACAGGATATTACAATAAATGTGCAATGAAAACAACGTGAATGTCAACTGGGATTACCATAGGGCAGACAGACAGTGCTTAACTTCCGACAGTTACCATGAGCGACGCGTCCCATCCCATCCGTCTCCGCCACGCCTCTTCACAGACTACGAATCCCACCTCAGCCCTTTGGATGGTGGTAGTGCGCAACCCTTGTCAGCTGCCACCAAACGCAACAGTAAGGGAAGAAGAAGGGGGGACAACGCCCCCTTAGGAGACCAAACTTGAGCACATCCATTTACATTGTGTGGGCGGAGTTCAGGGTATCTCCTTCTTATACCATTCTCTGTTTACACCACACGCCTCACCCGGAAAGCACTGATGATCATCAAAGACACAAGCCACCCTGCACACAAACTGTTCATCCTCCTGCCCTCTGGAAAGAGGTACAGGCGCCTCTGTTCCCGTACCACCAGGCTTGCAAGCAGCTCGATGCACCAAGCAATCAAGATACTGAACACTCAACCCACTCTCCCTCCACTGTCAGCCTCTAGCCAGCCAGGACACTGACAACCCCCCCCCCCCCCCATCCCCACCACCATATCTGCGACTGAACATTCCACCTGCACTACTACATCTGTGACTGAACTTTCAACCTGCACTAACTCAAAACATGCACATGCACACACGTGCACACACACACACACACACACACACACACACACACACACACACACACACACACACACACACACACACACACACACACACACACAAGCACACTGCACTTTCTGCACTAAACCCAAACATACACACACTGACACACAACTCATACACACACACACACACACACACACACACACACACACACACACACACACACACACATACACACAGACACACACACAGACGCACACCGCACTTTCTACCTGCACTACACACACACACACACACACACACACACACACACACACACACACACACACACACACACACACACACACTGCTGCTGCTGGTGTACTTGATAGACTATTTATTTTTTCTTCAAATGCTACTATTACTATGTCAGAACGCTATAAAGGACTTTTAGAAAAAGCACAACAAAATACCTCCTCTTAATGTATGTTCTCTACAAGTCTTCTGTTGTCCAGTCTTGCACTTTAAATGTCTGTATGAGCACTGTCTATGTCCATACTGTCTTATGTCCATGTATGAGTACTGTCTATGTCTATACTGTCTATGTCCTTACCTAGATTAGTCTATGTCTGCATGGGAAAGCAAGAAACGTAATTTCAAATTCTTTGTATGACCAGTGTATGTAAAGAAATTGACAATAAAACCAACTTGACTTGACTTGACTAGGGGCGTCTAGATTTCTAGGCTACCCACTGCTATTTTTCAAACACAGAAATGCAGTAACTCTTTTATTTCTCCTACAGACAGCCCTCTAGTCCTGTGCCCAGTGTGCAGTCTATGAGGAGTGATGTGTCAATGGGCACATCACTGAATTTCCAAGGGGAAGAGGGAGGTCCACAGTAAGAACAACATATCTCTTTTCTATTTTTATTTTCTGTTATTTAGAAGTTAGCGAATTATTAAGTTGATCTCTTTGCGCAGAGCCTATGTTGTTAGCCAGGTCCTGCCCTTCTAATGACACAACTTTAAAAAATTGTAATAATAATAATAATAATAATAATAATAATTGTATTTGTATAGCACTGTGTCATACAAGGCATGTAACTCAAAGTGCTTAACAAATGGGAAAAAACGTTGTTATAGATAGATTTAAAAGGAGAGGTATAGAGGAGAGGCAGAGAAAGCAGGAAGGCAGAGGAAGAAGAGATAGACAGAGAATGTAGAGTCATAAGGTCAACGTAGGTTAGGACCAGGATTCTTAGATGTGTAAGGTCCATAGTGGCTGGGCCTATCATAAGTCATAGATAGTCACACAGAGATTGGGCGCTCAGGTGTGGCCCCTGGTGGCATCAGGGGTGAGGAAAAACTCCCTTTCGCTTGATTCATAGTTGTGAGGGGGAAAAAAAGCTCAGTGAGGTCTGAGAAAAAAGACCCCCTGTAGTCAGGAAGAAACCTCAGGCAGAGACCAGCGGCCACCTAGGGGAGCCCCCTGCCAGGGCTGGATTGCGAGTAGTAAGGGCGCTGCGGCAGCTGGGACATTATGACTAATGACCAAGTTTAAATCTGTTACTTATCCCCGTAAAGGTGCTCTGTGTAAGATTGTGGCCAGAATAGGTATTGGTATCTTATCATGAATATTTGCTTAGTAAGATATCTACTTCATTAAGATGGGATTAAGAAGAATTAAGGCATGCAATTGGGGATGAAATCCAATTTGCCACTTTTTAAAATATAGTCATAAAATGGACAACAAAAATGTGTTTCCAGTCTCCAGCCGAAGTTTTGTTTAGCCCTTAAAGGTACACTGTGTGAGATTTTTAGTTGTTCATTTCCAGAATTCATGCTACTCATTTACTAATGTTACCTTTTTCATTAATACTTACCACCACCATCAAATTCTAAGTATTCATTATGACTGGGAAAATTGCACTTTTCATACATGAAAAGGGGGATCTTCTCCATGGTCCGCCATTTTGAATTTCCTAAAATAGCCATTTTTAGCTGCAAAAATGACTGTAATTGGACCATACTAGTTAATATTTGTTTATTACTTAGTAAACTTTCATGTTAAGATCAAATTTGGCAATAGGGAGCCTAGTTTCAATAAGCAGCATAGTTGCAGTACCGTTTTTGACCATTTCCTGCACAGTGTCCCTTTAACTTCTGACCAGGTGGATGGATTTGTCCCAGATTTGGTGTGTGAATGCTCTAGGGTAGGATCAAGAACTGATTCGAGTATGTTAAGCCCAAAACTTCTGACCAGTTGGATGGACTTGTCCCAGATTTGCTGTGTTAATGCTCTAGGGTTTGGAGGTCCACACTTTCAAAATGGCTGAATTTTCATTTGGCCCATAACTTCTGACTAGGTGGATTGATTTTCCTGGTAACACCTTATTTTAATACCATTTCAGTGACTCTACCATATTAGGTACAGTGTAATAACCAGTGTAACAATATTTAATACCATGTAATACTAGTGTATAGGGCTCTAAATTAACACCCGCTAAATGCGCGTGAAATTTCATTTTTGCGAGTAGAGAAAATTATCTACGCGCCAATTTGGCTGGTAGCGCCCGACTGGAATACAGTACATACATACACTGCTTCTAATGAACCCAACGACGGCAAGGTTTCCTACTTTATCCATGGACACTTCCGTCCTGATGTAGGCTACAGCCATTGGTTAGTCATGTAATCACAGTAACGTAGCCTTTCGCCTATTGGCTGCCTGCTTCACAGCGTGCACCAAAGCCACTGCTTGTTTGAAGAGCAGATTTTGAAAGCAGCTCGCGCTGAAGCCAGTTTCAATAATATGACTAGCGCGGGTTACTTCTGTTTAGTAGGTTTTGTACGGGTGATAAAGAATGTCGTGGTGGTTACGGCAAGGTTCTGTGTAGGCTTATAATAACAGTAACAGAGACGTTAAAACGGAGTGGTGGAGGAGCGAATAAGACATATGTGTGCAGTTTGAGCCCAGCTGTCAGTCAGTCAGCTGTCAGTCATTTTCTTAGTCCAATTCCATGTAGTTGCTGATTCGGGAAGCCCACGCCATCGGAAAAGGCATACCTGCAAACGTGTCACCTTTCTGCGAAATTTGCTGTTTTGATCCCAAAATATTGATCCCAATGTCCACAGAATTTTATTTTATATTTTTCTTCATTCTCCATGAAGTCTTCTTTTTAAAAATGCCAATGAGACTTGTCTTATGTGATGTTTTCTTTTGTAATTTCCACCCTGAACATGGGCAAAATGCAAAAAGAGAGCAACATGATTTCGATAACATTTAATGTAAAGACTAAATAATCAAACGCAAATTTTGCCCAGAGAGTCCCTGTGCTGGGGTGCAGGTATCCATTTCAATTTCAATGATTTCAGGAGCATTCAATGTGGGAGCAGGTTCGCACACCAAAAGAGACAGTAGGTCAGGCACAAGGAGTCATGTTTTTTGACCAGCAGATGGCAGCGGAAGAAACGCATAGAAAACATATTGCCCTCAATGTGCATGTTGCCCATGTTCAGGTTGGAAATTACAAAAGAAAACATCACATAAGACAAGTCTCATTTGCATTTTTAAAAAGAAGAATTAATGGAGAATGAAGAAAAAAATAAAATAAAAATCTGTGGACAATCCCACAAGGGGTTCTGGAGCTCTGAAAATGACACCCAAAATGATTTGTCAGACTTGTGAGGTCTTCTGGTCAAACACTGATGGGGTTTCCTTTCTATTTATAGCTTTTTATGAGAGTGTTCCTACTTGTCTCTACAAGGGGGGAAATCAAGAGGCTATGTTGGGCACAAATATGTCTTCTGAAGGCCTAAACAGAGCACAGCCAAAAACTCCAGTACAATTTGTATCATCTTTGAGGGAATGCTATGACGATGCAGGATCATACAGACCAAAACTGACAGATTAGCAACAAATTATTCCTATCTATGTACCAGCATGCCAAATTTGAGCTTCCCACATGGTTTAGTAATTGAGCTACGGGCTTGTGAACTTTGACAAAAAAAGAGTGTGAACAAAATGGGCACCCCCCTCCCCCAGTAAAATTGGCTGTAACACGGAGAGTATACATCTTACATTCAAATAAATTTACAGTGTTTCTCTTAAGTACCATGGGTACACTTGGTAATATTTTCAGAATTTTTTGAGACCTAAGTGCGCGGGCTCTTGTTGATTTGGCGTGGAATGACCCAGGGGCTAACATCTACAGACCTGACTGTCAACTTTGAACTGTTTTGGGTAGTTTTTTTCAATAAGTACCCCGTGTTTAACACTACACAAAGTAGTGCCTTTTGGTTGGAGACCAAGGCAGACCACATTGCTTAATAAAAGTCATAACAGGGAACACCTGACGGCTGTATGAGAAAACACAGGCATAGCACAGCCCTTTTAAGAATGTTTTAAGGTCAGATGAAGCAATAGCACAGTTTTTCAGTGACTTACACAAACAGCATGTTTGCATACTCTGCAAGAAAGTCTTGAAGGAAAAGGACACCCTACCAAAAATCAAGCATGGTGTCCGATCCATAATATTATGTCACCTCATTGTTGCATCAGGTATTGGAGGCTTTGTCCGTATCACAGGTATCATGACAGGCATCATGACATGACAGGTATCATCATTTACAGGAAAATTTGTAACCATGGCAAGAACACTTGGTTTGAGTTGAACATCATGTGCACTCCAGCAAGACAAAAACCCAAAGAACACATCCAAATGCACAGTGGATTGGTTGTAAAATGAAAGAACACAGTCATTGATGAAAACCAAAACCTTCGGAGGCTGCCATTGTTGTCTAATAGTGTGCAATTAACCCTTGAAGGAGGGGTGCCAATATTCCTGGACATACCCTTTTTCGTGTTTTTGCTTGAAATTTCAAAATGCATTTGGAAATAGGCCTAAATGCTTGCCAATTCTAAATATCTTGTAATGTTCAATTAAAAGATCCTGATGGTAAAAGGTGTGTATATTTCCTTTTATTTCTGGATATATTGCGCACTTCGTAAATAAATTTAAAGGGTGCCAATACTAACTGGCGGCGCTGTACTAGTATCGGTGGATCGGCACTAAAATGGTGGTATCAGTATCGGCGAGTACCAACAAATAGGCCATCGATACCCTTTACAGGTGCTTGTTATGACACTTAAACAGCCTTGAAATTAGTTATTTCATAGAGGTATTTAAAAGTATGAAACGTTTTGCTCGATTCACTTTGTATTAGTCTTTTTCCTGTTTCACAAATGTAGGCAGCAGCCTGACAAAGCCATTCAATGATTTTACATCCAAGTAGTATGCACTACAGCCCTTCATATATATATACCTTTCAAATAGGGTTGTATCGGTATCGGTATTGGCAGGGGCGGAGTGGGAGGACTTTTCCCACCGGGACAATTTTCCCCTTAGTGGCCCAAAAAGACAAAAACTACGAAATATGCAGTGGTACTACATGTGGACATAAGTGTTGTCAAAATATCAACCTGAAGTGGAGAATTGTTGCCTACACCTTGATGAAATGCACAGCCAGTGGTGTACTCTACGTAAAACGCAGGTAGGCCTATGTGCACCCATTTCAAAATTTCAGGGATTACAGTATGCCCACTTAAAATTAATTGATCCATTATTTACAATAGCACAAATATATACAGTATACACACATAAAAAATGCTCAAATATACAGTATACCCACTTCAAAAAGTAGACTACACCACTGGAGCCATCATCACAGTCCAAAGCAATAGAACTAGTTGCAGGTTAGGATACATCTCGCTACTGTTCCATGGAAATGTGCACTCCACTGTCATTTTGACAGTTTGTAGGCCTATTGAAATATCGTTTAAGGAAGACAGCACGGGCACAAAGTTTTGAGTGTGGGGATTTTTAGAAGAGGCCTACAAAATATAGTATAGTAGGCTATAGCTTACAAAAAGTCTGTCTACATTGTGCAATAAACCCACCATGCAGCAAATAAGCCAAACCTAGGTACTTCAAAGCACAACCATAAGTCATGATCTAGGTTGTAGCTTTTATACGAGTGACTTCTGAAGCCAATTGATGAATTGAAAGTCAGGTTATTAACCTTGACCTTAAGGGCTATTTTTGAGTGTTTTTGAGGTGTTGCACAATGAAAGGCCTTAGACCTCAGAGGGTTAAGTAGACAGAGGCTTTTAGGCTGCTTGCACCACCCTGACATTTTCAAGTATTTTCAACTAACAGTAAGCATCTATGCAAAAGTGGAATATATGGTTGTATTCTGAAAAGCCTGACAAGAAATAATCTGAAAGAAAATTGGACGTCATATAAACATGTTTTATTTAAATTGCGTATTAACACAACTGTACAAAAAAACAGGTTTCAGAGGTCTTCAAAAAGTGCAAGAAAACACACAATAAATATATCTAGCCAAGACTTTTGAAGTTTGAATCTTGTAAACAAATGTGTTGGCAGCATGAAAGTGAAAAGGGCATTTAGATGTTTGTTGTTTTCATACAAAATGCAACAAAAAGAAAGACTATGTCACTGCCACTGCCTGTATCATTTGAATACTAATGAGATGGGTGTGAACTAACCTCTAATGGCCCATACCCCCCTGTCAATCCCCATGTGCTCTGATAGCCCCAACCCCCCTGTCACTCTACGTCTGCTGTGGCAGGACACACTGTGTTTACCCTAGCTGAAAGGGGCGTGTTGTCACCTCTGAATAGCCACTCAAGCACCGGTACTTTACATGTGAATATCTATACAGTATATCACGAAAGTGAATACACCCCTCACAGTTTTGCAGATTTTTGAGTATATCTTTTCATAGGAAAGCATTACAGAAATTTCACTTTGACACAATGATTAGTGACCTTTTAACAACATATTTAACCGCTTACATTTCTTGTTCACTCAGAAAAAAACAAAATACAGCCATTAATGTTTGAACATGTACTCACAAAAGTGAGTACACCCCAGATTAAAATCCGGTAGAGAAGGGGCTATGTTGGCTCGAATCGTCTCAAAATGAAAAGGGATGACAAGGGAGGTCATCAGTGTGCGTTTCAACCTTTCTTTGCATTGAACTTTTAAATTTTGAGTCTGCATCTGGCTTAAATAGATTGGTGTGAGATTTGAATGCAATCCTATGGAGAATATCATGATCTGTGTCAGTAGTCACAGTGCATGTTGACATGTATGTTTCTTTTAGGTGTATTTCAGATTGCCAATGTTGACAGCATTCATGCATCCCCAAACCATGTCAGTCCCACTACCATGCTTGGCTTATGAGAGGATACACCGTTTTTGTAAAACTCACTTGTTTACCACCACACATGCTTGACGCCATCTAAAGCAAATTTGTTTATCTTGGTCTCAAGAGAGATGAACAGACGAAGGATATGGATCACTGGAACCATGTCGTGTGATCTGAAGAGACCAAGATAAACAAATTTGCTTTAGATGGTGAGTGAGTTTTACAAAAAAGGTGTATCCTCTCATAAGCCAAGCATGGTAGTGGGACTGACATGGTTTGGGGATGCATGAATGCTGTCAACATTGGCAATCTGAAATACACCTAAAAGAAACATGCATGTCAACATGCACTGTGACTACTGAAGCAGATCATGATATTCTCCATAGGATTGCATTCAAATCTCACACCAATCTATTTAAGCCAGATGCAGACTCAAAATTTAAAAGTTAAATGCAAAGAAAGGTTGAAACGCACACTGATGACCTCCCTTGTCATCCCTTTTCATTTCGTTTCATTTCGAGACGATTCGAACCAACATAGCCCCTTCTCTACCGGATTTTAATCTGGGGTGTACTCACTTTTGTGAGTACATGTTCAAAGATTGGCTGTATTTTGTTTTTTTCTGAGTGAACAAGAAATGTAAGCGGTTAAATATGTTGTTAAAAGGTCACTAATCATTGTGTCAAAGTGAAATTTCTGTAATGCTTTCCTATGAAAAGATATACTCAAAAATCTGCAAAACTGTGAGGGGTGTATTCACTTTCGTGATATACTGTAGGTGTGGCTGCTACAGGCAGAGAGTACAGAATATGCGAAGATTTATTTTCACTTTCTTTAAATATATATATATATATATATATTGTAGTGGCTATTTCTTTGTTCCTATTGTTTCCTATTGATAGCCACTGGTGGCCGAGCTGGAGAGGCTGACTCAAACTTCCCAAGTAAAAATAAGGTCCAGATGAGAAAAATGTCCAAAAATAATGAGGTATTTAATGTAAACAAAAGATGATACAAAGCTCAGAAGGTTCAGAATGTCCATATAAAGCAGGATTAATAAGATAAACAAGGATTCTTTTGCTTGGCTTTTCTTGGTAAGCTTGCTTGGTAGTAAGTTAGGTCAAAGACCATCACTTCCTGCTCCGGCCACGCCTTCTCAGGTAGCATCACCTGTAGATAAAGGAAAGGTGGGTGGGTGGCCCCTTTGGCCACAAGAGGGAGACAGGAATGGGCTTGCAAAAGGCAAAAAAAGGGGGATATCAGTACAAAATCAAATAATGTGCATTTCGGCTCCTACAATTCCGGCCCCTAAATGTTTTAGGCTTAACATAAAACAATTATTCATTTTTATATAAGGAGCCAATAAATAGAAATAATAAATAAAGATGTACTTATCTAATTATGGTCACTAGGACCCTCCTTCCAAGAGCAGGCACAGTTTAGTAATTGGCCTCTCTAGGATGCCAGTTTTCGTCTTAAGCTTCACTGACCGGACCAGTCCCTCTGAATCAGGCTTCGTCTCAAGGATTCTTGCAAGAGGCCATGAAGATCTTGGGGCGGTAGGGTCAACGATCACCACGACATCTCCTTTCTGAGGTTTTCTTTTACTTTGGACCACTTTTGCCGTTCTTGCATCAGAGTTAGGTATTCATGCGTCCATCGTCTCCAAAACATGTCCGCCAGATACTGCACTTGTTTCCACCGGCGCCTAGTGTACAAGTCAGCACTGGAGAACTCACCGGGTGGGTGCACGGGTTCAGTGTTGAACAGGAGGATGTGATTTGGGGTAAGTGGCTCTAGGTCAAAAGGGTCAGAGGAGGCTGTGGTGATTGGCCTGTTGTTGAGGATAGCCTCAACCTCACAAAACAATGTCTGGAGACCTTCATCCGTCAGGGGTTGTTGGTGTGTGAGGGCGTTCAGGACTCGTCTCACTGACCTGATCATTCTCTCCCACACCCCGCCGTGGTGAGATGCTCCTGGTGGGTTGAAGGTCCAGCTTATGCCTCTTTTCAGCATGGTACCTTGTATCTTCTTGTCATTGAGATTGGACAAGGCCTGTTTCAGTTCCTTTTGAGCACCAACTAGATTGGTGCCGTTGTCTGACCAGATATGCTGTACCTGGCCTCGTCTGCATATGAATCTTCTTATTGCATGGATACAGGAATCTGTGTCGAGTGTGCATGCTATTTCAAGATGGATGGCTCTGCAAGACAAACAGGTGAATAGCACACCATATCTTTTTACCAAGCTTCTGCCTCTCTTAACACATTGAATACCGGCGGTGCTCACGGAATTATGTCGTAGAATACCAGCGTTCTAAGCCCTTTTTTACGTTTTTTTGTAGACTCACAGCTTATTATGTGATAGGGCCACTGAAATATGTTATGACTCGTTTGAAAGTGGAGACGCTGCCCTCTTAGTAGGTGAAAACTGTGTGTCTCTACGAGCTTTTATTGCCAAGTAAACCCACGCTAAACCGAAGTGGGTATCCATGGAATTCAGCTACAATCGGAGATATTGAGGTTTTTGTGAATGGTGCGCTTCTTCAGAATGTGACGAGTTTGAAAGGGGATGAGTTGGTTTTAATCACAATTTGGTGCAAGGTTAGCTCTGACACACATCTTCCTGCACGTCAAGACACACCTCCTGCTCTAAACCACTACGACACCGGCAATCAATGCCCTTCGAAATCCACGTTTTTCACACAGACTGAACACAAGCTCTTTGCACACATGCAGAAGGTCGGACATTTGCTAAAATAGTTCCCGATGTCTCCCGAAATAATAGCCCAACATTGACAACAAATCCCAATGATATGATGCTTAGATGTAGCCCATCCGATCCATATGTAGCCATCTATGCTAGCTTCTGGCTTTTCACATACAGGAAGACAGTTCAACATAGGGGTGAATAATCAAATAAACTTATCTGGTTGGCGATCAAACTTCTAAATCGGAGCGCATTACTCCAATTACAATTCGGGTGCCATTTTGATCCAAGGAGCTGGTAAAGGTCTAGGTAGCAAGCCCAGAAAGTTCAAGATACTCCTGGCACGATATACAATGGTCTCTGTGTTTACCTATTGCGTGAAGTCAGACACAATACACGCTACCGATCGTAGGCTACTAGGGAAACAACAACATAGCACGATTCACGAATACGGCAGCACGCCTCCTGGTCTGTCACACTACGACACCAGCAATCGATGCCCTTTGAAATCCCCGTTTTTCACGTGGACTGATCACAAACTCTTTGCACACATGCAGAGGGTGAGACATTTGCTAAAATAGCTCCCGATGACTCCCGAAATAATAGCCCAACATTGACAACAAATCCAAATGATATGATGCTTAGATGTAGCCTAGCCCATCCGATCCGAATCATATGCGGTGGCAGATGGACACTCCCAACTGAGATCGCTCCCGGACGTGTAGTCCCAGGTGTTTCTATCACTCCCGGACGTGTAGTCCCACCCGGATCGATAGTCTGGCTAGTGGGAGCGAGCCGACAGGGGAGCGTCCTGCGTTGGGAGCGACAATCAGGGAATCATGATATGTAGCCATGCTAGCTTCTGGCTTCTCACATACAGGAAGACACAGAAACTTATCTTTTTGGCGATCAAACGTCCAAATCGGAGCGCATTACTGCAATCACATATCGGGTGCCATTTGGATCCAAGGATCTGGTAAAGGTCTAGCAAGTCCAGAAAGTTCAAGATACTCCAGGCACTATACAATGGTGTTTACCTATTGCGTGAAGTCAGAGACAACACATGCTACAGTGACCGTACTAGGGAAATCAATGCAGGCAGCGCGATAGGCGACATGGGTTGGCATCCAGACATCTTGGTAAGTTAAATTAAAATATCCAAATCATAACACTCAAACATCATAACAATCAAACAACTTTGGACTGCAAATGTTGTCATTTATGTCCATCACAGAGCTACCAAAATCACATATATTGTCCATTGAAGGGTGTAGATTCAAAATATGATATTTAAATGCAAAAACGTATTTTTACGTTTTGGTATACAACGCATGGGCGTGAAAAACGCATTATTACGTCGTCGGTACTCAATGTGTTAACTAGTATTGGACCAAAATAGTCCATGCCAACATTGGTGAAAGGGGGGAGGTTAGACTTGGTTCTTTCATGCGGCAAATTTGCCATTTTTTGTTCTGCTGTTTTGGTTTCTAGGCGGCGTCTGCAGGTCACACATTTTGAAATTACTTTTCTTGCCTCACTGTTTGCACTTAGAATCCAGTACTTTCTTCTCATTTCACTGAGGATGTAGTTTCTTCCACAGTGTCCATACTTTTCATGAATATGTTGGAGCAAGAGACTGGAGATGTGAGACTGTTTCGGTAGAATGATGGGATGCTTCATTGTGTCTGACATGGCTGCTCTGGACAATCGTCCTCCTACTCTGAGCAGCCCGTCTTTCAGTATAGGGTCTAGGCTGTAAAGTTTGCTCCGTTTTGGAACACAAGGGGGCACTGTTTTCAACTTCTCCCATTCAACTGGGAATGCCTGTTTTTGAGTGAATGATAACACTGCTCTCTCAGCCTTTTCCATGTCATCTAGTGATAGGCATTGACCACCTAGCTTTGACTTGAAGTCTTGCAGCTGAGAAGTTGCATTCTGTTGGCGAGAACGAGTGGTTACTGCAGTGGACAGTTGTTTTCTTTTTGCAGCTAGTGCCAACAGACTATCTCCAAATTTCTGGTACCAGGCAACAGCTTTCATCAACCTGCTCCAATCTGAGAAATAAGAGAGAAGCTTGTTAGTTGCATTTGATGGATCTTGGGTTACAGCATTGCAGACAATGGAGCACTTGACCTCTGGGTCATTGTGTGACAAAGGTTCTGAGTCAATGTTCATTGTGGGCCAGGTGTGATTCTGTTCCCAGAGAAATTGAGGGCCTCTAAGCCAGCGCTTGTTGTCCAAGAATTTCTTTGCATTGAGCCCCCTGGAGGCATCATCTGCTGGGTTGTGCTTACCCTCAATGAACTTCCATTGCTGAATGTTGGTGTTCTCTCTGATGAAGGCAACTCTGTTTGCAACGGAAGTGTGGAACCTGGCACTGTCGCTGGCTATGTACTTCAGTACAGCTTGACTGTCAACCCAAAACATGGAGGTTTGTAGGGGGAGATGTAATTCAGCTCTCAGTAGCCTGTCCACTTTAACAGACAGTACCGCTGCTGCTAATTCTAGCCTTGGGATTGTGAGCTGCTTTAAGGGGGCAACCCTAGCTTTTCCCGTTAGGAAACACACATGTATCCCACCCTGGTCATTGGTCATCCTCAAATAACTCACCACCCCATACCCAAGCTCACTGGCATCGGCAAAGTGGTGCAGTTGGATGCTTACTGGCTTTCCAAAGCTGGGCGGTTTGATACAGCGTGGGACATTGAAGCTGACTAGTTTTGGGAGATCTTCAACCCAGTCAGTCCATTGTTTAGACTGGCCTGGGGTTATTGGTTCATCCCATCCGCAGCCCTGCTTACAGAGCTGTTGTAACAGTTGCTTGGCCGGGAGAGTGAGAGGTGCCAGGATACCCAGCGGGTCGTACACGGAACTCACCATTGACAGAATTCCTCTCCGTGTGTGTGGCTTCTGAGGAACGACAATGTTGAACCTGAAGTTATCACCTTCCACACTCCACTGTAGTCCAAGCGTCCGGTCCACTGGTAATTGGTCTTTGTCGAGATCTAAGGATCTGATTTATTTTCCTCTTTCCTCTTCTTTTATGCTTGACAGCACAGCTCTGTTGTTGCTCACCCATTTTGTAAGCTGGAATCCTCCTTTGCTGCATAGTTCAACCAGGTCTGTTGTTAACTGCATGGCATCCTGTACTGTAGGCAGAGAGGTCAAGCAGTCGTCAACATAAAAATTATTCATTATTGTGTTTGTCACCTGTGGTCTCATGTGGAGATTCTCCTCTGCTGTTCTCCGCAGGGCAAAGCTGGCACAGCTTGGGGAGGAAGTGGCTCCAAACAAGTGTACGAGCATGCGATGGTCTACTGGATCTTGTTCTATGTTCCCATCTCTCCACCACAGGAACCGCAGGAAGTCTGTGTCTGACTTGGTTACCCTGACTTGATGAAACATGGATTTAATGTCTGCCATTAGAGCAATGGGCTCTTGTCTGAATCTAAGCAGAACACCAATCAATGAGTTGGTCAGATCAGGGCCTTGCAAAAGTTCTGAGTTTAGGGACTTACCCTGGTACACTGCACCACAGTCAAACACCACCCTGAGTGTGTTTTTCTTGGGGTGGTATACACCATGATGCGGTATATACCAGGTTCGTCCTTCCACTCCTGCTAGCTCTTCCTGTGGGACCACTTCAGCATATCCTTGAGCTATGACATCATTGAGGAAGGCAGAGTACTCATCATGAAACATTTCATTTTTCTTCAGTTTCCTTTTCAGGCTTTGGAGGCGCTGTAGGGCAATGGGACGATTATTGGGCAACTTGACATCATCATCCTTGAAGGGTAAGTCTAGTGTATAGTGGCCATCTATGAGTGACACAGAGTTGTTTGCAATTTCAAGGAACTTTTTGTCCTCAATGGAGTGCTCACGCTTTTCGTCAGCAGTCTTTTCATTGAATTCCTGATTGTATTGACTGATCAACAACTTTTCAAGATTTGCAACAGAGATCCTGTTCACTGCTGCAGATTGACAGTCATCATCTATGGCGGACTTGCCATGTCTTAGCGGCCCGTTAACCACCCATCCCACAGCAATTTTTAGTGCATATGGCCCCTCCCCCTGACTGTTTATTACCTCCCAGGGCTCTATGATCTTGGAGGCATTGGTTCCTATCAGCAGTTCAATTCTGCTGTCTATCACTGGGATGTTGACCTTTTCCAGGTAAGGCCATCTGGCAAGATCCTGCTTTGTGGGGATATTTTCAGAGGTTACAGGCATCTCTTTTTGAGTGAAAACATCAGGCAATGGAATGAAATTGTTTTCTTCAAGACCAGAAATTTCTAAGCCTGAGATCACATAAGTTGGTACAGATGTCTCGTGACTC